>NC_079214.1:12705822-13048322 GCF_029633865.1 Lampris incognitus | reverse complement strand
GGAACAGTCGGGCCGCAGAGGAAACAAGTGGCACAGAAGCATCCGGACAATTCTGAGTCCCTGTTGTTTGCTCTATTGCTAACTCTGCACTCGTTGCTCCTATTTTACTCGTCCTGCATGCATGCATGTATGTAAGACCACTGTGACTTAACTCTTAGATGTGGTATGGTGCAAGATTTCATCATCCTGGTGTAGGCCCTTTTCATGACCTCCCTGTCACTGTGGCATTATAAATTACCTGGCATATTAATATCTTGGGAGATGTAATAAAGGATCATATTTCATCAGTCTAGTCCAGGTTGATGGGTTAGATGTTAGCAAACTACAAATATCATCTCAGTCAGTATGGAAGGATGGTTGTGTCGCCTACCTGTCTGCTCAGCGTGTGTGCATGTGTGTGTGTGTGTGTGAGAGAGAGAGAGCGAGAGAGAGAGGTAGGTTAATTTTTCACGAGGTATCCAGGGTGTCATGTGTCAGGTCGGATAACTTTGTCTTACGTTACGCCGCAGGGTACCACACCTACTTCTTTGCTCTCTGCACAATTCCCCTTCACTGAAGCATTCACAAGCAGAGAGATCTCAATGGGTTGTGCGCATGTGCATGAAAGGATATAACTCTGCTAATTCCAAATTAAATATTGTCTTCGGGAATTCAGAAAAATAAATGCCCATGTGCAAATTCCCCTCCTCCTTTCAGTATTTCCTGCACGCTCGTCCTGTTTAGTGAACAGGATTTGTGCATAAGTGTATGGAGTGTATAAGAGATTAAGGGCCTGTGGGGTCTGTCTTCCTCCCAGTTGTGCGATTTTAAACATTTAATGGCATCACTGTCGCCACCAGGGCACAGGGTTACGAGGTCCCTTATCAGTTACACACAAGGGCTGACACATAAATACCCCCCCTCTCCAGTGGGGCTCCCATAGTAACAGGATAGGAGGTTGGCAGGACAAGTTTACTCATGAAAGAACAACTAACCGTATCAGACTGCAGTGAGTGTCTCTTCTTCTGGAGTCTCGCACTCCTCTGCAGTTTTAATCTCTATCTAAAAAGCATAAAATGCACACGTTTTGAACCAGTTTAAGAGGTAAGCTGCATAGGCCTCACTAAAGACACCGCTTCCGGTGTGGGAAGATGGCGGCGCGAATTCACGTTTGCAGCGGCCTCACCCAGTAGCGCCCATGCAGTGTCTTTGTCCACATTTGCGTCTAAGTTCGTGTCTTCGTTTGATGACTGGGAGAGCTGGCGCTGGATCGGCTGGGGGAGCCTGGTCTGCTGCGTCCTGTGGGCCTAGGGACCACGGCCCTGCCTGGAGCTGCACCCGAGGAGGAAACACCGAGGGCGGTCTGACAGGACGCGGGAGCGGGGCAGGCTAAGCTAGCTGCTAGCCCGGCAGTTCCGACAGTCATCCTGGCGTTCGTTCTCTTTACAGTGACTTTTTTCTTTTTTTTGGCTATATGTGTATGGTATTTTGGATATATGTGTTCTCGTAGTCTGGATATGTGTTTTTGCCTTCGTGTTGCTCTGCTGTGGGCGGACGGGAAACGATATTTCGTTTCATTTCATATGCGCAGGTGCATGGAGTCAGAGGCGAAGCTTCTGAACAGGCGAGCCAGGCAACTGCTTGGAGCCCCAGGCAGTAGGGGGCCCCCGAGTACTGACAAAATTTACTCCAAAGCAGTGACCGCAACCCCCTCTGCCTTAAACAACCAATGGATGATTTACAATGATGACATCACAGTAGGAAACCTCCCTTGTAGGGGCCCCATGTCATTCGCGTTGCGCGTGCGCTGCCTGCGCTCTTCGATGTACATACATAAAGGCGATGAACGCTGGTTGGGGGCCCCCCCTGAGAATTTTTGCCTAGGGCCCCAACAGACCCTAGCATCGCCACTGCATGGAGTGAAATGACAAATAAATATTCCTGATTCCTAAAGATTCCTACAGATCCTTTGCGTTTACCTCTAGTTCTTATGTTGCCCAGTTTCAACCCACCCTGTAACAAAAAAGTTAGAAACACTGCTGGAGGGTGAAATTCGTCCCGTGAACGTCCAGTTTGATCCCTCTGCCCCAACGTTGGCAGCCCGTGTAATAATCTCCACCGGCCCGGTACACAGTGGGGCGGGATTGCTTGACGGCCGAATACATCAAGTGGTTTGTGTCCCTTGCTCCGGTGGACTCTTCCGTACTTTGCTAGCTTTATTTCACGGACTGCCATCCTCTCGGTCACCTTGTGGCTGGACGGCAGAACAGCGGGCTGTTAAAGGGTTGTATTTTACCTGACAGGCCATAGGATGTCCGGTTCCTATTAGAGACCTGTCCAGCTGTGGTTGCGATCGGTCAGCCGAGGTCGTCCACTCAGCAGAGGACGACCTTGGAGCACCTGTAGGGACATCGCACGATTGGTATCCTTATCTGTCACCTGTATAATTCCCCTTTCCTCTAATTTCACCCTCCTTTTTGGTGTGGATCACATTCCTAACCTTTCACAGGGCAGAGTTTTTATATATTTTTTTCCAGTCTTTCCCTGTGTCTCGCTATCTTTGACCTCCCTGCACCCAGTGAACGGTGCATATGATTTACCCATCTCACTGGCAATCATCTCCACCTAATTTATAGTTCCTATATTATTCCGTCTATCTCTTTCTCTGTGTCCATCTTTCTCTCCCCCCCACCCCTCTCTCTCCCTCTACCTCTCTCTCTCTCTCTCTCTCTCTCTCTCTCTCTCTCCTCTCGGTTGTATCGGTCTCAGATAGGGCTAGGTCTGGATGGGGGACTGTGTCGGGGTGGTTTATGTGCTGGCAGCTGGGGCTGAGGTAATGTGAAGTAATGCAGTTGTCAGACTTGTATTGTCTGTGCTGCTCAGCGCTGGCCTCATCGCTCCCCATAAAAGCAGAGCCATTTAAACTGCTAATGAGGTGGAGTGGCTGGGACAAACGTCAGATAAAGCTCACCCCCACCCACAAACACCACCACCTCCTTTGCAGAAAGTAGTCCGTTTCAGGAGGAGCGTTCGTTCACGTGCGTTTTTGAAAAGATTTGACGAAACTCTTAACGCTGCCCAACCATGTGAACGCCATCGAAGGTTTCGTAAAAACTGACTACCCCGTTACGACCACACACACAGCGGCCTAACTTTTAGGTTCTTCTGCACAGAGATAGCACAGCCTCAAACAGACGGTCTCTATCTGTGAGACTGGTCGAGGATGAAACTGGAGCAAGTCCAATAAGTGGATTAATATGTGCACAGCAGAGAGCAAACTTTAAAATGTTTAGCAGTATAAACATGTTAAGCAAAGACAAGTATATGAAGGGAGATTGTTCATGTATGTGAGAATGTGATTGATAGATAGATACTGTACCACCGAAAGAGAGAGAGAGAGTGAAAATGGGTTGGCATGTATATAGAAAATTTGTTGGTAAGTGTATCCAGGAGGGTAGCACAGGAGGTCTGGCCCAGAAGGAGGGATGTTGCGAGGCGGTAAAGGATGTCCAGCGGTAAACTTGATGACTAGACATCTGTGGTCAGCCAGCCGGGTCTGGAGTGGTTCAGAAGTGTTCGGTAGATGAGCAGTGTGTAATATGCATGTGTGTGTGTGTTACTGACGTCTGTTCATGAACGTTATCAAGCTGTGGTGTGAATAAACACAGACAATACAAGTAGCATTGTTCAGACAGAAATTTAAAGATGCTTTGATAGAAATTGTAGTTTTTTTTTCCAAGGCATTATGTTGTCATTGAATGACAAATGCTGGATGGAATCTGGTGCTACACAATGTGAATCTGGTGCTACACAGTGTGAATCTGGTGCTACACAGTGTGAATCTGGTGCTACACAGTGTGAATCTGGTGCCAAACAGTGTGAATCTGGTGTCACACAATGTGAATCTGGTGCCACACAATGGGAATCTGGTGCCACACAGTGTGAATCTGGTGCTACACAGTGTGAATGTGTGAGATTAAGGAAACAACGTTGCTTTAATTGTTCTATCTAGGCTTATGTATTTGTGTATCACTTACTGCTTTTGTATTCCCTTAAGTGTTGTGCATGCATGTGTGTGTGTGTGTGTCTGTGCGAGAGAGAGTGAGAGAGAGCGAGTGAGAGAATTTGGGGATTAAAATGACCTCAGCAGTATAAAAAGGTCCTTCGTCTATCTCACAATGACTCCATGTCCGTAAATTTCCCACAAACCACCTCTAGGTTGACAGGGCAAGACGCTGTAGATTTCCTTTATCATCCTGTAGGCCGACACTGCAATAAGCCAATCAGAATACACACCACAAAAAGGAACAAGGGAGATTCTGACAAACTGTTATTGTGTATGTGTGTGTGTGTGTGTGTGTGTGTGTGTGTGTGTGTGTGTGTGTGTGTGCGTGCACCTACATATTTGTATTTTCCAGGATGTTTAGCCAATGTCTTGTTCTTAGGCTATCATTTTGATAATACCTTGATATTGCAGGTTGCAATATATATTCTCCCCTCTACTGTTCCTTTGCGCCTCCTCCTTTTCTCTTCTTCTCTCCCCTCACAGCTCATGGCAGCCATCATATTCATTAGTATTGGAGTCATCGCCTCGTTCTTTTGCGCCATTGTGGATGGGATCATCGCCGCAGAGTTCATAGTAAGTATCCAGTATCCATCAAACAATGAGCACAGGAGTCTGATCGATACGGCGCTGTGTAAAAGTTTGAACACCCCTGGACGAATTGCATGTTTTGTTGAATCCATCCATCCATTATCCAAGCCGCTTATCCTGCTCTCAGGGTCACGGGGATGCTGGAGCCTACCCCAGCAGTCATTGGGCGGCAGGTGGGGAGACACCCTGGACAGGCCGCCAGTTGAATCTCAAAGCGAAAAATTAAGTTAACGCAATCCCTGCAGCGAACAGACTTCATACCTATCATATTGCGTCATTGGCTTCCATATTGAAACCGGATGAAGCAAATTCACCAGAATTGCACCCTCTGGATTTTCACATGTAGTGATAAAGAGGTGATTATTAATATTTTATTTGGACTTCCTGGGTCTAGTGTCGAATGCCACCCATGAGTGAACAACATCAAATGTACTGTGCTTGATTATTGTCTTGTAGAGTCCGTTGTGCATACTAAAACCCCATTAAGAACTGTCAAGAACATTGAAGGGAACCCTGGTTTGTACTGTCAAGAGTAGGGAACAAGGCATCTGCGTAGTCGAGCTCAGTATGCAATTTTTTTAATTGCAAAAAATACACATACAGGAATCAACATAACAGCAATGTACATACAACTTCAAACAGTAAACAGAAACTCACAATGAACAAAACAGACTCCCCATTTAAAATATAACAATGTTCTATATAATGACAAAATACATAAACTGAGTAAAAAATACTAAAACTAAATAAAAAGAGAAAAGAAAGAAAAACAATCGCATTAAAACGGAAATTGAATACAAGATAAAGAAGCATTAAGTCACAGAATTATCCGAGGATGCACCGTCCCTTTAAGGCAGTGGTTCTCAACCTTTTTGGGGTCCTGGACCCCCTGCGTATTTTTGATCTACCCTGAGGACCCCTCCACCTGATCTTGGGGGAGGGGGTTGCAATTTGATAGAAACAGTAGAAACTGCATTTTAAATTGCATTATAGCATTTATTCACTCTTTGGGGCAAAAATAAGAGCTTTCAGTTGTAACTTAGATATAGTTAACACAACAGAATTCTTATGCAGTAACTTTCAGATATATGTAACAAAACAGAATTCTTATGCAGTAACTTTCAGATATGTGTAACAAAACAGAATATGTATTCAGTAACTTTCAGATATATGTAACAGAATTCTTATGCAGTAACTTTTAACAATGCAAACGGGAGCGAGATCTCTTATTAAAATACAATAAATTACACTTGTGAAACAGATGTAATTAGAGAAAAAAGTCCCGTTACCCTTTATAGTTTAGGTAGATAAAGGTCTCAGTCACATTTGAGTAAAATAATCCTATTTCTATAAATGTCATAGGATCTTTTTTTTAAAGATATTTTATTTTCACGGACCCCTTGCAATTACACCACGGACCACTAGGGGTCCGCGGACCCCCGGTTGAGAAACACTGCTTTAAGGGACCTTGGTCTCGCCGATGACGTCATCCCGATGAGGTAGTCTCGCGATTGAAGCGCAGTTTGGGCAGAAGAAGGAAGCATAATGGTGGAAAGTCGTTTGCACATGCCGACACTATCCGCCGACCTCTCCTACATTTCAGCCCTGTGAGAGTTTTGTCGGTAGGTTAAATTAAGTTAGTCAACAGTTTATATCTGTTGGCATGGCGGTAAATTCTTGTAGTTGCCGATATTGGGTAGACACGTGAGTCGGCTAAAACATGAATTGTTGGGCCATTAAGCAACCTGCGTTTTATTATGTTCATAATGCTTCTTACCCTGTTTAGCCAAATGTTAATCTATATGTTTGTGATACTAACCTCGGTGAGCCTTTATCTTGTTTGTTGTTTCCCAGATGGATACACGCTAACATTGGGTTAATTCTATATGTTAACATTGCATGTCTGCATTATAAGTTTGAAATAATACAGCAGACTCCAACATGTTAGATGCATGTTTTGTTTATGTACAAATTACTGATATTCACTGTATTGTGTTCTCAGTCTTGGCCCACCTCTAGTGACCCAGGGGTGCCCAACCCGTCGATCGCGACCGACCAGTCGCTCGCGGGCTGATTACCAGTCAATCGCGAGATGATTTTGAAAAATTGAGTTAGATTTTAAAAAAAAAAAAAAAAAGCTCCGGCAGTCCCTTGTGTTTGCATCTTGATTGGCATCGAATCTGACTGAGCATCAAGAGGCAAGGTCTGCATCAGTCCTGTATTAGTCAGATTCAATGTCAAATCAAGATTATCTCACTCGCAGGCTCTGATTTATGAAGGCGTAACCTTATATATGGGAGGAAGGTTATTTTTTTCGTTTATTCCAACGCAAAATCCATCTGTCTGATCTGCAATGCTAGTGTGGCTATACTGAAGAAGGGTAATTTGGAGTGGCATTTTAAAATTGTGCACAAAAGCTATGATACAGATTTCCCAATGAAAACGGCTCTACGAACCAGAAAATTGGTGGAATTGAAGTCTCAATTAGCAGCGCAACAGTCAATTTTCCAGTTGGAAGTCACTCTCTCGGGCTATTGCCTGTCTCACACATTGCTCGTCTGTTCAAGACAAATCTGAAGACTTGGGATTCTGCAAAGGATGGCATCACTGTTAAAAAGCTTACACAGTGGATGTCTTGACACAAGCCAAAGATGTCATCATCCGAGCTATACAGGAAGAAATCTATGCAAATGAATTTCAGTGCACTAGAAACCATAAGGACGTACCAAGGGACAGTCCCCTTCATAGACTGAACCCCATCATAGATGAGAATGGCCTTCTGAGGGTAGGTGGGCGCATATCTAAAGCAAAACTGGACATGAGGAGAAGCATCCCATCATAATTTCAGGGCGGCACGACATCACAGCTCTGCTAGTAAGGCACTACCATGAGCAGTTACAACATCAAGGGCGACTCTTTACAGAGGGTGCTATCTGGATGGCACGTTTTTGGATAGTGAGTGCTAAGAGGTGTGTGCTCTCTTATCTACAAATGTGTTACTTGTGGCAAGCGCCATGGAAGCTTTGAGTTACAGAAAATGGCCGATCTTCCTGCAGACAGACTGTGTTGACCTCCCCATTCTCTTATGTTGGCATCAACGTATTTGGGCCATGGATAGTCTCCATTCACAGAACCAGAGGTGGTCACGCTAACGACAAGAGATGGGCAGTCTTAATTACCTGTCTGAGCATTCGAGCTATTCACATTGAAATCATTGAGTCCATGGATACCTCTTGTTTCCTAAGTGCTCTGAGGCGTTTTATAGCCATCCGTGGGCCAGTCAAGCAGATATGGTCTGACAGGGGAACCTACTTTGTTGGAGCCTGTCGTGAACTGAATATGCCTTCCAACCTTGACGAGACCAAAGTGAAGAGATTTCTCAAAGATCAAGAACGTGTTTTGATTTTTAATCTTCCCCGTGCATCACATATGGGGGCACATGGGAACGCATGATAGGAATCGCCCGGAAAATCTTAGATTCCATGTTCTTTCAGTTGGGCCCTTCTAGGCTTACACGTGAGGTTCTTTCTACCTTGATGGCTGAAGTAATGGCTATTGTGAATTCAAGACCTCTGGTTCCGGTGTCTACAGATCTGGAAGATCCTTTCATACTTACCCTTACAATGCTACTCACTCAAAAAGCAGGTCCTCCTCCTACTCTTCCTGGTGGATTTGACAATAAGGACCTCTATAAAGATCAGTGGAAACAAGTGCGAAGTCTGGCAAGCACCTTTTGGAACAGGTGGCGTAAACAGTATTTGTCTACACTCCAACCAAAATCAAAGTGGCAGTCTAACAAGCAGAACATTACAGAAGGTAGCATGGTCCTCATGAAAGCTTGTCAGACTAAATGTAATGAATGGCTCTTAGGACGTGTCAATAAGACATTCCTTAGTAGTGATAGCAAAGTTTGTCAAACTGAAATGTAGCGGATGTCGACGGGTACTGTCGGCATGTGCAAATGATGTTCCACAATTATGCTTCCTTCTGCCTAAATTGCACAGCAATCGCAAGACTTGCCTCATTGGGATGACATCATCAGCAAGACCAAGGTCCCTTAAAGAGATGGTGCAGATTGAGCTTAACTACACAAATGTCTTGTTCTCAACTCTTGACAGTACACCCGCCATCTGGTATCCTAGGATACCATTACTTCACTTAGTATCTGTATGTAAGGGGGAAGACTAATCTGATTTATCAGAGAGCAGAAGTAATGCTATTTCAGAGATATGTCTAAGGAACAACTATGTCCCGTCCTTGTCCGCGAAGAGAGTCACTGTCAAATTTTAAATCCATTTCCAATGTAATGATCTCCGCCTTATCCACAACTAATACAGCTGTGCAGAGTTCAAGCTGAGGAACAGTGTAATCTGGGCGAGGAGCCAGTTTTGCCTTTCCAAAGAAAAAGCCTGAGAGATAGTTTCCATCTATATGTCTAAGACCCTCAGATAGGCAATGGCAGCTATGGCCTTTATGGAAGCGTCAGAGAAGATGTAAAGCTCTCTGTATTTGTGTGGTCAGTAGAGAAGCTTGAACATAGGGCCTAGAAATTTGGAGGTGTTAGAGTTCTTTGAGAGAATCTCTCCATTGTTCCCACCGTTCCACTTGCTCTAGGGGCAATGGAGTGTCCCAGTCACAAGCATTGGCTATGAGGTCTCGAAGCAGGACCTTCCCTTCTATGATGACTGGTGCTGCAAAGCCAAGGGGGTCGTACAAACTGTCTTCGACTCAAGCTCTCAGTATACTCGAGTCTCTCTTAATGACATCCTCTTAACTGGCCCAAACCTCAACAGCCTCCTTGGGAGTATTCCTCCGCATTAGCAAAGAAGCTGTTGCTATTACTGCAGACATACAGCAGATGTTCCACTATTTTCTTGTCCGGCCTGAAGACAGAGACTTGAGGGATCCTGCCAGTGATCTCAGGGACCTGGATCTTGCCGTCGATCCTTTGTCTATGCAGTGCAGTTTTGGGATCAGCTGGGACCTCAAGAGTGACATTAATATTTCAAGTGTCCAGTGAGGGAAAAAAAACCATTCATACATCATGGGATCCTATCAGTGGTGACCAGTTTGTACGACCCTCTTGGCTTTGCAGCACCAGTCACCATATGCACCATTTTTTTCAGGCAAATCGCGAGACTACCTCATGACATCATCATCTGGCTGATGATGTGTCATGAGGTAGTCTCGCGATTGCTGTGCAGTTTAGGCAGAAGATGGAATCATAATGGTGGAACATCGTTTGCACATGCCGACAGTACTCGCTGACATTTCAACCCTTGTTGGTAGGTTAATTGAAGTTAGACAACAGTGAGTCAGCTAAAACCTGGAATTGTCAGCCATAAAGCAACCTGCGTTGTTCATAATGCTTATCCTGTTTGGCCACATGTTAGTCTATATGTTTATAATGCTAACCTCGGTTAGTCTTTATCTTATTTGTCGTTTCTCACATAGATACAAGCTAACATTGGATTATTTCTATGTGTTTACATAGCATGTCTGTATTATATGTGTAACTGAGCATATTTCCGCCTGCTGCGAGATTCGATCTGGGGGCGTTATTATGGATCCCACTGCTTTTCTTGGCAAAAGTTGCCCTGCGTAGCATCCAGGCACTAGGATTCTAGGAAGACCTGCCCTACTCTGCTTCTAATTAGCTAACCTTAACTCTAACCCTAACCTTAACCAACCCAACCAACGGAGGCAACGAGTACTGGCCAATCAGAGGCAGAGTGCCAAGAAAAGCAGTGGGATCCATAATAACGCGATTTGGGGTTGTACTGCACCACGGGGTGACATCGCTTACCGCTCGACTAAAGGGGGCCGACCCCCTGGCGATTGGCCAGTGAGTCTTTTTGTAGGTTACAGTAGTCACCCTCTCCTGGAAGCGCGCCCTCGCGTTTTTTTATTCCTGCACTCCGAAGAGACTTCTGAGGATATTGCATGCTTCCAGACACTTCCGGATCCCACTGCTACCACCAGTGTAACCGAGCATATTTCTGCCTGCTGCCGGATTCGATCCAAGGTTGTACTGCACCACGAGGCGACATTGCTAACTGCTCAAGTAAAGGGGGCTGACCCCTGGCAATCGGCCAGTGAGTCTTTTTGTAGGTTACATATGTTTGAAATAATGCAACAGACTCCAACGTGTTTGATGCATATTTGATTTATGTAAAATTTATTGATATTCATTGTATTGTGTTTTCAGTTTTACCCTACCTCTAGTCATTAAACAAAGTTGAACTGAATGTCGTTTTGAACGTGGTGATTGGTGGAGGAGTTATCTGCCTGTCATCTTATGCAGGGCGCATGAGGATGACGGAACACTGGTTTTGGATTTATTACCAGTAAAGACAGTAATTAGGTGATTAGGCGGTATGGTGGCCCCAGTGTTAGCATGGTCGCCTCACAGCAAGAAGGTCCTGGGTTCGAGCCCTGGGGTAGTCCAACCTTGGGGGTCATCCCAGGTCGTCCTCTGTGTGGAGTTTGCATGTTCTCCCCGTGTCTGGGTGGGTTTCCTCCGGAGGCTCCGGTTTCCTGCCACAGTCCAAAGACATGTAGGTCAGGTGAATTGGCCGTACTAAATTGTCCCAAGGTGTGAATGTGTGTGTGTGTGCACATCGGCCCTGTGATGGCCTTGCGGCCTGTCCAGAATGTCTCCCCTCCTGCTGCCCAGTGACTGCTGGGATAGGCGCCAGCATCCCTGCGACCCTGAGTAAAGATAAGCAGTTTGTATAATGGATGAATGAATGAATTTGCAAGGATAAGCCTGTTTAAATTTGTTCCCAGCAGAGATTGTGTTAACATAGTTTCACTAAGAGCTTCAACAAAATAGGCAATTTGTTCATGGGTGCCCAAAGTTTTGCACACCAAATAGAAGTGTACACACATAAATCCACACAAACACACTCATACACAACCTGTTAAACAAAGCCAAGCCCTACATTTGCATGGGTGTTGTATTTGTTTGTTTATTTTGATGCCCACAAACTAACACAGATACGCACGTACAGAACATGTCTCACCAGTCGAGCTGTAGTGATGAAGGATTTTGGATTTAATCAGGCGGAACTGTCGCTGTCGTCCGATCGTGACCCTCCAGCGGACGGTAGGCCCAGACCGATCCATCTCACTGGGTCCTCTGATGTTCAGTGAAGTAGCACTGATTGAATTTCTCTGCAAGTTTCCTGTCTACCTGCCAGACACACAATATTACTTTTAACCGTTATTGTGCAAGGCTTCTCATTGTCAAACATGACATGATACACACACAAATATATATATATATATATATAGTTTGTTATACATAATATAGTTTGAAAACTATATTTACCCATAGCATCGAGCCATGAAACTTTACCTTTTTACACTTTTATTTTTTTTTTGGGTTTTTCCCCTTTTCTCCCCAATTGTACTTGGCCAATTACCTCATTCTTCCGAGCCGTCCCGGTTGCTGCTTCACCCCCTCTGCTGATCCGGGGAGGGCTGCAGACTACCACATGCCTCCTCCGATACATGTGGAGTTGCCAGCCTCTTCTTTTCACCTGACCGACCAGAGGAGGCGCTAGTGCAGCGACCAGGACACATACCCACATCTGGCTTCCCACCCGCAGACACGGCCGGTTGTGTCTGTAGGGATGCCCGACCAAGCCGGAGGTAATGCGGGGATTCGAACCGGTACCCCGTGTTGGTAGGCAACAGAATGGACCGCCACACTACCCGGACGCCCTTTACACTTTATTTTAACTGCCGTAGTTTTGCTCAGTTGTATTTAGCTTTATGTGGAGTCATGAACGTCATGCGTTTCCTAATTTATTGACTCTCCTTTACACCGAGACGGAACGGCTGTGTGCACAGTGTTTACAGTTTGCGGATGTGACTGAGATTATGGTCATGAAATATCAGCCTCCGCAGCCTTTCTTCAGTCAAATGGCTCATTAGGTTAGTTAATGGTCGTAGATCATCCATCCCTGCATAGCACAAATCAGATGAACCTCACAGTATCTGGACCCACCATGGAAATGTGATAAAGAACAAGCAGGGGGACAAACCCAATCACAGTTGTGCTTTATATATATATATTTATATATATTTATATATATATATACACACTTTTGCTTCATGATCTAGTCTGGCTGCACAGACTTGCTCCATGATCTTCACGTGTGCTCTAAATCCCACCTGTTCAAATGTCCTAACAGTGTGGGACATAAAACAGTTTACAATTTGACAAATGCAGTATGACAAAATGTTACTGTTATGACAAAAACTTGGATCAGGTCATCTGGACACAACTTTTTTTGAGCGATAACGTTTCATCGCTCATCTTAAGTTACCTCGTCAGTCTCAGCTGGCTGCAGGTATCCCCACCCTGCGTTAACTCTGGATTGAGGATCCGTTTATACAAGGGTGGGAACTGTTTACAGCTGAGCCGACAGCACACCAGCCACAATGGCTGCTACACCATGTTTGTAGTCCTCATTTCACTGTCGGAGGGAAGGACCGATTAGAGAAATCACAGATTTCAGCTTTGAACAAACTGCTGTGAATTCTAGTAACACAGCCCATGTATTTCCATAAACTGGGTTGTTTTGACCAGCTCCACCTGGGAAGGAAGGAGGGAGGCTGATGATGGACACACAGATCGTCTTCATGCTGTCTGTCCCACACCATATCAAATGAGAAGCATTAAAACAATGGTTAAATTCATGTTCTGCACTTTATACGTCGGCACTGGGGCCCCATCAGTCAACACCACGCGGGTGAAAGCGGTCGTTGCGGGGGGGAGGCTTTTGACGGCAGCTCCCATCACAACAGCTTCCCGTTTGTGTCCTCCTCCCTCGGTGCCACCACTGCACAATGTAGTTGTGGAACGAACTGCAACAGAACAAGATGAGCCAGGTTTTGATATGATGCAGACATGCGTACGACACCCCAATACAATGCATCTCCTTATGAAACCCCTTTGGCAACTCTGACCTACACTACATTTTGATCAAAATGTGTTTTTTGTTTCTTTTGGCATCCCGCTCTCGCTCCTTTATTACTCTACTAAATGTTTAGGAAACCATGTAATGGTATAGTCAGATAAGCGGATGATCCCGTACATCGACGACAGTTATAATCTCATGTAGTCAGAGTCCAACTATTACGGACATATTTTTGATCAATTCTTGGGTTTCACGGGTTATACAAGATAGTTTATTTGCCCTTATACACGTTTATTAGCTCACCTGTCAGTCTGTTGTACGGTCTTATCAGAGTCATTTTGCCTTCATGTTGATCTCTCTGGGTTGCTCACACAGGACAGAAGACCCTTGCTGGAGGACAGGTGTGTTTTTTATGCCAGCGGATCTGGATATGCCTACGACAACTACTACACTGAGGTAACACTGAGGCCACACACACACGCAAACACACACCTGTAATTTGCCTGTAAGCATGTAGAATAATTACAAATGGACCAAAATTCATGAAATCAGCAAACAACTGAGAGTTCTTACGTACTTCAATAAGCCAATAAATTCACGAGACCTTCCTACACACTGCTTCACATTCTCGGTATGGGAGTCTCGACACTGCAGTCCAGGTTTAGGGTGTGGATCATGTCATATGTCTTGGATGTGGGCAGACGGGGTAGTTTCAGTGGCTCCACAGTGCCACTCAGCAGCTAGCGGATATTAATGCAGGTCTGCTGGCACAGCGACAACGCTTAGACAGCCTTGAGCAACCAAAATATAATCAATACACCACCCCTCTTAATTTAACACAGTCGTAAAAGAAAATATAATTTCCCTTCGAATGTTTTATGTTGTCCCAAACCGTAGCAAATTAACTGCTTGTATCGCTGATGTACCAGTTCTCCATGCAGCTGACGAGGCTTTTAGAGATGAGCATGCTCTCAGCACTTCTTCGGCTTGTTAGACCTTCACGAGCTGAGCTGGTATGAAAGACTGAGGACCTCCTCCCGTGTCTGCAGGTGACTTGCCGTTCATTCAACACCGCGTGTGGGTTAAAAGTGAGGAGCAACACGTGCTACTGCTGCTACCTGTACAACTGCGACAGGTGAGGGTGTGAAGGCTGGGCACACCGGGCTCGGCCTGTGTCCGGCTGTGGACGGTGTACACGCCTGCACACATGTGAGGGCTACAGCAGATACACAGGGTTTCTGCAGGGCCTTGAAAAGTCTGAAATTCAAATAACCGATTTTTGGGTCTAACAAGGTCTTAACTTGTCTTACATCTTAGATATGATTTTAATAGGTGTTGAAAATTAACTGGATGATGAAGTTGCTGCTATAATATTCTTTAAGATGCAAATAATCGAGAGTTTAGATTTTTTTTTTTTTTTTTGCTTGGCAGGAAAATGGAACCACAATCTTTGCAGCCTGGTCAGACTGTATCCCTGTACATCCAGCTATATTATATCATATTATAATATATAACATATTATATATCATTATATATTGCAATGAGTATTATATTAAAAAAAATGTGAATAAATTCATGGACTTTGTAAGTAGTTAGAACTTAGTGTCATACATAGCGGCACAGTGGCGCAGGGGTTAGCGCTATCGCCTCACAGCAGGAAGGTCCTGGGTTCAAACCCCTGGGTTATCCATTCTTGGGGGTCATCCCAGGTCGTCCTCTGTGTGGAGTTTGCATGTTCTCCCCATGTCTGCGGTGGGTTTTCTCCGGGTGCTCCGGTTTCCCCCACCATCAAAAAGAAATGCATGTTAGGGTTGATATTCCTGTCTGTGCCCCTGACCGAGGCAATGGAAAGAAGTTGGTCTGCGGGTGCTGCGCGGCGGCTGCCCACTACTCCTAGCTACACAGCTAGGATGGGTTAAATGCAGAGCGTAATTTCACTACGGGATCAATAAAATATCTCAAAATCAAAAAAACAAAACAAAAATTTTCCTTCTTATGTTTCAGGCTTTTGCTGGTATGGCCATGAAATATGTATTAAATTGCATTCCGGGTGGTCTTAAAAAGTCCTAAATTTAACTTGGCAAAACTTGAAGGATCCCTGTACTATATAAAACCCAAAACCCAGTCAGGGCAGGCCATCACACCAGCTCTCTCTCTCTATTTCTGTGTCTTTCTTTCTCCTTTCTCCCATATTTGCTCGCTCTCATGGTTTTCTTTCCTCTCTCTCGCTCCATCTAGCCCGGACTACCATGCTCAGTACTATGAGTTCACAGGGGTCAGTAGCTGCTGGGACGTCATCCACCTGCATCGTCTCCTCTGGGCCTCGGTGGTCCTCAACGTCTTGGGCCTGTTCCTGGGTATCATCGCGGCCGCCATCCTCGGAGCATACAAGGACATTGTGAGCAGAAATCTGTTATGCTTTATGACCCTCAAACAGTGATGGGTAACTACATGCATAGTAGTAAATGCCCATTGGAGGTAGTCGGTACCAAATGAATACATGATTCCACATCCTTTATCTGGAAGGTTCAGGTTGTTTTCCTCCAGACTAGAGCTCAGTGTCCATGTCTCTGAGGATGTGGATTAGTGAGTTTTTAAATGGACTGATAAATGTGTCTCTAAATGGAGCTAGTCACCGGCGTTGGCTCATCAGAGTGACCGTTTCTACAACAGCGAGCTATTCAGTAGCGATGCTTGCCCAAGTCTGATAATGTTCAAGGAATTCAATTTTGAGTGTCCTTTAGTTTTTTTGTTTTTTTTTTACATAATTTCATCAATATCCTACCACAGAAGTTTACATTTCAGTCCAAACTTGGATGCTCAGATGCTTTTCAACCACAGGCGAGCGGTAGATAGGTCCATACGTGTCTCTGTCTCTGGCGTGAATGTTCTTCTATGACTGGTTGCTGTTGATACGAAGACGTGAAAGGCTCAAATCTAAATCATTTGGTGTGTATTCGGTGCATATTGATTTTTTGACAGTTATTCTGCTTATTATACCAAAAGCATGAGGAAAATGTGATAGTATATTGTGTGATTGGTGCAAAGGGATATGCATGCAGCTTCCAACCCCTTCTAAGTGCCCCCCACTACAATCGTTGTACACCCATCTGACCTCTATGCACCTTGGACACACCAGCTTTCTGTGTCATTTGTTGATTGATTGGATTTTTTTGACCTCTTTTCTCCCACCCGAACAAGCCAGAGGTAACACGGGGATTCGAACCGCCGAACCCCGTGTTGGTAGGCAATGGAATAGACCGCCACGCCACTCGGATGCCCAGTGTGTGTGGTTTATTTTTGCCCTCACCTCATATTTTTGTCTGTTCCTTTTCAGAATCCTGCTCCTCAGATGTCTCCTAGCCCCGCGCCTCCCCCTCACATCCTCTACAACCCTAACCAGCACATGCTCACCTATGCCAGCTTCTGCCCTTCAGGACAGACGCTGCCCGCCTACCCCAACTACCCAATTCCCATGCAGGTATGTTTCCCGACCAAGTTATCCGATGACTGCATGGGGTAATAACGAAAATATCAGAATCAGATGATAGCGCGGTCCACGTGGCGTCCACACTGGGACCATATTGCTTTTTGCTGCGGCCAGCGGGACCGTAGTGACTCTTGAGTGTCTTTAATTTGGATGATAAGTGGATCACAAAGCATCTAAATGAAAGCTCCCATGAAATGAAAATGTGTTACTTCTTTTTTATGCCCATAATTTTACATCTAATTTGACACAGTGTTCTAGAAATTCACCCAAAACAATATTTCATTTCAGTTTTGTGTTTACGAGAATCTTTTTCTCTTCCTGACAAATAATGCTATCCTGCACTTGCAGATGTACAGCAGGACCACCAAACTGAAACCAGCCAATAGCGTATTGATGTCCAAATTTTTCTGAAAATGACCGGCTGTGATTGGCTGTCAGTCAAATCAAACTCCCCTCCCCTCACAAAATCCCACCAGACCGTACCGTTTCATTCGAGTATACGTCAAATCACGGATGTTTGCAGTGCTTTAAATGCTGTTTCATGGGACCTTTAAACCACCAGCATGTGCGGGTCACACGACGGCGAGCTAAGTTGTGTACTTCCTTAAAATGGGTGCCGTTAAGTGGCGGATGCTCATGTCACATAGCCACATGTCAAACCACATGTCCTCTTGTCTCCAACAGCATTGCAGCAGCTACCAGCCGCCTTCTACTCCCCAGCCAGTCCCTGAAGGAGGTCCTTCCTCCACCTCATGCATGTCGGAGGAGAGCCAGAGTCAGAGCCAGCCCCCTTCTCAGGCTCCGACCCAGCCTTCGTCTCAGGGAGGACCCCAGGAGCCAGGGGCCTACGTGCTGACGCCCAACGCACCTGTCCTCTATGGATCAACCTACAGCCCATTTGAGAAACCCCCACCTTATGCCTGCTAAGCCCAAAAACGACAACATGTTGTGTTCCTGCATAGGACCTGTGACTCATTTCTTTACCTGGTGAGAGAAAGTAGCACAAAACGCTTAAAGGGAAACAATCACGATTTTTTTTTAACATTACTGAGCAGCCTTGGGTCTCTGAAACTCCGCTGAAATTGTGCAAAAAATGGGCGTCTGGGTAGCATTGCACTTTATTCCGTTGCCTACCAACACGGGGATCACCATTTCGAATCCCCGTGTTACCTCCAGCTTGGTCGGGCGTCCCAGCAGACACAATTGGCCATGTCTGGGGGTGGGAAGCCGGATGTGGGTATGTGTCCTGGTCGCTGCACTAGCGCCTCCTTTGGTCGGTCGGGGGGAAGGGGGAACTGGGGGGAATAGCGTGATCCTCCCGCGCGCTGCTTCCCCCTGGCGTAACTCATCACTTGTCATCCAAAGGAATTGAATCGAGTGCAACTGGACTTCATTGGACTAGACCAAGCTAGTCTAGCTTGGTCTATTCAGAAAGGCACGAACTGATGAAGCCTCTTGGACGAGAGGCAAAACGTCTTCATGGATATATACCAAGTCCAGTTGCACTCGATTCAATTCCTTTGGATAACCATGACCTGGATGAATGAGAACATTCACAGACATCATCACTTGTCAGGTAAAAAGAAGCAGCTGGCGACTCCACATGTATCAGAGGGGGGGCATGTGGTAGTCTGCAGACTTCCCTGGATTGCCAGAGGGGGTGGAGAAGCGACCGGCAGATTGGGGTAATTGGCTGGGTGGGTACAATTGGAGAGACAAGGGGGAGGGGGGGGGTGTCCAAAAAAAAAACAGAAATTGTACAGAAGTGTCTTCCGTTGACTTCACTGGCAGATAATCTGCGACTTGCCGTCTTTTATGTGGCATTCAGTGGCATTTATTGCAACAGCCGTGTGTAGCGTTTTATTATACGACGTATGCCATTTGAATGAAGACCACTGAAAGTAGCAGCAAACCAGCGAGTAAGGGTCGTAGTTTCCTTTTTTTTTTATGAGGCACATTGTCTTTATTTGACACTGGAGAGGTGATGGGTGAATAAGAAATGATCATAGCAGATTGTGTCTCTGACTGCTGTTCCATCTCATGCGTCAGTGGGATGGTCAGGATGCGGCCAGTCACACCTGGAAACCCTGGCTATGAGCGGTGATATCTGGAGCAGCGAGTCAGTCACGGTAGCTCTCCAGGTGGTAACTACTGCAGGGTTTATGGCAGGCAGCACTGTTCCATGATGCCTGTCTTCACCTTGGGTTTATCATGGCCAGACACATCCTTCCACAGCCGTTTCTCTTTTATGGTCCTTTTAGACAGGAACCCAAGCAAGGGATGCAGGTCTCTCTTGTGGGCTGTTGGGATTGGATTGTAAAAGACCCGCTCCCCACACACCAAGTGCAGAGCATCAACCAGTTGGGAGCCACACTGGTGCTGGGTGGTGGTGGAGACCACCCCTTGGGAGGACAGCACCAGCAGTAACAGCATGGATACAGCCCATGGTACCTGCGCCGTAGGACGGAGACCTCCCATGCTACCTCTGCCTCTTAGCCCTCCCCTGCCTCCTCGCTCAAAGCCACGGTCAAAACCTCCAGCACCGTGACCTCCATAACTGCCTCCACGACCCCTGCCACTGCGACCATCCTGGCCTCCATAGCCCCCTTCTTGGTCCCTGTATCCACCACTTCCTCTGCTCATTGGTGGACTGTCCTGTCTACATCCTCCACTGTGGCCATACTGGCTGTGCTGGCTATGACTCTGTGGAGGGGGGTTGTTGAACTTGGACCCTGGTTATAGGGAGCTCCCCCGCTGCTGTGATGGCTGTTGTTGGCCTCCACTGCCCCTATAGCCACCGCTCTGACCCCCGCTGCTGTTATAAGCACCTCTACTTTGGCCACCATACCCACTCCCACTGTGCTGCTGGCTACAACCAGAGGCCTGGGAGTTACCACCATAGCCTGCAGTGGGAGAGGAAGAAGGCCGTTGCTGGCCATAACTGGAATCGGATGACTGCTGGTTATAGCTATTTGGAGAGGGCTGGCTACTGCTGTTATAGCCTCCAGAAGTATAGGACTGGTTGGGCTGGGTATAGCCACCTCCACTCTGGTTCAGAGGAGGAGAACTGTATTCTCCTGATTGAGGATGACCATAGCTGCCATACCCACCTTGGTCATAGGAGGCAGAGCCACTGTCAGAGAGGTCTGGCTATACCCCCCACATCCATGCTGGCTGTAGCTCTGGCCAGAAGACTGTCCATAGCCCTGGTTGCCCCATCACCATAGAACCCTTAGCCCTGGGCAGACGTTTGGGAAAAATCGTTAAGACGCCATGTCAGACGAGGTTTATATTCTTGTGGAAAAGCGACCAAGCCTTTGATTTGCTTCTTCGTCTTCTAATTAGCTCCCGGCCAGGGTCGTAGTTTTCACATTTAGGGCGTGTCCTCCGGTGGCGTCACTTTTCCGTGTAAGTCCGGCAGCGTTTCAGAAACACACAGAAGACTGTTTATGTATTGTGGCTACTGATGGGAGTGTTATTCCTGAAACACATTATGCTGAACATCGTGATTGCTTCTCTTTGACGGGTAACGGTGAGCTTTTAAGACTGTACTGTATTGCTATAACGCTTCATTTCACGTGTCTGAACGGTTGCACTGTAGTGGAAGATTGACTCAGTTATACTAATGTGTATACATAACTACTATAAGCCCCAAAGTTGGCGTCCACTTTCACTACGTAGAACTCAGTATATAGTAGAACAATGGGGTTGTTTCTGTGATAGCTGATGTTGAAATATAGTCGTCCTGTGTAATTGCCTCACTAAACTATCTACTGTACAAGTGTTTAAAAGGGCTTTCTTGAAACAGTAACTGTAGAGTACCTGATGTTACTTCTACACTGCTTTAAAAGTTCACTCGTCAACGTTGAGTTGTCGATTAAATAAACTACATTTGTCAGATTGGATGGAAACGGCACATTGATTGGTTGATATGTCAGATGATTAAAATAATTATCTAATAATACAAGGCGTGTGACTGGAGCATTGCACCTTAAAGAATGAGTTGCTGTTGCATTAAGAATTTGCAAAACATGGAACTGAACGGGGCGGCGCAGTGGTTAGCGCGGTCGCCTCACAGCAAGAAGGTTCTGGGTTCAAGCCCCGGGGTAGTCCAACCTTGGAGGGGGGGTCGTCCCGGGTTGTCCTCGGTGTGGAGTTTGCATGTTCTCCCCGTGTCTGCATGGGTTTCCTCTTGGGGCTCCGGTTTCCTCCCACAGTCCAAAGACATGTAGGTCAGGTGAATCGGCCATACTAAATCGCCCCCAGGTATGAATGTGTGTGTGTGTGTCGGCCCTGTGCGATGGCGTGGCGGCCTGTCCAAGGTGTCTCCCCGCCTGCCGCCCAATGACTGCATCCCCCGCGACCCTGAGGGCAGGATAAGCGGTTCGGACAATGGATGGAACTGAGAAGGGAGAAAAGCCGGCTTTCCTTGCAGGGAATATCGATGAGGTCAGTCATCATGCAAAAAACCCAACTTCAATAACAAGGTTTTTAAAATACATTTTTACTCTGTCTTATTATCATCATACAACTGCCTTTATTTTGTTCTCAAATATGATTTTTCACACGTGAGGGAAGTTAGGACGCAAAAGGCAGACTTCTCTCAGCACGGTAACACATATACCGGCAGTTAAAAGTGTAAAATAAAAAAAATAGAAGTTCAATATACAACACATATGATAAAAACAAACAATAACATGTCAAGCTCTACATTCCGGCATTCATTCATCAGAACAATAGGAAATGATAGAGAAAAGGGAAAATTAATACTGGAGCCCTTTTTTTTTTTTAGCATTCTCAATCATACTGCTCCTCGGACATTCTCCGTTTTAAATTCGACAAGGTCTGATCTTCTCAGCGCCTATAAACCCTAACATACAAGTCAATCTCAAAAATATAATTCTCTGATCCCTGGACAATGTTTTTTTATTTTTGGAAAACTGTTCAGGTGGAAGAGAGGGATCGTCAGTGGGACTCTCCGTTAGCCTGGATTAGTGTTGGTGTCTTATGTTTGGAAAACCGAGACCTTGGATCAACTGAGAGGGTGTACATAAACCGCAATGAGTGAAAGGTAGTGTTCTGTCTTCTGTCCTCTACAAAGCATTGTACAGTCATATTATTTACAAATTCAGTATATTACAGCGCGACTCTTAACTCTCAGTAGCTTTTGTGGTGCGAACAGTGCAGCGCTCTCTCTCTCTCTCGCTCTCCTTGTCGTCCGGAGAGTTCTCCTCCTCACCTCCCTGTGCTTGTGTGACTAATGTGTCTATATCTGATTGCTGTATTGCAGTTTCCAGGTATTCAACTTTGCGTTGGTTATTCTGAGGGAGAGAGGGGGCCTGTGGGATGGGAGACCGTGTGTAGAGATTATTTTACTGGTTGAGGGGGTGGGGGTGGACTGGGTTGCGGCTGGCTGGGTTAACGGCAAACCCTGTTCAAAACGGCGTGACACTACAGAATGATCAGGCGGAAATGCAGTGTATGGCTGTACTGAGTATTACGCAGCATACACTACCATCCAGTGCATCGTGAACATTACACCTCACTGAACGGACTCCTGAAAGTAGGCGGGGGAGTTGTAAAGGTTCGTCGGGTTGTTCTCGGTAGGCACATGGTTGATTTTTTTTTAATGTTGCAGCTAGACTTGGAGCGCGGCGAAGACGGAAGTTCGAGAACATGGCTTCAAATCACAGTCCATTTCTATCTACAACAATGTGCAAGTTTTCCTACAGAACGCAGCTTTGTGCCAAATAGTAAATACCACTATCTGCTTTGGTACGGCGAGAGCATGGCTTGTTAGGGACGCGGAGAATCTGGTTTAGTCCCCAATCAGCCCCTAAGATCCTTATGCATCTGACACTCTTGGAAATTTGGGCATACGTTCTCTGAGTAGGAGAGCTGATGAGCGATTACTGAGCTGGTCCTTTTTCTTCGCGGTCTTATTTTGATTAAGGACTGACTCTAGATAAGCACTTCCACTTAAACCTGTGAGCATGGGCCATCGGTGGCGAGGATGTAAGCATGGTAGCCACAGTTCTATCAACCAGGAGGTTGCAGATAGTGTAACACCGCCTGCACGAGTCAGCAGATCTGCATGTGTGCACAGGATGTTAGGCTTAGCAGGCAGACCTAGGACCAGCTGTTTGAAATTGGTCTGGATAAGGCTGTGTTCATGTGGGCTTAAATAATTAAGAATACATGGGCAATTTTTTGAGGCAATGTTGTAGCTTTTGTTGAACCCGTGAGGGTCCGGTATAGTGTGGGGAACGTTGCTAACTGGTTCACAAACTTACTCAGTAGCAGTACTTATATTATAGTGAAAATCCCTGCAATCGTCTCAAGGGGGCAGCTTCATCACAGTTCAAAGGAATGGTGGCCCTGAGCCAAAGGTTCCCGCTGGACTGGGATTCCTAAACTTTTATCATTCCACTCTAGGACAAAGTATTCTCCCACTGGTCATGGCTTGTTTTGGGAAACACTTCCAAAGTCAAAGTCATAGTTTACACATCATTACCATACATTGCCTCAATGAACTGCTTATGTATTGGTTTTTTGACAGAATAATAGCAACGGTCACTGGCGAGAGTCCAGCAGGGGGCAGGAGTGCGAGCGGATATCGTTGTGCTTATGGACGGCGTGGTCTAGGTCCAGAAGCTGTCCGTTAACATTAACCTCCATACAGCCACTGTAGAACGCAGACACCGGAGTAGACACCAGTGGAACATCTGCAGGAGGAGGTGACAAAGATGGCAGAGAACATAAAAAATATACTGGACTGTACACAGTATGTGTACTAAAAACTTTTTTTGTAACTCACATTAGCTTGTACCTACAACTAACGCCTAATACCTGTAGGTTTCTAGAAGTATGTGAACAGAAACAGCCTGTGAATTTATATACGTGCACTTACCAGGGAGGCCTCCTATGAAGGTGCTGGATGGCAAATGGAGGTCAATAGGATCCTGGGTGTCCAAACTACGACCAGGTTTACCGTCCACGAGCAGCAGAGTCTGGTTGCCTGAGACTGACACCTGGATCACATGACTCTCATCGTCACACAGGGGGGCTGGGGCGCTTGCTACAACAACGTCACCCATCGATACCAGAACAAGCTGCAGACACACAGAGGTTCAGTTCCAGTAAAATCCACATGACGGGTTGATGACTTTTCTAAAAACACGAATTGCATAAAAAAATGGATCCGTCTGTAAGTATCGCACACAGAGACAAACGACGTGCTTACATCTTGCCACTCGTCACCTCCCGGGTGATAGTCAGCCAGAGCAATGGCGAGAGGGACACTGTCCTGGTGAACGAGGGCAAACAGCACACCTACAGCGGAGGTTGGACGCAGAGTCAAGCGGACACTCAGGTTCTGGGACTCTGTGAAGAGACAAGCGCTCATGGTCAAACAAAGATGATGCAAACTCACATTCAACAAAAACAAACATGGTATGAACTTCAGCTTTGTAAATCCATTACACCCCCACCCCCCCACACACACACCATACCATAGCTGATGTTGAAGAGAGCAAATCCTGCGCCCGGGTAGTAAGCTCCAGGGTTCTCGGTGCTGAAACACTGCATATTTTCATTGGAGCGGATTGTCTCCTGTATGGAAGTGTCTTCCCCTGTCAACCAGCGCCAGTCCTTCATGCAGCCATCAAGACGTGGGTTCACCTACACAATGACCACAGCATTGAACAAACATGCGGCGAACCTCTTTTTCACACATATACAAGAAAACTTGTTCATATACAAACAAACACACACACACACCGGATTGACGAGGCCATCCTCTTTGAAAGGCACTCCTCCTACAGTCAGATTCAGCTCATGCACGCCCTTCTTTAGTGTGAACAAGTCTCCGTTTACGGCAATCTTCATCACCGCCTCCCTGTCGATCTTAATTACCAGGCTCCGCCCCTGTTCCTCCACCGAGATCTGGCGGAAAGCAATAAAACAATAAAAGACGAGAAACAAAGCAAGGTTGTGAGTAAAAGCATCACCTGTATAGCGAAGAAATCTGAGGGAAAACCCAAGAGGACCCTCTAACCCAGCGCTCAAGGAACCCCTATCCTGCAGCTTTTCTTTGCAACCCTGAATAGGTACCTGTTTGTAGTTATTCAACCAATCAGCAATGAATTATGTCAGATGTTGCACACCTTGCATAATTAAGTGCTGTGAGATGATTGGTTGAGTAAGTACAAGCAGGGGTTGCCTATGCAGGATTACAATGAAAATCTGCAGGATAGGGGTTCCTTGAGGACTGGGTTGGGAAACGCTGATCTAACCTTTCTCCACTGGCCATCATTGACCATGGGTCCACTGCTGGTGACCCTGCTGACGGCGCCGTACTTCAGCTGCAGCTCAAGCTTCCCGTTATGCATTGCCAGCACAATCCAGGAGCTGTTTAGGTGACCTCCGGCGAAGAAGATCACCCCCTCGGGGTCGTAAGTGCGGAGGTCAAACTCTGCTGAAAACCTAAAAAAAGAAGTGCTTGTGTTTTTATGTGACTTGCTGAGTGAGGAGTGAATAACAACGAATGCTGGAAAAACTAAGAGAAACAGGAAAAGACGAGTCAAGGGAGAGGAACAAAAAATGCATTTTAGCAGCCAAATGTACTTTTCTGATGGTATTGGATGTGCAAGTGTGTACCAAAAAGAACTCCCTTGTTTCTCTGTGCAGAAACTTCCCTACTTCGTTGCTATGATATATCCTACCATTCAACTTTCGAATAGATTTCAAATAAATAATTAAATTTTGGGGAAAAAAAACAAACATGCAAATTAAGGTGCATTTCCATCAGATCTGTTTAAGCGAGTTAAACCTTGAACACAGGCCCACGTGTCCTACGTCAAATGTCCACACTTCCACGCCTACGAGCAAAATGATCGAAGAAACAGCTGATCATGTGATCTATCGCTTCTACTCCCTTCTGTTGGTCAAGTCTACTCACCTTCCTTTATCTATTCGATGAATGCATTTCAACTGCAATTTATTTAGTTTTCTTCTTGAATAAAAAGTTTATCCACCCCAAGTGAGCGTACAAACTTCTATGAGGATATGAAGGATTTCATTTGATACAACAAAATTCACTAAAAATACTCAGAAACACAGTCACTGTTTCTAGAAAAACAAGTTTTGGATTCACTTTGCTTATGTAACTCCACAGTGAACATAAGATCACTTACAATAAAACAAAATTTATTTTCTCTCACTGACGGCCAACATATCAATCTCTGGGCACAATTCACATTTCTGAGGGTCTTTCAACCGGGAAAAATCATGAGCTGGGGGGGGGGGGGGACTGAAGGGTTGCCATCTTACCCAGTTTGAACCCTCCTGCGAAAACGCAGCCTCACCACAGGCACGCCGCTGAACATACGGCCCAGGTAGAGGGAATGAGGGTTCCTCTTCAAAGACACAGACATACAGGGAGTGATGGGCTGGAGGAGGACGGACAGGGAGAGAAAGACTTGACGTTAGACGACATCCCCCCATCGAGCAAGCCGAATTTCGGCTGAATAAATAAACGAATCAATGAACAAACTTTTTCTCCCCAGTTGTACTAGGCCAATTACCCCACTCTTCCGAGCTGTCCCGGTCTCTGCTCCACCCCCTCTGCCGATCCGGGAAGGGCTGCAGAGTACCACATGCCTCCTCCAATACATGTGGAGTCGCCAGCTGCTTCTTTTCACCTGACACTGAGGAGATTCGCCAGGGGGACGTAGCGCGTGGGAGGATCACGCTATCCCCCCAGTTCCCCCTCCCCCCCGAACAGGTGCCTCGACCGACCAGAGGAGGCGCCAGCGCAGCGACCAGGACACACACCCACATCCGGCTTCCCACCCTACAGACGCGGCCAATCGTGTCTGTAGGGGCGCCCGACCAAGCCGGAGGTAACATGGGGATTCAAACCGCCAATCCCCGTGTTGACAGGCAACGGACTGGACCGTCACGCCACCCGGATGCCACGAACAACTTTTAAATCTGGTTAAAAAGTTCATAATCCAGTGCACAAAGTGGCCCTGAAACTCGGACGAAAACACAACAGCTTGATAATGTTTGCAAGAAAGACGGCCTTTCACCTTACAGCTCCTGAGATCCTGGCCCAGCTTCGTGCCTTGACGGCCATCGCAGAAGCAGCGGAAGCTACCGAGCGTGTTCATACACTCCTCTGCGCACACGCCCTTCTCGCACTCGTCCACATCTGACGACGGACACGGCAAAGGGGAAGAAAACATGGACAGGAAGGAAAGTGGAGGTAACGAGGGTTAAAGAGCGAGGGGGGGGGGGTGACAGAGATTGCGAAGTAAACATTCCCATCGGTGAACATCTTGACATGGGGTCAGGGGGGAGGGGGGTTCGGATCGCTGAGACATGAGCTCTTAAAGCGTCTCAAAACATAAGCACCACAAGGCACATGCAAAAAAAACCCCCCCAAAACATCAGTATTCATTCAGATCAGGGAATGCAAACATCACTCGAGCTCGCTAACCTTTGACGTTAGCCGGGTGGTATCGTTCCTCTCCACGCAGCCTTAAAAGGCAAAGGCAAGGTCGGCTATTATAAATGTTAATTCTCAGGGGGGATGGATGGTGGGGTTATGAATAGCCTGGCCTCCGCGACAGAGCCAAGAGGGAATAGCACAGATCAACGTCCATTTAGATATCGCTTCCGGTCCGTGACCGGTATCGTCTGTGATTCTTTATCTCAAAGTCAGCGGATATGATTTGGAGGCTGGTATCTTATCAGATCAGGACCGTGAACGGTGCTGGTTTTTGTTTTGTTTTCCCACCACCGGCAGATATTATTGTCTGTCTCAAGAAAGCAAACTTATGTGATGATAACAGGACTTGTTTCAAGACTTATTTATGAAAAAAACAACAAATGTTTAATTAAAAAAAAAAAATCAAGATTATGTCAAATCAGGTTTCTTGTTTTAGTGAAAATTCCTCATGATAGGTCTTATAATCACGAAACCAGTGCACATCAGTGAAACAAGCAATAAAATCCGTCAGTGCCATGAGAACATTTTACTAGCGGTATCTTGAACAGCATTATGAGGCCTAGAACCAGATAAAATACCTTGATAAGCTTGTTTTTTTGTGTGTGTGCCGTGTACCTCTTCCTCAGCGCAGAGCGGGCAGGAAGAGACTTGTTTAACAAATAGAAGACCAGAACTGCATCCCGGGCTCCTAATTAATCGCAGGCTACTCGAGAGTTTGGAGACAGGGACACTATGCGGGGTGCCGTCGGGCCTGTGCGATGTTTATTCCCGAGACTCGCTCTCGTGAAGTGATCCGCCGTGCTTACAGACGCGAACCGAGACCCCCTATAACCCGTAAACCTGTTATGTCAGCTGTGTTTATGAACGCTGACATCATTTATCTCTTACCTACCCCCCCCCCCCCCCGAGTATATACGTCACCAGCAGGTGCCTGTACAGAAATTACGAGGGGGGACAGTGGTGACTGCGTGGCAGTCTGCATCCCAGAGTTTCATCGCAACCGCTGTGAGAGAAACAACTAGGGCTGAACAACACGGGGGGGGGGGGGAAACCCCGATGCTGCAGAATTTTTTTTTTGTGATAAAGAATAAACGAGATATGTGATTTCGCGAGCTATATACGGCTTTCAACTCTCAAAGCAACATTTGCAGAGAATTTATCACTCCTGCAGCGACGAGGGGGAATTTAGAGAGGGAAACAAGGCAGCTGTCCAAGAAGTCATTAAACCGGGCTAAATTATACTATGTCTTAGACTATATGTCAGATGTGCTAGAATATTTTTCTTCGAGAGCAGTCATAAAAAAAAAAAGCAGACCTGCTCGATTTAATTTTCGATCGAGCAATAAGAGTTTTAGCCTAACAAGACTAATAGGCCCGGTTTACATCCTTTACAGTGTGACCGCAGCATATGTGTATATTGTCGATTCTGAAACGATGTCTTGTTCAGCCCTATCACATACGAGCACAGGGTCGGCTGAAGTTTCTTACCCTTGGGGGTGACTCGCTTTAGGCGTTGAGACAAGGCCCGATACATGTGACAGCTGACCTGTTACCTACTTCCATGATTTCAGACGTCTCCGGCATTCCTTTCCTGACTTCACAACACAGCTGCATTAACTCCTGCTGAGGCTGAAGCAGTTCAGCCACTGCTTATGAAACCCTGTGTGTGTGTGCATGTGCGTGTGTGCGTGTGCGTGTGTGTGTGCGTGCATGTTTGTGTGTGTTTGCATACCTTGGCAGCTCTTGGTTTCGTTGTCATAGACATAACCGGTGTCACAAAAGCAGTCGTAGCTGCCCTCTTTGTTGACACAGTGTGCAGTTCCACACACAGCAGGGTCTTCACACTCATCCACATCTGGAATACACAAACAAGCGTGGTCAGCGAGAGTCCGCCAAGCATCTGATGCTTATAACTGATAGCAGCAACACAGAGAAATAAAAACCACTACCATCTTGGGGTAAAAAATGGAGGAAAGTATACAACTCCCATGATTTTTTTTGGAGCGGCACGGCTCAGGGGGTAGAGCGGATCGTCTAGTAATCAGAAGGTTACTGGTTCGATCTGCGGCTCCGAAGAGCGTGCCGACGTGTCCTTGAGCAAGACACTGAACCCCCTAACTGCTCCTGACAGGCAGGTTGGCGCCTTGCATGGCAGCCTCCGCCATCAGTGCATGATTGTGAGGCCTTGTAGAAGCGCTTTGAGTGGTCAGTAGACTAGACAAGCGCTATATAAATGCAGTCCATTTTACCATTTTAACTGCATCTCTGCTGGGGGGGGGGGGGCAGATATCCAAGGTTGTTTGCGGGACACAGGTTAGTTCATGCGCACAACCCACCAAGGCTTTGAGTTTATTGACATTTCAGTCAGCCCATGTCTCTTGCTGGCCCACCCTTGTGGCGGGCAAAGAAATTCTCTTCTGCAAATTTTGGCTGCGACCAGCTGGTTTTTTTTTCTTCATTATCAGATAATTTGGCAGGTGACCAGCCATGCTCACCACCGGACCCCCAAAATATGGGGGTACCCTGACTAGTTGTGTGCATCTTTCCCCCTAAAGCTTGTGTCCTCTCTAAATTTCACAGCCGAAAAAATGAAAAAGTGGAATTCCTTTAGGACCTCGAGATTTCAGCATGTTGTGTCTTGCTGAGGGGGGACATTTTGTCTTTGCTGACAATTTCACAATGTGTAAATTTAGCCTCCCCCACCCCACCCCAAATCAGCACGTGCTAGAAGTTTTAACTGGTTAAAAGCTTCTTTACATTTCATTTTTTTCTCACCAAGTTTAACTGCGATTCAAAACTATAAAAAGAAGAATGTTGCGGGTGTGTTCAGTATGAGTCCTCATTTCATTTTCACAGTTCGAGCCTATGAGTAGAAAAAATTAGGACATTTCCCGCTCAACACAAAGTGTCTGCCATCTATAAAACCCAATATATGCAAGCATTTGCCCCTCCCCCTTACCTTCACACACGTGGCGTGCTACCAGCTTGTAGCCTTGGTGACAGAAGCAGCGGTAGCTGCCCATGGTGTTGTTGCACTCGTGGTCACACCCTCCATTACTCTCAGTGCACTCGTTGACATCTGAAAACCCAAAGGACAGTGCAGTAAACACCATCAGCGTGCACTTGGTTACAGAATGGCGTTGTCAAAGCTTGTGCGCCGACATCATTTTCCACTTGTATTCATTGTGAACGGTCCCACGCTATGAAAAAAAAAAAAAGCCAGTTTGTTACGGGTTGAAGAGCTCATTAAAGTGTTCAATGAATTCCTATGTTGTTTAATACTTTTTCCTATGTTGCAGGGTGTAGCAGCTGTATGTTTAGAGTGTCCAGTGGAAAAGGCTCCGTCTCAGCCCCCATCAGGCTGACTCTGTTTAAGTTTCCTCTCAGTTAGGTGGCAGGATGAGTCACAGTGGAAACGTGCGGAGCCGTGGCTATGGCACACGGCGGCGCAGGGTGGTTCTCCGTCTGACTCCCTCACACTGTGTGTGTGTGTGTGTCTGTGTGTGTCTGTGTGTGTCTGTGTATGCGCTTTGAAGTTCCAGCTTCGACACGGAGAACTCTCCGTGGAATCCACCGTTAGGTCTGTTTCAATCCTAAACTTTACCGTGTAATGATGACGGTGCTGTCTGCACCTCCCCTCCCTCCTAGTCTATAGAGTGCAACTAGCCGTGACCTCTGAAAGAGTCACGTGACTTCACACTCTGGACTCTGACAACATTTCCCGTTCATCAAGTCCATATTGACCCGATGTACCAGCAACATCACCACCAGCAGCAGCAGCAGCCGCAGCAGCAGAAGCAGGAGCAGGAGCAGCAGGAGCAGCAAGGTTTGCTTCGTAAAGTAACTGGAAGATGAGCGATAGGGTGTGGCGTTTTGAAGGTGAAATCAATTTAATGAAAATCATAAGGATGAACGGATTAAATAACAGCAACAAATGTAACAGACACAGTAATGCAACAATGTATTGATCCACCTATGGAAACCATCTTTACAATGGCTGGAAGAGGGCCGGAAATGGGTGTGCGTGAGCCAAGGTCAAACTGACGAGACACCTACGCAGAAAATGTGCTGGCTAGAGAAAAACCGATATACACCAGCGACTGACAAGAGAATGACGCTGCAAAACTGTCCGGCTTCCTCCTCGTGACCTCTGGACATGCCGGCACCCGTCACTACAAAGCGGCAGATTGTTTTGGGAGAGATGACGGTACCTTTCTCACACCTGGCTCCTGTCCAGCCGGTGAAACAGTGGCAGAGGAAGTCGCCCGATTTGTCCTCGCAGCGCACCGTACCTCTGGCATTACAGGGGGAGGGAGAGCACTGGTTTGGAATGTCTGAGAAAAAGGGAGAGAGGTGAAGAGAAAGAGACACATTGAGAAAAATAAAAAGGGGCCATCTCTGCTTTGAAACTGTTAATATTAGCAATATTGGATGCCTACCGCAGGTGGGGCAGTACAGCGCCATCACAAATAAGAGAAAAAGGCATCTCTCCAAGTCTCCATATCAGGAGTTGAACATAAATATTATGATGCCGGCTTAAGCCCCCACCCCCACCCCGCCACAAATGCCGTTCACCTCCTCACTGCATAGCTGTCCTCCAGCTTACTGGAGACAAGATCAAATGGGTGTTTCAGATGTCTGGACATGTCTTGCTTTACCTATTTCTCTCTTAAAATATTTCCACTCTTGCCAGCCCCCCCCCCCAACCTTGCATTAATAAGCCCATGTGTAATATGCTTTCCTCTACCCATGAGAGTACCCCTCCTGCTGCTGCTGCTGCTTACGCGGCACAGATATTCTCCCTGCTGGACAAGTTGGGGCATGTTGAGATGGGCTTCAGAGAAACAGAAAGAGAGAGAGAGAGATTTCCTGAGAAACGTGCGAGCACAGGAGGGTTCGCCATGTGCAGGATAATGAGGACAGTATGGAAAGGATGGCGCAAGCGAAGAAAACACACTGTAGTGGAATTGGCTGGACGGTGCGGCCTAAAATTCATGTGACATTATTTTCCATCATTCTGAATCGGTGCCATACAAATTTGCTTTTCAAGGCTCAGCCATTTCTATCTGGAGAGTAGGAAATTGCTCACTATGAGAATACATTAGAAGACATACAGTGCATCCGGAAAGTATTCACACCCCTTCACTTTCCCCACATTTTGTTATGTTACAGCCTTATTCCAAAATGGATTAAATTCCTTTTTTTTCTCATCAATCTACATACAATACCCCATAATGACAAAGCGAAAAAGATTTTGTAGAAATTTTAGCACATTTATTAAAAATAAAAAACTGAAATATTGCATGTACATAAGTATTCACACCCTTTACTCAGTACTTGGTTGAGGCACCCTTGGCAGCGATTACAGCCTCAAGTCTTCTTGGGTATGAAGCTACAAGCTTGGCACACCTATATTTGGGGTATTTCTCCCATTCTTCTCTGCAGATCCTCTCGAGCTCTGTAAGGTTAGATGGGGAGCGTCGCTGCACAGCTATTTTCAGGTCTTTCCAGAGATGTTCAATGGGGTTCAAGTCTGGGCTCTGGCTGGGCCACTCAAGGACATTCACAGACTTGTCCCGAAGCCACTCCTTTGTTGTCTTGGCTGTGTGCTTAGGGTCATTGTCGTGTTGAAAGGTAAACCTCCGCCCCAGTCTGAGGTCCTGAGCGCTCTGGAGCAGGTTTTCATCAAGGATCTCTCTGTACTTTGCTTCATTCATCTTTCCCTCGATCCTGACTAGTCTCCCAGTTCCTGCCGCTGAAAATCATCCCCGCAGCATGATGCTGCCACCACCATGCTTCACTGTAGGGATGGTATTAGCAAGGTGATGAGAGGTGCCTGGTTTCCTCCAGACGGGACGTTTGGCATTCAGGCCAAAGAGTTCAATCTTGGTTTCATCAGACCAGAGAATCTTGTTTCTCATGGTCTGAGAGTCCTTTAGGTGCTTTCTGGCAAACTCCAAGCGGGCTCAATTGTGAGTGTCATAGCAAAGGGTGTGAATACTTATGTACACGCAATATTTCAGTTTTTTATTTTTAATAAATTTGCAAAAATTTCTACAAAACCTTTTTGACTTTGTCATTATGGGGTTTTGTGTGTAGATTGATGAGGAAAAAAAAGGAATTTAATCCATTTTGGAATAAGGCTGTAACATAACAAAACGTGGGGAAAGTGAAGGGGTGTGAATACTTTCCGGATGCACTGTATGTATGAAGTGAACTGTAGTGGGGAACCTGAATGAAACCGATATCCATAACAAACAATTCAGACCCGACTGTGGTGTCTATTTGATGCTCTGCAGCTGACAAGAGAATCCAGTTCGATTACTTAATTATGAAGTAATGGATTAAAAATTATAATAATAGAACACTATACAGAAAGCATGCCAACAAGGCATTTGACATGAACTCCAACCTTAGTTGTAAGTTTTGTCATCATGTTTGAGGGTAGAAGAAACACTGCAGCCATCGGACCGTTCTGACAGCAGCAAGAGAAGCTCAGAAAGAGGAATCAGCAATGTGTGAGAACCCAAAAGCTGGCGCTGTGAGTTACTACCGTTTATAAAATTCATTTCTCGTGAATACCCAGGACAAACTTTCCCCTACCAGTCCGGTCCTGTGGTGAAATAAGCTCTCCGTGACTGGCCTGCGGTCACGTGCGTACAGCGGCACATAAACAAGCTTGTCCTTCGACGTGTCCTCCCTTTTTTCTTTTCAGTGTCCTTGAGGTCCGCTGCCAATGTCGTCTTATTTCAGTCACATGTTGCGGCGTACTGCCTTTAATTTACACAGCACAGTCATTAAAATGCCACCAGTTTTACACTTTTTGACGTGGCAGTTTATACAACAGCAACAACAGTTTGCCCAGATGTCGTCAATCATTTCTGCAGACTAAACTACAATGGACTAATTCAGCTAATAATAGACTTCAGCAAAGGCAATGGGAGGGGGCGCTGTCCTGTGTGCTTGCACTGCAAGCAGCTGTCAGTTCTGCACATCATCGCAAATGTATGGTAGGGGAAAGCACTGCAGTAAATATGTACACATAAAGCCTTTTCATAGGATGATACCGAGCAGCTCAAACACACATGTGACAGGACACGGGGCATGTGGGCATGTGGAAATGCAGGCAGGATGAAAACGTTTCTGATGTGTTAGAATTGCAATCATGACTTGATGTGATCTACTTTCATACTGCTGGCACCCATTACTTGTCGGCAATGAGGTGGGAGAAAGATGGATGAGATTCGCAAGGTGGAGGAGGGAGGGAGAGAGAGAGAGAGAGAAAGAGAAAGAGGTGGTCAGTAGAGGGATTAATAAATATGTGAAGAGAGAGAGAGAGAGAGAGAGAGAGAGAGAGAGAGAGAGAGAGAGAGAGAGAGAGAGAGAGAGAGAGAGAGAGAGAGAGAGAGCGACCGTATCTCTTAAGAACCACAGCACTGCAGCTGAGTCATTTCAGACCCCATGGTCTCTGCGATGGGAGTGCGGTGGGGCTGAGCCAGGTCTCTTGTATCCTGATGCAGCAAAATCGCAGCGCTCCACTCACACCGCGCCGCTCATTCACGTCACCCCGCCACTGAATCAGCTCACAGCAACGCCGCTGCAGTCACACAACGCGCGAGTGAGACCATGACGCTAAAAGGAGGCGGGGGGGTGGGGGTGGGGGGGTCAGACACTGACGCACGTATCTAGGTAGCCGAATGCCTCAACATTACTCATACACCTGTGCACTCACGCGCATGCAGAAGCACGCCGACTCGCAAATTGCTCGGAAGCCACGACACCGATTAGCTCTGCCGTGCCACAAAACCTGACGAGGCTAAACTCGAGATGCCAGGGAATGGATCACCCCCAACCCCACCCCCCCCTTTTTTTTTTTTACACACAATTTCTTCTTTCTCCACTTTTCCCATCTTTATAGTGCGACTGTACCAGAATCTGAGCGTGATGCGGAGCAGAGATACTGCAGTGCAGCCGTGCCCAACGCTACACCGAGGTGCTCCCCTCAGCAACTATTAATACACGACACAGAGGGAGAGGGGGGGGGGGGAGAGCGAGAGAGAGAGAGGAAATGAGAAAAGGAGGACAGAGAGGAGGCATAAGGAGGGTGTGCGAGAGAGGGAGGAACACAAAGAGGCAGCAAGGTAAGCGTCTGGACTGTTAAGTGAGCGTGTCAAACTTACTATGGACACACGTGACCAGGTCCTGTCTCTTTTTCTCAGAATCCCCAAATTTATCCACACAAGCTGGACAGGAAAGAGATGAGAAAATCACAACGTGTCAGCAACTCCTCTCGTTCACATTTATCCATCGAGATAAGAGACAAAACAGTATTTGTGGCAGTGAAAGCACATTCATATCAAAGTTAACTTACCCAGATACTTGGGATAAAAGTAGTCCTGAAACAGAAAAGAGATATCGGGAGAGGTGAATAAGGTAAGGTGCAGTGGGACAGTATCGACTAGCTGCTACACAAAGCAATGCGAGCCACATAACATGAAGTCCACCACTCAATGAAACGACCTAAAGTCTGTCCTCTGAAGCTGCTGTAAATAACAGGCCATTAAGCTACTCTGAAAAACTGCTGCCTTTTCCAACCGTGCGTCAGGTGAATAAAGAGAGCGAGCAAGGCGAAACGGTTGTACGTTCTAAAAGAAACCTTTCCACCGGCATTAATCTTGAATACAGCTCAGTGTCTCAAGCTCCAGTTTACAGAGGAACATGATCTTGCAGAGAGAGAGAGAGTGTGTGTGTGTGTGTGTGTGGTGGGATATGCATGTGTAGAGGGGGGATGGGAGTGAAGGGTAGAGAGTGATTATGTGTGTGACTGTCTCTCTCCAACAGGCGCAGTCCACTTGCCAGGGGCTTCCTCTGAAGGGATTGCTCTGCATTCCTCTATACTCTGTAAGCATCCTTCTTGCAGTAGTCTACATGTAGGTCAGAACATCGGAGGTCCACTACAGTGTCCCTAGAAAGCCTCCAGTGCAGTACGGTGAGCTAGATGGAAGAGGTTTGAGTGAATGGGACCTCTTGGCACTGGCCAGAAACACTCCAGGACAGACAAACAATGTGGAAATAGTAGGAGGAAAGCGTGCTGTCAAGCTAAGAAGTGAAAGTTTCACTTCACTTTATCCAGTTTAACCCAGAGGCGTGTCGGACTCATGAGGGCGCACATGATTCTAATAACTATTTCTTGGTCAGTACCGCTATCGGTAGTGTCCCTCTCAAGTGGGTACCTTGTGGATGCGAGACAAGACACTTCAAAAGTGCAGCTGACTTGTGTTGTCAGGGGCAACACAGGGTAACAAGGTACCCCCCCCCTTCTCTCTCTCTCGCTTTCTCTGCAGAGCCAAAAAGCTGCAGCGGAGAAAAACGCAGAGTCAGAGATGGGCACGTTCAGAATGAATAATGCATCTATGAATGAGACTGCAGTTCTGTGTCCTGGAAATTTGGGGACCAGAATCACGCAACACCCCTTTTGCATGTGGTGTGGGTCCTACTCACGCATAGAGGTATGGACACGCACAGATACAACCTCTCTTTCTCTTCCTCCCTCTAAACACTATGCTTGGCTGATATGGCAAGTAGTTTTGCCATCTCCATTCACTCCTTAATGGTCATAAATCACAAGGAGGGACTATGCTTTAAGACTGAAACGAATAGCTAAGCAAGTTCAGCCTCATGGCTAAAACGATTCATCACACCACCAACAGCACAAACTTGTTAGTCTGAATCTCAAATTTCCAAATCCAGCAGTCTAACAATCAGGTAACGTGCAAGAAAATATAGAGGCAAGGTTAATGGGGTTTTCAAGGTGATGAATGTAACTAAAAAGTGCACTGAAAATTAAACAGCACAAAGCATTTCTGAAGGCATGCACATACAAATCTGAAATTCCATGGTCTGGAATTTCAGATTTGCTTGTTTTAGGCATTTTCCTGACAGCCCCCATTCCCAAGGTAGGGGTTGGATACATGGGGTTCAACTGTAACTGGCACCGACTGTCCCCCAGCTTAGTGAGCAACACTTATACACATGCAGACACAAACAGGACTAAAAAAAGAAAACCCACAATAACACCCGTTCAACGGCTTATGAGTCTGCATTCTCAGCCAGCGAATGTGCGTTTTGATCCTATAGCCGCGGCGTCACGCAATAGTCGTCACGTTTTCTGACACATTATTTATAGCTCAGGAAGTCCACAGCTTGTTGGCATATCGAGTAGCTGCAATACATTTTCAACAGGCTTATGGATCCGCATGTGTGGAAAAGGCTGCTCCGGATATTCATGACAGGCAGCTCTGAAACTAATCTAAATACCGCCACAGGGAAACGGAGCAAAGTGTGACGAACACACACCTTTGTGTGTGACAGAGAGAGAATGTACATAAACGTATGGCAGCGTGTCCACTTTGCATTTGCATGAAATAGTATGCACACATACTGCCCAAGAAAGGAAAAAACAAAACTTTAAAACAAACAGTGAGCCCTAAAAGGAAGCAATCAGAATAATCAAGGCTGTGAATGGTCATTGGCACGACTCCCATGCATGTGTGTCTAACCTGGGCACATCTACGCAACATGGGGCAGGGGCAAACTCCGCCTCACATGAAGGAGCACATCATCAGCAAAGCTAAACTGCAGACTGTGAGTAGGCACCACAATGGGACACAGACCGATTTACAGTAAAGATAAATTGGCGGAATAGAGGGGTGGAGGAGTGGGGAGAGAGAGAGCCAGAGAGAGTATATATGTGTTCCCTTTATTTGAAAGCTATGAAAAACCCGAGAGGTAATCCACCAGGTAGGTATAGACATAACTTGTGCTGAGGAGGTAGAGTGACTAGTGTGCATGTCTGTCTGTCTGTGTGTGAGAGAGAGGGGAGGGGAGGGGAAGGGAAGGGGGAGGGGGTGGGAGAGAGAGAGGTGGGGTGGGGCAGGTAAGGATGGGAGCGTCTTCCATTTGGGCTACATTTCATAAAGTAAAGCTTAGTCATACTGGCTCAAGGTCTGTCTTGTTTTCACACAGGACAGACAAAAACATGCCGTGTCCCTGACACGGCAGTTTCGCGCATTTTGACGAGATCAGCACTCGGGACTCACTGGAGCGTGGAAAACCAAGCCAAGACACTTTAATCATCGCGGCCTATGCAGCGCACCGCACTCATCCACTGACATTGACGGGCCGTCGATAGGGGCTTATCTTAAACTACACGACCAAGGTCAGGCCCATGACCGACTCCGGCTCTCTTCACGGCCAGGACAGCTGACTTACTTTCTCCTAAGACACCAACTTAAGTGCACACTCTCGCACAACCAACACGTCAGAGAAACACTGCGGGGGAGGGGGGAGGGGGGGGAGAGGGGGTATTCACCGTCTCGGGGTCGTTCTCGAAAACCTCCCTCGCCTCCTCTTTGGTGCACCTCTCCTCCACGCACTCCCGCTCCAGGTGCCCCTGCTTGGTCTCCTCGAAAATCTGATAGGCTCTCCGGTGTCTGCTCAGGAACTGGTTCGCCTCTTCCGGAGACAACGAAACTACAAAATAAAATAAAAAATAAAACACACTCGACTCACCTCAACGGAACTTGGAAGGTAAACCATCACCACCAAAACCAAAACCGAACCCCCCCTCCCCAGTTCTGGTTCCGCTTGGACATACGGGTATCTTAATGTATTTGCAACCTTTAACCCCGTAGTTTTGTGATATAAACTGGGGGTGGGGGGGGGGGTCAGTCACGCACAAAAGCGACGGTTGTTAGCTAACTACCATTAACTGCCCATGTCAAAAAAAGGGGGTGTGGGGTTGCAGCCTAGCTAGCCAGTTTAGCACGTACGGGTCTACTTACTGCTGCCGGACCAGCAGGCGAACAGCAGGATTAGAAAGGCTCCCGAGGGAAAGGATTTCGTCAGGGTCAGCCGCATGTTTCGTTTGCCGCTGCTGCGCCAAGCCCGAGAAACTTTCTCCCCCCGTCGGGCTTCTTCTCCTCCTCCTCCGTTCGGCGCTCAGATTTTCTCCCCCCCCCCCTCCACCCCCCTCCCCTCAATTTCGCTCAGTTTTGCCCCGAAGAAGAAGACACGCCGAGCCCGGTGCGTAACACTGCAGACAGTCGCCCCTCGGCTCGGAACAGCAACGCCGCTCGGCTGTAGCGTGTTGTTGTTGTGGTGGTGGTGTTGTGGTTATTCCTGCTCCAACCTTGCAGACGAGGACGGGGGGTGGTTTTTTATTTCGCCCACATTACGTCCACGCAACACCGCCAACGACCCTTCCCCTCAACTCGGGCTAATGCAGTCGGTTCACCCTCATCGCGTTTCGTCCCCTCTTTCTTCTTGGTCCCTCTCTCTCCCCCTCTCTCTCTCTCTCTCTCTCTCTCTGGTTTCTAACGCCGTCTGCCTGCGGACTGACAGAGGAGGAGGAGGAGGATGGCCAGGAGGAGTTAGTTCAGAAGTACTGCGAGACGAAGGCAGGAGTTTGAAATGATGCAGCGACCGCTTCCCCCCATCCAACACCTCTCTCTCTCTCTCTCTCTCTCTCTCTCTCTCTCTCTCTCTCTCTCTCTCTCTCTCTCTCTCTCTCTCTCTCTCTCTCGCGCGCGCGCGCTCTCTCTCGCTCTCCCTCTCTCTCGCTCTCTCTCGCGCTCTCTCTCTCGTACATGTGCTCGCAATGCCAAAGCGCGGCTATACTAAGCGAATATTTTACGAGTTTATTAGGCAGCCGAGATTTGAGCCAATATGTCTGTTGGATTATGTCCCGACATGTCGTACTGTGCAGGGCTCCAATTTTTCGGGATTTTGTCCAATAAGAGTGCGCAGCAAAACGCTCTCTCTCTCTCTCTCTCTCTCTCTCTCTCTCTCTCCCTCACGCACGCACAACACGCGCACGTTCCCCCTCTCTCCCATTAGCACGTCCAAAAATAGATTTTCATCGGTCAAAGTAGAAACCTGCCCCGTGTACTTATCTAGGCATGAAAATGTGTGTGTGTGTGTGTGTGTGTGTTTTTAATTATTATTCTACGATAATCAGCGAGCTTCATAAACAACTGTCATGTTTTCATTGTTGTCATTGGCTCGGTGGGTCACGTGGACGCGGACGGGCACGCGCGTAAAAACTCAACCTCTCGCTTCGCTCGGGACTTTACACTTGGCTGCTGGCGTGCCACAGCACCCCTGCCCTCCTCCCAGCTGCCCATTGCCCCCACTAGAATCCTGTTCTTCTTTGTTTTGCTCCCCCTTAACCTCCACCACCTCCACCTCCTCCTCAAGGGCCGAAAACCTGGAAACCTGTTTCCATAATCACAATCCCTCCTCATCCTCGCCCACCTCATTCTTCTACTGGTTTTGTCATTTTACTATTTTTTTCTTCTTCTATGTATTCTTCTTTTCTTACGGTGGCGTTACTTCTTTTCTTTTTGTGCAGCATCAGATCCTTTTAGTCTTCCCCACCCACCCCTCCCCATTCCTACCACGCCTCCTTTTATCAGAGGAGGGGGGGGGGCAAGGACCAAAAGGAGAGAGAAAAAAAATCACAATCACTTGTAAAATAAAAATAAGAATACAATAATGAGACCGTGATCACGTCAATTGCCAGAAATATAACACTGATATTGCATGCAGCATCTGAGTGCAAGTGAAAGGCGTTTTTATATTTCCGTACACATTTTCTCATGTGCCCCTGACTTAATGTGGGTCACGTTATGTCGGTTGTGCTGCAGTTTAATCCGTGAGGTTATGTCCCGTTACAGTGAATCTGGTTCACAAAGGTCAAAGGAGTGAATATTTTATAAATGCTCCTACTTACTTTTACAATAAATTGAAAATGTGTTTAAATGTGACATGTGTTAACCGACTGAAGATGTGGTAGGGTTCAAGTTGATAGAAAAAAAATAAATTATAAAACACTTCCAACAGCCCCCAACTTTTACAAGGACTTTTCATAATTATCCCCACCGGGAGACTCCTTAAACAAGTTAAGTTTTGAACCGGAGGCCAAAACTGCTTTCACGCTGAAAGGAAACTGGCCTGTGTGAAATACTATTTTGGATAGTGTTTTAATGGCTTGTTATTTGGCCATTCTGGTGCACGATGCGTGAATTTTATCACAAGAGACCTTTTAAACCGGGCTAAGACCACCTACCTGACAGGACCCCCAACATGCCGACGACAAACCTGTGCAAAATGTACGTCTGATCAGCCTTTTGCCTTCAGCTATTCCGTTACTGAGATTTAATTTGTCAACTCAAAAATCTATCAGAGCTTGCAAACGAGCCGTTTTAAGTTTATCTCAGAACCACAAAACATACAACATATTCTGTGCTACCAGAAACTCATTTGGAAGACCATCACAGTGAGCATCTCTTCTTTTTTTTTAATTTCCAATTTTATCTACAGAGAAATAGACCATTGTGTATAGCTGGGTTAACAAGTAAGAGTAACTCTGTCTCATGAAGCAAGTGTGTTCAGTAATGCAGTGTGCTCGGGCAAAAGTAGGACATCTTTCAAAACTGTAAATCAGTTACATTTCCCTTTTAAGATTAATATAATTACAAGAATGATTTATTTTTATTACAACAAACGGAAAACACTCAACTGAACAAAACACCGAACATCTACATCCAAGTTATATATATATATATTAAAACTGGCTTGATTTTATATACAATAAGGTCAATGCCGAGGACAGCCAGAGTACATTAGTAGGGCCACGAAGATTGGAAACCAGGCAGAAATTGGTGGTGGGTGGTGGAAAAAACATACGTATCTTTTAGGGAGGGAAAAAGACAGAGGCGTAGTGAAGGGAAGAGAGATTAGCATCTGTGAAAAGAAGACATAGGTGGCGTCACCATTTACCTGTATTATTTTCTACACAAACGTCTCGTGCTCACCACGTGGTATGTGTGCTAAAGAGCTCAGCTCTTTGTTAAAGTTTCTATGCAATAATATAATCCATTTGCAAACAATGTGCTACATCTATGTCTCCCAGCTTCGCACTGGCTCACCGGCAGTCGCCTCGTGACATTGAAAAAAAAAAGTCTTGACCTGCTCCCAGAATAAGATAGCATATCAGGTAACGTGAATGAAAAATGTAGGACTAGGCTCTGAATCAACGCGTCAGGGAAAGTGTACAAATTGACAAAAAAAAAACCCTCTTTTCACTTCTTCTACTATTCCTGCCACCTCTTTTTTAATCTTCTCCCCTTCTACTGTTCCAATAACAGATTCCCAAAATGAAAAGAGGAGGTTGTGAGATATTAACTAATTAGAGGCATTATTCGATTTGGACCTGGCTGGGAACGAGGTCACTTCCTGTGCGGCAGGGGTGCGCCAGGGTTCATTTCAGGGCGGGAGAGAGGGGGACAAGAATGGGACGTGATGCTGTTGTGTTTGCTGAGCGCCTCGTCGAAGTCAAGCTGCTGGCCATTGACCGCCACCTCCATACAGCCGTGGTAGTGGGCCGTCACTGGGTTGGCTGTGAGCGGGACCTCATCTGAGAACGGGAGAGGAGAGGAAAAGACAAAACAAATAGAATCAGGATCTTTAAAATTAAAGGGATGGAAAATGTATCATAAACGCATGCGTGGGATGGTATAAGGAAAGTTTCAGGCGTGTTTGTGAATGTTTTGCATTGCTGTTGTGATGGCACTAGGAGGCGCCATGCAGTCTGTTGGAAGAGCGACGGGCGCCGTCACATAGACTCAATGCTGAGTGAGTCCACCGGTGTCCCTCCTCCAAACAGAAGGGACAAAACGTGTGAGCCGAAAACAACTTCCACCGACAAGATGGTGGAAACTGGCAGCAAGCGTGGGTTAGACAGAGTCCTTTAGCACGGGAAAAGAGCGGTTGACACAATGGCCTACAATCCCACTGCCTCAAGTCCTGCTCGCCACGTGCTGAGACGATGTGATGTCAGAGCACTTATGGCAGCAATATGGGGGATTTCTCTGAGTGGTTGAAACAAGTTTCGCTGCTCCATGATGAGGGAATTCTGTTTGAAATCTACCTTTTAGAGACTGACATCTCAGTTGCATTAGCTCCTTATATTCAATCATTCACATCAATTACTAATTTATATCATAATTATCTTCCCAACTGCATTCTTACCACATGTTCACTTTTCCTTTAACTAACCTGGAATCCCGCCAATGTAGGTGCTGAGGGGGTTCTGCATGGTGACGTTTAAGCGATCCAGTGCCTCCTGCAGGGCATCCGCAGGGATGGAGTGAACGGTGGAGGAGTTGGCTGTGATGAGGATTTCTGTTGGCGTGACGGTGAGCTCCAGCGTGAGACGGTCAGGGTAGCACAACATCACCGACTGTAGGGTGACGACGGAGATGCCATCGAGGAACACCTGAAGATTCTGGATCAGGAAAGGCGAAATGGTGCAAGGTTAGGACATATCTGTGCTTGTGTGTGTATGTGTGTGTGTGTGTGTGTGTGTGCAACAGTGCACGTATGCATCTGTACATCCAATAAAAGCTTGGCTAAACTTACAGCATTATTCTCTCCCTGTGTGATCACAGAGAGAGACAGGGGAACTGTGTTATTGTATACAAGGGCAAAGAGGACGCCTGTGCTGCTGGATGGACGTATATCCATCTTCAAATCCACCTTCCAGCTTCCCGACCCACCTGAAGACACACACACACACACACACACACACACACACACACACACACACACACACACACACACACACACTGATGCAGACATATCTATGGAATATAGCTGATTTACAATTTAACTTAGTACTTCGCTGGCGTGTACAACTCACGGTAGTCAATGTTGAAGACCGCCAGTCCTGCCCCAGTGAAGTAGGATCCTCGCTCCACATAGACGAAGCAATGTTTACTCTTCTTCTCCTGGATGATCTCTTTGACCCCAGACGCTCCCTGGTTCATCAGGTTCCAGCCCCGGATACAACCGTCAAGGCGAGGATTAATCTGAGGATGGACACAGATACGTACACACACATAACGCACACGTACTCACTCTACTAACAGCGCTATAGGTTTAACAAGGCTCGGGCTACTTAAAGAGTAACGAAAGCCCCGATCATTTTGGTGAGTTTTCTGACACCTACAGGTTAAAAACCATCCAAAGATTAAAAGCATACCAGACTAGTCTTGGTGGTGTTAGCATAGCAGGGTGAACACAGCTGCAGCTAATAACATCAATAATGGCTAAGTTTGATTTTGGTGTGCCAGCACATCTGTTCACGATTCAAGAAACTTTTTTGCTACACAACCAGGTTGGTGGTATTTGTTTAAGGTAACCACACCAAACCCACATCAAAAAAAAAAAAACATCTCCAGGGGTGTCCGGGTGACGTGGTGGTCTATTCCGTTGCCTACCAACACGGCAGACACAACTGGCCGTGTCTGCAGGTGGGAAGCCGGATGTGGGTGTGTGTCCTGGTCACTGCACTAGCGCCTCCTCTGGTCGGTCGGGGAGCTTGATCGAACTGGGGGAGAATAGCGTGATCCTCTCACGCGCTGCGTCTCCCTGGCGAAACTCCTCACTGTCAGGTGAGAAGAAGCAGCTGGCGACTCCACATGAATCGGAGGAGGCATGTGGTAGTCTGCAGCCCTCCCCGGATCGGCAGGGGTCGGGGGGTGGAGCGGCAACCGGGACGGCTCAGAAGAGTGGGGTAATTCGCCAAGTACAATGGGGGAGAAAAAGGGGTGAAAATCAAAAAATTGAACGGTCTCCAACAGAATGCCTCATCCTAACCATTTCTAATTTCATGCCTGCATTTAACCGCATCGATCTGACTGACGCATGCTTTCTGAAACAGCCGTGTTTTAAAAGCAGGGTCACATAATGGCGGATCACAGATTTCGATGTAACACCAGCTCTGTCCCGTCTCGTTGGGAATCTTGACTGGAACTGGCCAGAGATAAATACACGGAAGTTGTCGTCCCTACTTCCGGTGAAGTAGAGACGACGTTCCCCCAAGTGCTTTTACCGTTACACCTCCTATTCACGCAAATTACTAGTAAACGGTATCTTTGCGTTTGCGCGTCAAAATACAATTAAGGTATTGTAGCGAATTCGGGGGGACAACGCAACCACAGGAACTGCCGCGGCCGGGACGCGAACCCGTATCGCCCGCACCGCAGGAGGCATCGCTAACCGCTCGACTAAAGGGTCAGACCCGCCAGCCAGCGGCCAGCGTGTCTTCTTATCCATGCACGTTACAATATTAAGTGTATTTTCCAGGGAGAGAGTGTATTTTTGGAACAACGGGTCTTCGGAGCAGTGGGCTTTTGTTTTCGGGACAACGGGCAGTCGGAGAAATGGGCTTTCAGTCCAATGGGACATTTTTCGGACTATTGGGGTTTCAGAATAATGGGCTGTCGGAACAACGGGCAGTTCCTCCAAGACCAGCCTGCCATGTGTTTAACCTTTACACGGTTTCTAACCCGTAGATATCAGCAAACTCACTAAAATGGCTCAGGATTCAGTAACTCTTGAATCTTTGGTTTTACTTAATCTTTATTATAGCAGTTCAGCAAGGCAAATTCCTGTATCTTTATAGCACATTTTGGGTTTGTTTTTTTTTAAATAAATTTATTTCTAGTTTTTCCCCTTATCCCACCCGATTAACCCAATGGCATATGGCGGGAACTCTTGTCGAATAACTCCCCTGGCTCACGTTTCCTAAGGAAGGAGATAGTCGTAACACCAGCTTCCTTCAAACTCGTGTCACCTGCTCTCCCTATTTTACACGATGAAGCCTCGCATGGATTGCATCACCTTCAGGCCACGAAGGAGACGTAAGGAGAATGCTTTCGGTTGCTTGGCTGCAGGCGCCCGGATGGGCCAGAGGGGTCGCTGGAGAACGACGAGTCCCCGAACACTACACTGATCTATACCCACTACCCCTCGAGTAAGGGTAGCCTAAGACCGGTTATGGTGAGTCTGGGATACGAACCTCCCAGCCACACGACGAGCGGATTGCGAGAGCGGCGGTTTATTCCGCTCGGCCACCAGAGCGGCGCTCATAACGAGTTAAGTCACTCTGATCGCTACAGGCGTTAAATTTAAGGTGCGGTGAATTTCCTTTGTGACGGCTGGTTAGCTGCTACGCCCGTGTGCTGTTGAACGGCTTGCTTACAGGTTTGATGGTGTTGTCGGTGCGGTTGGGCAGCCCAGCGATGTAGACCTTGGTTTCCAGCTTGCCGTTGACAGAGGTGAAGAGGCTGTCGGGGCTGTTGATGCTCATTACCGCCTCCTTGCTGATCTTCACACTGATGCTGCTCTCGAGCTCGTCCACGGATATCTGCACGATACACAACACAGTGACGCGATATTGACCCGTCCTGGTTTTACCGTGGTCCGACACACCCTAGCGCAAAAACTCACAGTACACAACTCAGTATGGCTAGACAACCCTACTTAAAGGACAATTCCGGTTTTTTTTTTTAATCTATGCCCTATTTTCCCTACCGTTATGAGTCAGATGGAGCGATGGGTGAATCAGTCTTTTAAATTGGGTCAGTATTGAGCAAGCAAGTGTCAACTGACTGCTGTGCACCAAGCTGCCATGTAATCATCCCGGGCAACAGCATATCCCAAATAACATCCCAAAAAGAGCTTTGTTTGGCACTAAAAGAATAGGAATGGTGTGAGAGGAATCTAAAGCTGTGATATTAATCATGGAGTTAATATACGTAGTATGTCTATATAGATATCAATCCATTTATTTGTTTGTTTGTCTGTTTATTTATCTTATCCCCCCCTTTTCTCCCCAGTTGTATTCAGCCAATTACCCCACTCTTGCCGCTCAACCCCCTCTGCCGATCCGGGGAGGGCTGCAGACCACCACGTCTCCTCCGACACATGTGGAGTCAGTCGCCAGCCGCTCCTTTCACCTGACAGTGAGAAGTTTCGCCAGGGGGACGTAGCGCGTGGGAGGATCACGCTATTTCCCCCAGCCCCCCCCCCCCGAACAGGCGCCCCAACCGGCCAGAGGAGGCGCTATTGCAGCGAACCACGACACATACCCACATCCGGCTTTTCACTCGCAGACACGACCACTTGTGTCTGTAGGGTACGCCCGACCAAGCCGGAGGTAACACGGGGATTCGAACCGGTGATCCCCGTGTTGGTAGGCAGCGAAGTAGACCACTACACTACCCAGACGCCCCATATCAATCCGTTTCTAATTGAGAGCAGAAGGCTTTTAATCCCGTGAGAGGTGAGTTGCTGCAGGAAGACAAGAGTGGAAGTGTGAGCGATGGAGAGATGTACAAAAAGAAAATGCACAAAAGGTCCATGTGAGAGCAATTCATATCTGATGTTTGCTTGCTTTTAATCTTTGACCATGTATGACCTATACCACGTTTAACTTTATTTTACATTTCTGAGATAGATGCTTTAAGTCCATGTGTAACGGAACAAAGGTAATGTTATAAAGTGTCTTCTCCAGGTGCACAGATAAAGGCCTGTTAACTGGTGGATGATAGCAGAGGACTATGTGAGAAACTCACAGAGATTAGTAAAGTCTGTACACAGTAATTGGAGAAATGGCCTTGGTAGGCTGAGAGCCGGAAGACACGAGAAGAGGAGGGGAAGAACAGACAACTGCCCTATAAGAGAGACTTTACTGATCGGCGCACATTCAAGCATCTAGGCTTGAGTGCATCTGTTCATGAACATATATTATAGTATATTATATTATATTATGTTCATGAACATATTATATATTGTATTATGGGCCGGCAAGAGAGACAAGACTGAGATGGTTTGGACATGTGTGGAGGAGAGATGCTGGGTATATTGGGAGAAGGATGCTGAATATGGAGCTGCCAGGGAAGAGGGGAAGAGGAAGACCAAGAGGAGGTTTATGGATGTGGTGAGAGAGGACATGCAGGTGCAGGAAGAGATGGAAACAGATGATCCGCTGTGGCGACCCCTAACGGGAGCAGCCGAAAGTAGTAGTAGTAGTAGAAGTAGTAGTAGTAGATGGTGCGGTACAGTGGTGCAGTGGTTAGCGCGGTCGCCCCACAGCAGGAAGGTCCTAGGTTTGAACCCTGGGGTCGCCCAACCTTGGGGGTCGTCCCAGGTCGTCCTCTGTGTGGAGTTTGTATGTTCTCCCCGGGTCGGCGTGGATTTCCTCCGGGTGCTCCGGTTTCCTCCCACAGTCCAAAGACATGTAGGTCAGGTGAATCGGCCATACTAAATTGTCCCTAGGTGTGAATGTGTGTGTGCATGTGTGTGTGGGCCCTGTGATGGCCTGGCAGCCTGTCCAGGGTGTCTCCCCACCTGCTGCCCAATGACTGCTGGGCTAGGCTCCAGCATCCCGCGACCTTGAGCAGAATAAGCGGTTTGGATAATGGATGGATGGATGGATATTATATTATATTATATTATATTAGTGTGACAAAATTGGAAGAGATTTTTGTCTCGCTCCTTATTTAATATCAGTCAGAGTGGAATTAAATAATCGCCATGACAGTCAGTCACTGTAATGACTGGACTGGGATTGTCTTTTCATTATGGAAGGTGTTTTCAGACATTTCCAAAAACATTTTGAGCCCGTCAATGCCACAAAAAAAGAGCTCTTTTAGTTGTCATTATTTGATGGGCACTACTGCCAAGGGATCACATGGTAGCTTGGTGCGCAACAGTTGGCTGACGTTAGCTTGCTCAATACTGAATTAATTTAAAAGCTTCCGCTCCCCATCACTTAGTCTGACTCCTAACGGTGAGGAAAATTGGGCTTTTGTTAAAAGATTGGCGTTTTAACCAAAGCATGCTTCCACCCGTGTGGGGTTTGACAGGTAGTGCTGGTCCCCAGGCATGCACATGGACGGGATAGCATGAACTGATTGTATTACAGCTATTTCTTACCACGTGCCACTGTCCATCATTAATGGCTTTTCCTCCACTAGTGACCTTGAATGTGTGCTGGTTCTTGAACTGGACTTCAATGCGACCGCCCCGTAGTCCCAGCATGAACCACGAGTCCTGGGAGGACTCCGCGTACAGAATAACTCCCTCGGGGTCAAATGTACGGAAGTCAAACTCTGCAGCAAACCTAACGTAGAAAAGGGAAAAAGACGTCGGCACTCAAACTAGGCTACTGAACGTATGATGTGATCAGGAAACTTGAGAGCACTGCTGTTTTGAGAAGGTGCTTGTGTGGAAACCTCACTTGGTGTTCTCAGGGAGGCGGAAGAGCAGATAAATGACAGGCAGGCCTACAAACTGTTCCCCTAGGTAAAGCATTTCAGGGTGTTTGTGGTCGTATGACCCCACACAAACTGGGATTCTTTTGCAGTAGTGCTCATCTTCTGCCAAATGAAGACCCTGGCGGCCATCGCAGTGACACGAATAGCTGCCGATTGTGTTGATGCACGTGCCGTCACACACCCCCTGCTCACACTCGTCCACATCTGTAGCAACACAGAGGCACATGGAGGTTATGGGCCGTGTTGAGGAAGCTACTTTAAAAGTGGTGTTTTAAAAGTGAGGAGTAGCTTCACACTGCGAGAAGGGGGACCACAGAATAGCTACCATCGAGAAAAATCTGGTACTGTTGAGTTACCTGAAAAAAATTAGCTTGGGCTACTTTGTTGAAAGAAGATCATTCAAAATTAACTGTCTCAGAGAAGGTGAAGCTGGATGTGTCCAGATTCATAACAGGAAGACATTCGTAACGTTCATCATCACCACTTAAGCACTAGGGATGCACTGACGCCGATACCAGTATCAGGTATCGGTCCAATACTGTACTCATACTCATAAAACTACTCTGATACAACTGCACTCAATACTGAACTAGACAGTTCCTGCTGAAAGTGTGAAAAGTGAGCGGTGCCTTTTTTCGCCATTCGTACGGGAAGAGGAGATGGAGCGAGATAGACAATGCGGAGTGACGGCCGAGAAGCAAACAAACACGTATGTCCCTTATCGCCTCTTATTTCGCCTGTTTAAGTCAATCTCCTTGTGTATATATCTGAAGATTATTGTGTTGTAGTGTTGTTATTATTTATTTATTTAGACCCCCCCCCCTTTTTCTCTCCAATTGTACTTGGCCAATTACCCTATTCTCCGAGCCGCCCCAGTCGCTGCTCCACCCCCTCTGCCGATCCGGGGAGGGCTGCAGACTGCCACATGCCTCCTCCGATACATACGGAGTCACCAGCCGCTTCTTTTCACCTGACTGAGGAGTTTCACCAGGGGGACGTAGCGCGTGGGAGGATTACACTACTCCCCCCAGCTCCCTCTCCACCCCGAACAGGCTCCTCGGCCAACCAGAGGAGGCGCTATTGCAGCGACGAGGACACATACCCACATCCGGCTTCCCACCCGCAGACACGGACAATTATGTTTGTAGGGACACCCAACGAAGCCGGAGGTAACAGGGGGATTCGAACCAAACAAAGTTGAATGTCCCCCCCCTTTTTTCTCCCTTATTGTATCTGGCCACTTGCCCCACTCTTCCGAGCCGTCCCGGTGACTGCTCCACCTTTCTGACGATTCGGAGAAGGCCGCAGACTACCACATGCCTCCTCCAATACATGTGGAGTCGCCAGCCGCTTCTTCTCACCTGAGAGTCAGGAGTTTCGCCAGGGGGACGTAGCACGTGGGATCACGCTATTCCCCCCATTCCCCCTCCCCCCCAAACAGGCGCCCCGACCGACCAGAGGAGGTGCTAGTGCAGCGACCAGGACACATACCCACATCCATTGGGCAGCACGGTAGCCCAGTGGTTAGCACTGTCGCCCCACAGCAAGAAGGTCCTGGTGCTAACCACTGCGCCACCGTGCCGCGAAAATACCACTATAAATAAATAAATAAAATATAAATAAATATATGTGTAGTTATTTATATTTATTTAAATATGAATAAAATCTTTAAAAAAACTAATCAACTAGGGGTGTAAGAAAATATCGATACACTCGAGTACCGCGATATTATCTTCTGTGATACCGTATCGATTCTCAAAAACCACTATATCGATTTTTAACTGTTTACATGTAAAGGTTCGTGACAAACATTGTGTGTTGTGTGTAACCCCGCGGCCGCTAGATAACAGTGTTGTAATCTATCTTCAGCCATTTGACTCTTCCACTCCAACGCTACAACGTAAACTGAGACAGGACGTAGCGTAAGCACAAAGTACACGGGCCTGTGAAACGGCAATATATCGCCTTTCTTACAGTATCGCAATATATCGCGATACATCGAATCTTAACCAAGCCCCTGTATTGTGATACGAATCGTATCGCCAGATTCTTGCCAATACACAGCCCTACAGTCAACCCGCCCACAAATGACCAGCGGGGCTTCGCCGTGAGGGGACACTATCTGCAGTGGAAAACGAAATCCCAAAAAGTGAAGCGAGTAGAGTCGAATAGAGTAGAGTCGAGTTGAGCCAGTACCATGCAGTGGAAAAGGGGCATTACGTTGTGTTCAGATGAACTGCTTCAACTTCCTGTGATTTTCCTACCTGGATTATTGAGCGTGCATCAAGACAGCTTTGATATACTAAAAACTAGTGAAGTTCAATTACCATCAAGATACTGGAAACTGTATTACACCACTGATTTAACTACGTGTCGTGAGACTACTGGGTTTATGTTGGAGATGCTTTATAAGTTGTGATCGTGTACATTTAAGGCAAGTAACCAGTCCGCAGTTATATGACTCGGTGTTATATGATTCCATGTCATGAGAGGTACGGGTCTCACCCTGGCAGGATCTGGATGTAAAGTTGTATTTGAATCCTGGGGAACACTGGCACTCGAATAAGCCAGGGGTGTTGACACACTTGGCTGGCTCGTTACAGGTACTGGGGAACAGCAGGCACTCATTGATGTCTGGAAACAGATATTGACAATGACCACATATAATTCAGATTAAGTTCATCCATCCATTATCCGAACCGCTTATCCTGCTCTCAGGGTCGTGTGGATGCTGCAGCCTATCCCAGCAGTCATTGGGCAGCAGGCAGGGAGACGCCCTGAACAGGCCGCCAGGCCATCACAGGGCCGACACACACACACATTCACACCTAGGGACAATTTAGTACAGCCGATTCACCTGACTTGCATGTCTTTGGACTGTGGGAGGAAACCAGAGCACCCGGAGGAGACCCACGCAGACATGGGGAGAACATGCAAACTCCACACAGAGGACGCCCCCAAGGTTGGATTACCCCGGGGCTCGAACCCAGGACCCTGTTGCTGTGAGGCGATGGTGCTAACCACGGGCGGCTCAGTGGTGCAGTGGTTAGCACGGTCGCCTCACAGCAAGAAGGTTCTGGGTTAGAACCCTGGGGTAGTCCGACCTTGGGGGTCGCCCCGGGTCGTCCTCTGTGTGGAGTTTGCATGTGCTCCCCGTGTCTGCGTGGGTTTCCTCCCACAGTCCAAAGACGTAGGTCAGGTGAATCAGCCATACTAAATTGCCCCTAGGTCTGAATGTGTGTGTGTGTGTGTGTGTGTGTGGGGGTCGGCCCTGTGTGATGGCCTGGCGGCCTGTCCACAGTATCTTCCCCCCTGCTGCCCAGTGACTGCTGGCATAGGGGGACCTTGAGAGCAGTATAAGTGGTTCAGATAATGGATGGATGGATGGTATTTGGACTTTAAGTTCACCGGTAACAACATAAAAAGAAAAACATGGACAAACCTATAGAGCAAAAAAAAAAAAACAACAGAAAAATACAATTCAATGCCACTAAAGCATCGGTGTATGGACGTTCCATACAAATTCAATGTTCCATACAAATTTTCCACAGCGCTTACGAGAAAACCCAGAGAGAACAAATCTGTCAGACAGACTCCCTCTCCCGTTTCTGAGAGGTTTGGAAAAGAAGCACAGAAGAACAAACACTCGACACACTCCAAGAAAAACATCACCAGCCATGAAACCATGATTATTATGGACAACTCAGACACCACAAGACTGTAAATTACAGACCTGTTATGAGCCTTGGGGGGTGGGGGGCGGTCACAGACTGATGGTCTGTTTACATTAATGAGTGTGGGTCATCCAATTATAGGTTACAGAACCCAGGAGTTTTGAAATTCCAGTGCAAAAGAGTTTCATTCTGGAGAAATAGTCTTCCTGTGTTACAAATAACAAACTGCTCCGACACTGGGAAGGGCAATAGTTGGGAAAGCGGGTCTTTTTGTGAGGTGTACAGCACTCCGGCTTCTATATAAATAGCAATAAATAATATAAAACACCGGCTGTGTTAGTGTTGGAGGTGATGTGTACAAGTATATGTGTGTGCTTTGGTTGCTTGCTGCAGAAGTTGGCTGCAGCTGCAACATACCTAAGGCAGCTGGATGCCTTCAATCATGCCACGAAGATTATACACACACACACACACACACACACACACACACACACAAATCTTTTGTCGGCCGGTCAAATGAACACGCCATTAACGATTCACGATTTCCATTGTTCTCTTAACCATCATCTTGAGTTATAGGAGGTGTAAATGCGGCAAATTAAATCTTACCTACACAGCTGAGTTGGTTCTTCATGAAGTAGCCGGCCTCACACGAGCATTGGAAACCGCCGGGGAAGTTGGAGCACTTCTGGCTACACCCGGCGAGAAATTCTGCGTCCGTGCACTCATCTATGTCTGCCAAAACACACCACGGTACGTTTAATAGTGCGCGTCATGAAACAGTAAACATGTAAAGTCTGAATGGATGTGGTTCTTTTGGTTGGTGGGATTGTTCACCGTGACATTTACCGCAGTACCACACAGGTCGAAGCATTTGGACTTCTAACCGTGTTTTCACATCATTTGGTGTGTTTTTTTTGGTCATTGGAGGACGAGTCTTGACCCAGTCGTTGGTCTTGACATGACAAAATACAGCAAGTGGAGGGCATCCGGGTAGCACGGCGGTCTCCTCCGTTGCCTACCAACGTGGGGATCGCCGGTTTGAATCCCCGCGTTACCTCCGGCTTGGCCGGGCGTCCCTACAGACACAATTGGCCGTGTCTGCGGGTGGGAAGCCGGATGTGGGTATGTGTCCTGGTCACTGCACTTCACTGCACTAGCGCCTCATCTGGTCGGTTGGGGGCGCCTGTTTGGGGGAGACTAAGGGGAATAGCATGATCCTCCCACGTGCTACGTCCCCCTGGTGAAACTCCTCACTGTCAGGTGAAAAGAAGCGGCCGGTGACTCCACATTCATTGGAGGAAGCATGTGGTAGTCTGCAGCCCTCCCCGGATCAGCAAGGGGGGGCGGGGGGTGGAGCAGTGACCGGGATGGCTTGGAAGTGTGGGGGTAATTAGCCGGATGCAATTGGGGAGAAAAATAAAAAAATAGAGCAAGTGCTATCAAAATTACAGCAGGAATCAGCAGGAACCTCCCGATTACTACATCCCAATGAGACTTTAGTGCCGACTCAGATATCTCGATACAGTAAAAACTGCAATCGATATTACAACATTTTCAAGGCTCCGTCTCCTCTCGTCAACTGCAAAGTGTGCAAACTGCAAAAAATCCAAAGACAGTGTACAACGAAATCATTTATAGTATGAAAGCTTAAAACATGAATATGCTTCCCAGAGGAAGCACGCAGGTGATTCAAATGCAGAGGTGCAGAGATAGGTACCACGGACCTCCTCACAGCGGGGGGGGGGGGTAATGCTGCGATATTACAGTCGTCACGGCTTTAATCACCATTTTGCACTGACCCCCCCCCCCCAATCCGGCCGACTCCTAATCAAAAGAATCCATTCTCAGCCAGTCGGTCTCACCTGTGTCGCAGCGGGGTCCCGTCCAGCCGGGCTTACACACACACGTGAAGGAGGCCTGGCCATCCACGCAGACTTCAGAGCCCTCCTTGTAGCATGGAAGCGGCGAGCACTGGTTACTAATTTCTGCCACACATGATAAAAGGGTATGGACAAGCACAGGACACCAGCCAAGCGTACAAATGATCTGGCGACAGTCGGAGTGTGACCAGAAGCATGAGGCAATATCAAGAGATGAATACGAGGAGCGAAACGATGAGAAATGTAATTTTGGCAGAAAAAAAAAAAAAGGTGTGGCGAAAAGCACGCAGTGTCATTTTCAAGCACTAAAAATGTCCCCATGGTTGTGTTGGAAATTGCTTATTTTTTTTGGGGGGGGGGTGGTTCCCCCCCTTTTCTCCTCCAATTGTACACGGCCAATTACCCCACTCTTCCGAGCCGTCCCGGTTGCTGCCCCACCCCCCTCTGCTGATCCGGGGAGGGCTGCAGACTACCACATGCGTCCTCCCATACATGTGGAGTCGCCAGCCGCTTCTTTTCACTTGACAGCGAGGCGTTTCACCAGGGGGGACGTAGCGCGTGGGAGGATCACGCTATTCCCCCCAGTTCCCCCTCCCCCCTAAACAGGCGCCCTGACCGACCAGAGGAGGCGCTAGCGCAGCGACCGGGACACATGCCCACATCCACATCTGTGTTGGTAGGCAACGGAATAGACCGCTACGCTACCCGGATGCTGGTGATTGTTAAATGACGCTGATTTTGACGGAAGCACGGTAACGCTGAAGTTACTGTGTTATAGCTGTGGTCCTCAAACTGTGGTCCGCTGGCACACACAGCGCCTCTTGGTGGTGCACCAGATGGCTGCAGACTTTGGTGCATGTTCTCAGAAATTCCCAAAGCCTCGTCGAATCCATTACACTATCTGTACAAACGACAGTGCGCGGTTTACACAGCCAGTACGATCATATCACGGTACAGTACAGTGCTGGCGGTGTGGCTGAATTTGTCAGAAGAGAAATCCATTGGCAGGTTTCCCGTTTACTTCTGTCACGATGAGAGATAGCGGCCTGTCGGAGAAACGCACACGCCGATGTTAGTCGTCGAGACCTGCCTGTGGCTTCGTCGACTGGTGGCCGGTAGGCGGTACCAGGATGCTGTGGTTCGATCAGAGGCGGTGCCGGGTTCAGAAAGTTTGAGAACCACTGCTATAGCCTATACGTAGTACTTCACCCACGTGGCGACCCTGGACCCGTTGGTAAATCACAGACTAATTGAGAGAACAAGGTCAGCACTGCCGCGCGGTGCACAGAATGAAAACCGTGTTAGAAAAAAATGCAAATCACCCCCCCCCCCACTGAAAGGCGGGACTCGAGGCGGGCGGCGGATTCGGAGGCGGCTCACCGTTCACACAGGTGCGCAGGTCGGACGGGATGTTCGAGCCGGAGTTCTGGTTGCTGATGCCAACACGGTGCGAGCCCAGGCATACTGCAGCGACAATGAAGGGACACCCTCATCAGCGTGCCAAATGACGTCGGGAAAAGGAACGACAACACATGGGGTGAATCTGGTGAACTCACCGACATACTTGGGGTAGAAGTATTCCTGGAAAAGAAAAGAAGAAGAAGAAGAAGAAGAAGAAGAAGAAGAAGAAGAAGAGGAAAGCAGAACAGAGAGACGGAGTCAAAAACCGAAACCGTTCTCTGGTGTAAATTGGCAAGGGGGGGAACCGAAAAGACGGGGCGGACGTGAGACGGTACGAAACTGAGAGGCTGAGTGAGCCAGACCGGCTCAGAAATGGGGCCCTATCAAAACCGCCACGAGACGCCACAAGAAAGTGGAAATGTGTATTGTCCTTGTGCAGAAAAGGCTAGTGTTGCTCCACGGAGGCGGGCGTAGTTATTTATTGCAAGCTTCTTCACTTTACCATGGGAGCAGGTTTATAAACCCCCCCCCTTTTCTCCCCAATTGTACCTGGCCAATTACCCCACTCCTCCGAGCCGTCCCGGTTGTTGCTCCACCCCCTCTGCTGATCCGGGGAGGGCTTTTCACCTGACAGTGAGGCGTTTCGCCAGGGGGACGTAGCGCGTGGGAGGATCACGCTATTCCCGCCCCTTCCCCGCCTCCCCGAACAGGCACCCCGATCGACCGGAGGGGGCGCTAGTGCGGCGACCAGGATAAATACCCGCAGACGCGGCCAATTGTGTCCGTAGGGACGCCCGACCCGGGGATTCGAACCGGCGATCCCCGTGTTGGTAGGCAACGGAATAGACCGCCACGCCACCCGGACGCCCCCGCATTCATCAACCTAAATAAGCAACGGACTGCGCTCTCAACAAGATGAACGACTATTTCATAATCTGTTATTATCTGTTTCAATCTTTATCTAAAGAGAAGTAGCTGGAAAATAGACAGGCCAGCGTTGCAGACAGGCCAGTCCTGCTGCCTGCAGAAACTCAGAACACCTCACTGGGCTGACCAACCTTCCACCCACCCACCCACACACACACACACACACACACACTAACGTCCACTTTTGCCGCTATCGTTAGATACACAAGAGACACGGTTCAGTGACCTTTTAATTTCTACCCTCCAGTTTTCTGTCTCGCTGCCTGACTCACGCCACACACACTCCCGGGCACCTCCGGCTGGTCCTTTGCTCTCGCTGCCGAGCGTTTGCTGCCGCGCACCAAACAAGGGAAATCACCACGACCGACGAAAATGTGACCTGAGATGACCCCGGTGATGTGAGGCGTGTCTCACCGTCTCCGGCTGGTTCTCGAAGATCTCTCTCGCTTCCTCCTTGTTGCACAGCTCTTCAATACATTCTCTTTCCAGGTTGCCCTTCTTGTGCTCCTCGAACAGAGAGTTGGCTCTTCTGTGCCGCGTCAGGAACTGGGAGGCTCTGTTCTGGCTCAAGACTGGGAGAACTGGGAGAACGACGCGCACACGCACACACACACACACACACACACACACGCACAGTGTCACAGTGGCTGCAGTGACATGAGAAGTTAACAATTTAGGGTTAGGGTTAGGGTTAGGGTACCAGTGTTGTGCGCTGTTTCCTAAACCATGAGGGCAACCTCGAATGACGTCACATGAAACTTGCAACGCTCGATGCAAACTATACAGATCCGTTTCTCTAATCTCCTTACGTGATTTCGCCAAGTGCATGCAAACTTTACTTCCAACGTGATGGTTAATGCATGTGCAATAATAATCCCATTTTCCTACCAAGCGGGCCTTATACCAGCACGTCATTGTTGCCCACGGGACAGTTATCTTTCCATTCACCATGGAAACCGCCGCTAACAACAGTGAACTCAGCCGTATCGCACACCGCCTCCAACATCATCGGCTTTCCCACCCCCCCCCGACCCCCACCCCACCCCCACCTTTCAGACCTCAATAGCAAAGCCGTCACACTACTATATAGCACACAACCCCAGGCACCCCCCCTCACCCCAGCCTGTATCTGCTGCCATCTCGGTGCACATACCGATCGATAGCCCGGGGAGGAAAGGCCTGCTTTGGCCGAGGTTTTGTCCCCTCTGCCATTAGAGGCTTCAAATAAAGTACACCGGTGGTAGTCCTTGTCCATGTTTGCACACGTGTCCCGTTAAATCTCATGCACGTTTGTGCACACTACGTGGGTGTTACCCGTGTAGCTGCACGGCTGTATGCGGGTTTAACTGTGTCTAACCATACGGATGCAGACGTTTTGCCCCCTCTGCTATGGCGGCTTCACAAAAAAAGGCCACAAGTGTGTGTGTATGTGGTGAGCGGTAGTTCCTGTGTAGACATGTCAAACGGTACGAAGGTATGTGTGCGTAGATGCATGTATGACGTAACGAATATGTCATGTTGGGATGTTTAGAAGTCAGCTTGTATTTTAACGTGCACACGGTGGCATTGCATTTCTTCAGGTAGGACAATAAAGAATCTATCTATCTAGCCAAAGGAGTTGAATCAAGTGCAACTGGACTTGATTCAACTCCTTTGGCTATAACCATGACCCGGATGAATGAGAGCATTCACGGACACATCTGTCCATCTATCAGCTCCGTAGCTGTGTTTTCCAACGGTGCTGATCGGGCGAATTAGGTTAACTCTCTTATGAATTACCCCGAAAGGTCATTGCGAAACCGCTATTTACCAGAAATGACCTCAGCTGCGCCTGGACAGCCTTTCTTCCACTTAGTTAGCTGAAGCAACCCCCCACCCCCCACCCCACCCACGCACGCGCCACGCACGCACCATCCGCCGCGTCGGCGGCGTCTCGTCTCACAAAAGTCAAAACAACGACTTGTCGTCGACGGGAGTGTCGGCGCGTTCTCGCTGCTCCGGTATGTGGTCCGTTCTCGGGGACGTCATCGCACACGAGCAACCCCCACGAGGGCCGGGTAACCCCCACGAGGGCCGGGTAACCGCTGACAACCGGCTGCCAGGAGGTCTCCCCATCACGTTCAGCGTTAAGTTTCACAAAAAACCGCACTCCTCGGCTAGTAGCGGCGAGGGGGGGGGTGCGCTTTATCTGCCATGTGTTGCCCCCCACCCGCCCCCACCCAAAAAAGCCAAAACTCGACAGTTTACTTACATTGTTGGGCATCGACGAGCGCGACAAGAAACGCGAGACAGGCCAGCGAGTCCCTCAGCGCCTCTCTCCGTCTCCGCATAGTCCCGGTAGGCCACGGCCGGTTTTGGCTCCGGGAGAGTTGCTGAGCTCAGATTTGAGAGGAGAGGAGAGGAGGAGGGGTGGGGGGGAAAACTTTTATTCTTCCCGTAAATGTTTTCAAGAGGGGCTCGCTGGGCCGAGGCCAGGGTACCGTAGCGCCGGGCAGACACGGGGGGAGGAGCGCTGCGCTCCGCTCTTCACACCACGACTCGCTGCGAAGCACTCCCTGGTCACGCAGCGGGGGCTGCGGGACTTTAGAGTCGCTGTATTGATTGAACACCCCCACCCCGCCCGCCCGCCCGCGCGCCCATTACAACACAGGAGCCGGGGGTTGTGCCAAGTCTTGCATCCCCTGTGGGATATGTATCCCGTGGACCAGTGGTTCTCAACCTTTTTGGGGTCCTGGACCCCCCTGCGAATTTTTGATCTACCCTGAGGACCCCTCCACCTGATCTTGGGGGAGGGGGGTTGCAATTTGATAGAAACAGTAGAAACTGCATTTTAAATTGCATTATAGCATTTATTCACTCTTTGGGGCAAAAGTAAGAGCTTTCAGTTGTAACTTAGATATAGTTAACAAAACAGAATTCTTATGCAGTAACTTTCAGATATATGTAACAAAACAGAATATGTATTCAGTAACTTTCAGATATATGTAACAACTGAATGTGTATTCAGTAACCTTCAGATATATGTAACAACAGAATTTTTATGCAGTAACTTTTAAAAACGCAAACAGGAGCGAGATCTCTCATTAAAATACAATAAATTACACTTGTGAAACAGATGTAATTAGAGAAAAAAGTCCCGTTACCCTTTATAGTTTAGGTAGATAAAGGTCTCAGTCACATTTGAGTAAAATAATCCTATTTCTATAAATGTCATAGGATCTTTTTTTTTTAAAGATATTTTATTTTCACGGACCCCTTGCAATTACACCACGGACCACTAGGGGTCCGCGGATCCCCGGTTGAGAAACACTGCGCGTAGACAAACGCAGACGTGTCTTTTGTTTTTGGTTTGTTTTTTTTTGTTTTTTGACAAAGAGAAGCCGTGTCATCGTCGGAGGTGATATGAATCCATGTCGGTTATTTGGTTTTAACCAGCTATGTTGGCACCGATTTTGACAATTTGTAATAATGAATAATTGTGTCAGTTTTACTTGTTACACTAGTCCCTTTGTGTTATCCAGAAGTCGGTGATTTTCACGTTGCTAACTATTTTCAATCACCGTGACGTAGCATGTGGTTAGATAAATCCATGTTATGCGAACTGCAGTACGTCTTAAAAACTTGATGATGATGATGATGATGATGATAACATGGCGGTAACTCAACGTTTCTTCGTGTAAAAGAGCAAAATAATTTACAGAATTTTATTCTGTATTCAATTAAAAAAAAGGGGGGGGGTCCGTAAGCAGCTCGCCTGATTTCGGTAAGCTACTTGAAACCGAGTCGATAATCCAAAAAAAAATTTTTTTTTAAAATGTAAATTAAAAATAAAAAAACGACAATTAACGTGTGCCCGGTTTTTCCATTTCCTTACGTGAAACTGAAACGTAATCACCACTGTCTGTGAATGTTCTCGTTCACCCAGGTCGTGGTTATCCAGAGGAATACCAAGTCCAGCTGCACTCGATTCAATTCCTTTGGGTTATCGCCGTTCAACTGAATGCACGGATAGTTTCCACTGGGGATGCAGAATGTCACGTAACACCACTCATGCAGAAAATAGATTTACACCATTCAAATTTCCTGTGTTGGTTTACCCTCGCTGCCCCTTCTCTCTGACACACACACACACACACACACACACACACAAGCTGAATGCAGACCAGTGCAATTCAATGTTGTTTTCCAAGACAACAGGCTGTTTAGAACATGCAGCTGCACTACATTAGTATACTATAACCTACTGTGTCCTTGTGCATGCTCAGTAATTCAGATAAGGAAATCACAGAAAGTTGAATCAGCTCATCTGGACACGTTTATTGAGAGAAACGTCTCACCGCTCATCTCGGTGACTTCTCCAGGCTCAGCTGACTGCAGGTATCCCACAGTGGCGTAACAACCGAAACCAAGCATCAGTTTCATATGCAAATTGACATGACCACTAACTAGAGTTTCAGTGGCCATGTGTACCACACAGAGGTTTGGGGGAATAGTTGCAATCACAACATTGTAAAACGGCGACTCTAGTTAATGGTCACGACAGCTTGCATGTGAAACCAATTGTTTTCGGTGGTTACGCCACTGTATTGTTTATAAGGGTGGGGACACCTGCAGTCAGCTGAGACAGAAGAGGTCACTTAGATGAGCGATAACATGTTTCTCTCAAACGTTGCGTCCAGATGAACTGATTCAACTTCCTGTGATGCATAACCTGCAGGTTTTTCCGTCTCTATAACCCAAGGCCGACTGTATTAGTGCTATAAGTGCAAAATGAAACCTTCAGCCCAATACTCTGCAACCTGCACATAAGCGTTTGGTTAATTACTTTATTCCTTAATCCCTACCAGGATTTGCCATTATTCATGTTTAACCCTCATTACCCCCAGCCTTTCCACTGTTGTTGTTGTTGTGTAATGTCTAACGTTAATGTGAGCCTAAGTGAGCCACATTGTGGGACTGCATGTGGGAACACGGAAACACACTTGGCGAATAGATCCGGTTCTGAAAATATGACACGTTAAAATGGAAACCCTCACGAGGGCCGGTGCGGTTGGCTTCGACCGCCGCGTTTGGTTGTCGCCGAGTACACACACACAAACACAGGCCACCACAACATTTCTCCATCAGACCTTTATCTAACCGAATATTAGAACAGGATAAAAAGTGCCAGGTGACGGGATAGGTTAAGACCCAACACCGGAAGGAAAAAAAAAACCCCTGCAAAAACACACACACTTTCAATAAAGCACACCGAGAACACATTTGCATTAATATCATCTTCATTTAGTTATTCAGGAGGAAAACACATCACATTTTCACCATTCATTCAACTGTTTTATGTACACATAACAGGCTTAGTTTAATACTTTCAAAATATCTATACAAAATACACTGTTCTCATTCTGTCATAACTGAATTTTTGTATTTGATCAAGGGTGGTCGATAATATTATTGCATGCTGACGATTCATTATTGCATAAGTCACACATTTTGCATTTCAGAATAGATGAATTTAACCGCAACTGCCTGATCACCTCAGCAGGTATTTCAGAGGGAGTGAGAGAGGACAATAATTGAGAACAACAATAAATATGATTACCAATTTAGGAATGAGTAATAAAAGCAATTGATATCTAATCTTGTGTTTGCTCAGTCTTGGCAATAAAACTCGCAGTGTTTCGTTTCCTGACCCTGAGGAAAGAAAAGGACCGAAAGACCCAAACATCCTCCCCGCATCAAGGTCTGAGGCCACGCTAGTCATCCTGCTCCCGTCATGTTTCCGACGGGTGCAGGACACAAATCAAAGCTTTTCGGGGGCCACCATATCGGTTCCTTCGAACGGAACAGAGACTGTATGCAAGAGAAAAGGTGAGAAGACAAAAATATCAGGGCCGAGCAGAAGTTGGTTAACTGTAACAGTGTGAATCCATGAGCCTACTATCATCTCATATGTAACAGCAGGCAGCGCTACGGACAACGACTGACACGCCGCCTGTCCCATAACACTGAACTAATTCAATTGGCAATACAACCCATCAAAGTGTTTGTTTCAAACCCACGCACAATTTGTCAGTCACAGATGCACACACCGAGAAATGCACACACACACACTTGCACGCACACACACACTTGCACGCACTCACACACACACACACCGGCATACATAAAGACAAAATCATTGATTCTATTCAGATACAGGGAGAGAGTCCTGCATGACATGACAAGATAGAAAACACAGGTTATATGTTGACAAGTTTCCATATAGCTTGTTCATCAACATTAGAGAGAAAGTAAAAGGTGTCATCGACATAACTGCTGATTTGTTTTCAAAAACAGTATTCGTTTTAAGCTATAAAAACATTTAAACGATGATTTTTTTTTCCAAAAAGGGAAATCTAGAAAAAGCGATGACTGGCACTGTTTGGAATCGTGTTGCCATTGGAACACCCATTAGATTACACGACTGGTAGAGACCCAGGAAGTTATTGTTGGGAATACAAAATTAGCTGTAAATCCAGAGTTCTGTAGTCGCCTAGACTACATAGCTGGTAGAAATCCAGGTAGTTCTTTTTGGGAATACTACAAAATTACCTCCAAATCTATACTTTGTAGTCACCTGGTCACCGAAGTTGTCGTTCCGGCTACCAAAACGGACCAGAATTAGACTGCAAATGAAGCGATTTGGTGTGCGTGCTCGTGAGAGTTTTAAGTGCCGATGCGAAAGATGTCACGACGCACACCGAGAAACCTTGTACCCTCCAACAGACTCTGGGGTGCTAACCAATACAATTCACAGCAGGCGTTAGCACACAGGAATACATAAAAATAGGGTTTAAACCCACTGGGACCGTTTTCCAAAAGCAAATTAGAAACGACTGTTGTCTCACGAAGCAGGGAAAACGCAATATTAGGTAGCAAACGGGGCGAAACGCTCAGCAGCAGCAGCAGCGGCGGCACCGCACACTTCCTGGTTATCCAGTTCACCAATGTAGTTTGGCTGACAGGCCCAGATAGTATCCGCCAAAGGAAGAGGTCAAATTAAAGCCGACGCTCGCCCCTCTTTGTGAACCGGACGGCTAGCTGAGCTAAGAGCGCACTTCCCGCTTTGTGTTGTTTAAAGCCGGACGTTGTTGCGTGCACAAGAGCACACAACAACAACCCAAACACAACAGAACAGTAGGGCTGGGAAATAATTCAATATTATCGTTTTATCTTTCCTCCGATGGCACTGCATCGGGATTAGAATTCGGATACCGTCGTGTCAAGATACCCCAATTTTGTCGTCTAAATGAACGATAACGAGAATCCGGAAATTTCTCACAGACTGGGGCCTGAAACGCGAGGCGAGTGTTGTTAGAAAACCAGTTTTGGTTTGGCATTATACGTTATACATTACCAAGCAGGTCAGATGTGATGAACGTCTATTATATCCTCGTTTATTATATTCTCAACATATGTATATTTGCATATGTAAGCAGATATCACGATATATGCGCTGATATTGTGTGAAATTCCCACGATTATTGGGAGAATAATATTTTCCTTATCGCCCAGCACTACAGAACAGGTCTCTTGATTTAAAAGCTAAAACTTGAACTGATGCGCATTAGCAAATTCATGGTAACAAAGGCTAATGGGGTGCAGTGGGGCTGGGGTGGGGGATGGTAATGGGAGAGGGTGGGGTGGGGTGGGGGGGTACAATTATCAATGGATTGAGTTCAACAGCTAAAATGGAGCCGACATGGACTACAGTTGGTCCCAATGATCCCTTCTTGTACCCTCTTCCTTCACAGCCTTCCTGAGGACGTCGGGGACGAAACACATACACGGGGGACGACAATACCCAGAGGGAAAATACAGTCCTTCTATCTAAATGTTTGGTCTGCAAGTCTTGAAATACAAAGGAACATTTTAACAACCATTAAAATACCATTAAAACCATTAAAAACCAAAAAAGATAAAATAAGCTTCTTCTTCTTTTTTTTTCTTTTTTTCTTTTTAAAGTGTGCTGCGATGCTTGTTCATCCATACATTTGGAGTCGATTAAAGTGCGTGGTCACTGTCAAAATTGTCCAGTGAAAACTTTTTTTTTCTTTTTTCTCTCCCAGCACATCACAGAAAGAAGACCCAACATAGACGCTTGTTGTGATTCTTTCTTCATTCCTGTTTCCGTCCACAACAGTTCCTCTTTCTCTCCCACAGATTTCAGGTCGTCGGTGCCTGAACACTGCAAAAAAAATACCCATCTCATCAAGGCATTTGGTCTCACACCGAGTCTGAAAAAAACAAACAAACCTGTTTTCCTTTAAAAGAAGTGGAAAAACAAAATCTGCCAGCTGAGTGAGATCGTTTTGCTGTTTTTGGTACAAGAGTTTTCTTATACGAGTGACAATGCAATGACAGGGATGTTTCCAGTGCCGTCAACATAATGTCATTTGTTTCCACAGAATTCTTAGAGAGAAAAAAAAATAGTTAATTTGAATTGGAAACTAATGAGATTACCTCTACCCATTGGCGGATGTTTTTTTTTTTTGTGTAACTTGTGGGAAGTAAAATAAGACAATGCACTGGACTAAATGACCTGTTCCACATGGATATTTCTCTTGCAGTGAGGTAAAACACGCTGGTTTTGGGGCATCGTGGCGACAGCACACCGAGCGAAGGCTTAGATGGAATAAGTTGAGCTCTCAGACTGCTGGCGGATGTAGCACTGAAAACTTTTGTCTCCGATCGGATGCTCCCTGAAAATAACAGAAAAAGACATCGAAGGGCCGTAAGTCTCTCTCACAGATTTACTTCTTTTACACAAGCATGGATGGATAACTTTTCTTGTTACTTCAGAGGGTGGAGGTGGGGAAGTGATCCAAGCCATATTTTCTGGCTTGCACAATAGACTTAATACCTCAGTTTTCGGGCCATTTACTTTAATCTGCCACACCCCATACATTGACATTTACACCATGGTAACAGAGAATACTGGTTTCTGATTGGCTAGGGGGGCGGGGGTGTTAAAACCGTATAATGCACACGTAGTTCCCCTAGAATTTAATCACTGTTCGAAATTCATACTCTGGCCACAAAGTTGCTATGTAACCATAGCAACATGTGGAATCAGTAGCGAGCCCAGTAAACAGCCAAAGCTTTAGCGGCTAACTTTTGCTTCATAACCTTTTTAAAACGTCTAAAACGTTCAGCAAAAAATAATAATTTTTATGATTTTTAATTTTTTTTTTTTTTTGGGTAAGTGACCAGGGTATAGACAGAATTTTCCACTCCAAGATGTGTCCACAGAGGCAACCACATTCTGCTTCGTGTTGGGCAGTTCTTTGCCTCTGCATCATGCAGTAAAATCCATTAACGCATACCTTGTGGACGAGGCTCAGCGTTTTCAGTTTTTATTTTTCAAAGCCATCCAGCATGCTGAATTTCGCCACAAGAGGGCACTGTTACATAACCTCACACAAACAGGAACAACTTTTGGATCCGTGGATACATAGAATCCGGGTGAAAATCAGTTTAAAAATCTGAGTATTTTTCGGTGAAAATCGGTAAAAACCGAAAACGCTGAGCCTTGCTTGTGGATTATCCCTTACTTATTCTGTTTACATTTGTTGGAGAATTTAACGTGATTGTTTAGACTTAAAACTCCCGACCACCAAAAATCGAGTAATGAGCATTCTAAGGTGATGTCGCTACTTAAAGTATGATAAAATACAAACGTACAACCGGTAACAATTCATATTTCATACAAAATGTGTTATTTTAGAAGAATCTAGAGATGCACTGATGTTACTTTTTCACTGGCGATACCGAGTTTGAGTATGAATCTCTTAAGTATCGGTCGACACTGAATACCGATCCGATCCATTACGTTTGCAGAACAGTGCAAAATTAGACCATTAGTTTGGGGGTCAATGGGCAAAATAATTGAAATAGAATCTTCTTTTTTTTCTACCATTAAAGAAATGCGGGCTTCCATGTGCCAAAAATGCAATAAATCTTATCAATTTCACATTTATTTTCAACATGGCTTTTATTATTGGATTTTAGTCTTGGGTAAAATCTCCAATATCGATACTCAGTTTAAGCCTTGTATCAGCCCTATATACGCGACACCAGTGTTGGTATCAGTGTATCCCTGCTAAAATATTCATTTTCCTGAATCTGACTGACACAATAAAAGACACTTGATTGGTGAACGCTGTTCCCTTTTCAGACTTGGAGGCTAAAGGAGAGTCTGCATAGACGTTCTCTCCGAAACTTTGTGATTAGACGAAGACAGTGAACGACTGCGAGGCATCCTCACTACTTCAACCTTAACACTCAAGTTAACCACTGTGACTGTAGTTGCTGTTGATATTGTGTGAAAATTGACTTTTGCATATGCATTGCATGACGTTATCCAGCCATGTTATTTGTACATGGCTCGCTGAGAAAGTGAATCAGAAATCCTCGCTGGAAACGTGGCATCTGAGACACAAATATCACCACGCACAGATTTTTAAAAAAAAGAAGCTTTTTGTGGAAGGAAAGGGTGTGGGACAAGGGGAAATCAGCCGCTGAACTGGATTTTTGACTCTGATTCAGGGCAATAAAAATACATTTGACTTGACTTGATACTTACTGGCTGCCTATCCTTGTCTTCTTGAACTTGTCGCGTTTGTATTTGGTGTGTTGTTGCTCCAAGGTCTGCACGGCTGACACGATCAGCTTCAGGATCTTATAGGTCTCCTGGGGGTCATCGATGACAAAGCTGGAGTACTCTTCCTGTTCTGGCCCGTCATACACAGACTTACTGCCGCAGGCCTCTGCAGGGGCCAGCAGAGAGAAAGCCACATTGAAGAACTCAGTTTGAGAACATGTGAAAATGCACAGAAGAAAATTGAAAAATTGCGATCACACACCCACACACACCAGAGATGTACACAAGCTCAAGCATACTATTGCAACAGCATCTAACCTTGCATCTTGACCAGTTTACTCATGTACGTGCTGAACAAGGAATAGATCCTTTCCGTCTCTCTGTCGCCATCCACGTCCAGCTGGATGTTGGCTGGGAGACCACTGAAAACGCACATGTCGCACAGGAGAATGAGAAAAGGCAAAACACAACAGCAAAAAGAGAACGGAACAGAATCTGATGCTTAGCTCGACTTCCCCTTCTTAACTCACCCGGTGCAGGGCGTGCACCCGGTAGCGGCTTCGGCCGGGTGCTTGCAGCAAAGCCAGTGGCCGCTGAGGTAGGCTGACGGATGGTACGTGCTCAGGCGCTTGCGGTTGCACTGGCTGACCTTGGTCAGGATATCGATCCAGTCCCGCGCCTCCACACAGTTGTTGGCCTGGATGTACAGCGCCCTCTCTGGCTGGATGACCTGGAACATCTGAGAGGCAGGCAGGCCACAGGAGGTGCAGGCACAGATGGAAAGCAATAGATTTTTTTTTAAAAAGTGTAAGCGGGATGTTTTTATATTAAAGAAAACAGGAAAGTCTGTAATAAAAAAAAAAATTCAAACATGAAACACAGCCCAAACTGCTTTACGTTAGAAAGACGCAAAGTAAAATGTATGATTAAAAAAAGAAATACTGCAATAACAAGATGACTATGAAAATTAAAACAATTTGCAAAGTAATGATCAATTAGAAGTGCAACTGAGAAGGTAAAATGTGTTTTTTTAAACTAAAAGCTAAATTAAAAAGATGTGATTCAAGCTTAGGAAGCACGGTGGTGCAGTGGTTAGCACGGTCGCCTCACAGCAAGAAGCTCCTGGGTTCGAGCCCCGGGGTAGTCCAACCTTGGTGGGTCGTCCTCTGTGTGGCGTTTGCATGTTCTCCCCGTGTCTGCATGGGTTTCCTCTGGGGGCTCCGGTAGGAAGGTCAGGTGAATTGGCCATACTAAATTGCCCCTACGTATGTATGAATGAGCGTCTGTGTATGTCGGCCCTATGATGGCCTGGTGGCCTGTCCAGGGTGTCTCCCCGCCTGCTGCTCGATGCCTGCTGGGATAGGCTCCAGCATCCCGAGAGCAGGATAAGCGGTTCAGATAATGGATGGATGACTCAGGGTTTTGTTTGAAAATCTTCTTCTTCTTTCGGCTTGTTCCCTGTTTCTCAGGGGTTGCCACAGTGGATTTTTGCCCTCCATAGCTTCCTGTCTGACGCGTCCCTCTCCTGCAGTGCAACCCTCTTCATGTCCTCCTCTATCTGCTCTCTCCATCTTTTCCTTGGTCTTCCTCTTTTTCTTTTGCCAGGTATTTCCAGGTCCAATACCTTCTTTCCTATATAGCGTTGTCTCCTCTTTGTAAACCCTCTCCCGTCTTGTCTCTCCATCTTTTCATTTGAAAACCATTTCTGAATATAACATTAATAATCTACTGATATCTAAATACCTGCGGATGAATAAAAAGGATTTTTGAGAGGGTCCTTACATTTTTCATCTTGAAGGATTCCTCCTCTAGCCGCTCTACAGCCAGGATGTTTTCTATGGGGATGCTGCAGAGGGCGCCCTCACCTGGAGAACAAAAGGAACTACATCATCTATGAGCGGAGGACTTTGGATAGCTGGGAAAAGACACGATGTAACGGGGGGACTCGAACATGATCACAAGGTGGAAACAAAAGGCAATGCATAGAATTTACTGAGTGTGTGTGTGTGTGTGTGTGTGTGTGTTTGTTTTGGGGTGAACTGCCTGTGCAGATACTTGTGCCCACTTGTGCTCTGGAGTCGCAGTGTTTGCAGACCCAACTAAACCCCCCCCCCCCCCGCGTCCTCTTCCCACACTCAAGTACACACACACACACACACACACACACACAGAATGACGCAAACAGACGAGGGAAACGATCCAACGTAACCATAAGAAGATCCTAACAAACCTTTCGTGTTACCTTTCGTTTTGTGGTAGGTGAATTCGTGGTTGGTGAGACGAAACCACCTCTTTTTGAAGTTTTTCATACCGAACCGGTTTCTCCCCTGCGCTCGCTTTATCATAAATCTGAAAGAAGGGCGAGTGAGAGGAGGGAAGTGTGGGAGAGCGATGAGACTTAAAAACTACTCAATGCCGCACAATTCCATTCTAAATATATCTTAATACGCTTGCAGGACTTAAACATCCTCTCCGCGTTATCATTCTATCTCCTCGGGTGTGTCCTTTGGACCGAGACAATGGGGGCACACTGCAGTATACAGTACTCGACACAGGACCCAACTTTCCAGTGATGTGTTTCAGGTGTGACCGCCCAGCAGACAACATTTTCACATCACTTTCCCGTCATAACTTCCAACTACACACACACACCTATAGTTTATGTGTCGCTCCCCTACACAGGAGGGACACGGCAAGGGTGTCTCCCCCTCAGTTAATGTCTAACAGACTCCAAAAGAGGAGATAAAGCGACAGCGCGAGGTCAAAAGTCACAGGAAAAAAAAAACTACTAGGAAGTAATCAAGAGTTTCACTGCTTAGCGGGATACACTGAATATGGGGTGATACTATATACGTTGCTGATTACTGCCGTGCTCTTTACAGGGGGGGGGGGGGCAAGTGTTTCGGTAGTGAAAACTGTGTGGTGGAGCATAGTCACAGTCGGCACAAAAAGGTACCAAGTGTCAAAACTGTGGGCAGGTATGACGAGCCAGAAATGTTTGCGCAGTAACGAAACGTCGCCGCCACTGTCACGCCAAACATATCCGACATGGCGAGGGTAAGAGAGGGCTATTAGTGCCAACGGTTCCTCCGAGATAAAGCAGGCTTTACAACGACACTTTACTTTATGCCATTAGTAATTTTTATCACGGCCATTTCGCCAGGTAAATGCAACAGGAGAAATGTCCAGCAGGCAGTGTCACGCCTCGTCCGGTAGTGGGGCAGTGACTCGATAAGCGGCGAGCAACTGCTGTGATTTGCTTCCGCCATTTTGTTTGGCACCAACACTATGTCAGGTATAAAGTAAAGTGCAGCAGCATCTACAGTAATGCGTGTTGTTTGTGACAGAGAATGGGTTGCTGTTGGGGGGGAAAAGGGCAGATGGGGGTAGGTGGGTGGGTGGGATTACAGTGTTCATGGAGTGGGGGGTCACAAGGGCAAAGCCTCTTCAGAGAGCAGTGCTTACCTGCCCTTCGTGCCCTTCGAACACTTGCCATCAATTCTCTTTATAGTGAGTTTAACACTCCTGCGCCCGGTGGCAGAAACAGAAGAGGGGTGAGGATGCTGGTGAGCTAAGGAGGCACCTGGAGGCCCTCGTTTGATTGACAGCATCATCATCACAGTTATCATCGACACAGAAGCCTACTGTATGGGTCATTTTAGTGAGGGTCATGCTACACTCACAACCTTATATTTATTTCCACCAAGTCATATTATACAAAACCAATCGGCTATAAAAAGTTCTTTTAGATTTGTCCCCAACTTCTCTCCAATATGGCCAATTACCCCACTCTTCCAAGCCATCCCGGTCTCTGCTCCACCCCCTCTGCCGATCCGGGGAGGGCTGCAGATTACCATATGCCTCCTCCGATACACGTGGAGTCGCCAGCCGCTTCTTTTCACCTGACCGTGAGGAGTTCGCCAGGGGGATGTAGCATGTGGGAGGATCACGCTACACCCCCCCCAGTTCCCTCTCCTCCCCGAACAGGTGACCCAACCTACCGACCAGAGGAGGCGGTAGTGCAGCGACCAGAACACATACCCACATCCAGCTTCCCACCTGCAGACACAGGCAATTGTGACCGTAGGGACGCCTGACCAAGCTGGAGGTAACACGGGGATTCGAACCAGCAATCCCCGTGTCGGTAGGCAATGGAATAGACCGCCACGCCACCCGGACGCCCCCTGGATGTATTTGCGCTTTGACTGAATTATTTTATTTGTCACTTTTCATCCCTATCTCTGCACATTGTTGATCTGTACATGGCGGTCAGCGAATATCATCCAAACTACATAGACCAGCGTTCCCAATGTGAGCCTAGTCTCTTCCAAATCTGGACTTGAAGCTCCAATAGCAGTGTGAGTAAAAATATATATATTCTTCTGTGGTTCCTTACTTGTCCGCTAATGCGTCCTGGTGTGATTGGATGAGCAAAGCATACAAGCACTTTAAGGCCAGAAACAGGTGGCGAGATAATGTTGAAAATTTCAGAGCCGCTCAATTAACCGCCAATAGGAGACCAACTTAGTGGACAAAGTCTCAGTGCGTTTTCCTGATAAGCTCTACTTCCTCACACCGAAATACACTGAAGCTCATTTGGATGTAAAATCTACAATGAATCTCCATTCTGCCGGTCTTCACAGATAAACCTACGGGCCTTTTTGAGCCTTGGTGGTAAGGGTTTAAGCTTTGCAAGAGTCTCCGTGTTCAAAATCCATCACCAGCCTAGCTAAGGTCATACACATAACAAGTGACCTCAGCCTCAGGCAGCAATATTTTTGTCATTCAACGACAAGTTTAGGTTAGTTCTTTACCCCTCCTTCAGCATGATGGGCGTCTCAATGCTCTTCTGATCCCACTTCCCAGAAGACGAGATCAGGTCAAGAAACTGTGAAGGGAAACCAAAAAACTTAATAAATCAACACAGTTCATTGCATTCTGGTACCGACATAAGGTTTGAGTCCTAGCTGGCACGATAACGTCCCTCAACCCGCTATCCTGTTTTGTTTCAACGCCTCCTGATTTTCATATGTCTTCATCACATCCGAGTTAGTCATGCAACACCTTTGGTACAGGATAAACAGCAATAATCTTTGGCATAGGATCTACAAAAAAAAGGGCCACAAGTCCCTCATTCTGGATGTATTCAACAAGGAAGGAAACCGAAGGCTCACATTCTTCACAGCATCCGCATATTTCTGCTCATTGAAGTAGTCATAAAATGCAGCCATGTAAGACTCTTTGAAATTGGCCTTGAAATAGAAAGAGGAAGAGAAAGGGAGACAGTGACAAAGAAAAAGTGTGAGAGAGAGAGAGAGTGAGAGAGAGAGATAAGTCAACAACTTGAATCTGAATTGAGGTGTCAACACCTACAGAGGCTTGTGAAAACATTTCAGCATTTTCCGACAAGAGTGACTCACAGATTTAGACTTGGCTAGACTTCCCAGGGTTTGGATGGTCTTGGAGATGAGGGTGAGGGTCCGAGAGGTCGAGGGATCCTGGGAAGAAAGGAAAAAAGAAGAAAGAAAAATAATGACGATCCCACATTACATTGGCATAAATGGACTAAATTTATACAGCGCTTTTTTAGCCGCAACAGCCACTCAGAGCACTTTACAACCAATTAATGCCTCACTCACAGACACACACACACACACACACACTCATACACGATGGCGGTGTAAACCACGCGAGGTAGCAACCAGCTCATTGGGAGCAGTTAGGGGTTAGGAGTCTTGCTCAAGGACACCTCGACATTTTTGCAAAGAGGAGCCAAGGATTGAACCGGCAGCCCTCCAGTTACCTGATGACCTTACTCTACCTCCTGAGCCACTGTCGCCCAACAGGTTTAAAAACAGGTTTAAAAAATGCAACAGATGAAAGATATTGTCTTAAAAGGGTAGTTCCACCAAAAAGGAAAGACACTTAATGATTGTCAGCTGGACAAATTTTGATATTCGATCTCAACAAGTGTTTGTGTGTGTGTGTGTGTGTGTGTGTGTGAGAAAGAGAGAGAGAGATAGTGTGTGTGCGTGTGTGTATGTGTGCGTGTGTAACCATGTATGTCTCTCTTAGTATATAACTCACTGGATGGTGGGGTCTAAGCTGGAACAGATTCGGGGAGAGAATGGCTGGAGCGAAGAAACGCAGGAAGATGAAACTGCTCACAGCTGTGTACCGGACATCTTGGTCAACTGGAAAGTACATCACAAAAACAGGTACTCATCACCCAGCTCATGTCCATAATGATACATAACTAAGTGGCACAATAAGCATTGTCTTTAATGACGACTTACTACAAAAAAATTTGCTTTTGAAGTTTTTTTTTAATATGGCTGCAGTGCTTTGTGGTGGCCAACAGGTGGCAGTAGAGTATATGACATTAGGTTTCACTTAGAGAGCCCACATAGAGTGAGAAACCACAGTTATTTATTAATGTTCTCCTTCATTTAATTAGGCTGAGGATAACAGGGGGATGGGGCCTAACCCTGCAGGCATTCGTGGAGGGCAGGGAGACGCTTTGGACGGGTTGCGAGTCCATCACAGAGTTTCAAGTCTTCAGGTCTTAACTTGAGCCGCATTCTAGTCTTGCAAATCCCTTATTTTGGGCTTTTGGGTTCTGGTATTTGCTTATAAGGATCCAGCAATTATCAATGGCCGACCACCAAACGTCTGTTCTGCGTTTGCTCTTAATTTAATGGCATGTATCTACTTTTGCACCAGTCTGATTCACTAAAGCCTCCTACTGACTGTGCGATTTGGGCCATCCCAGACGAAAGATGACTAAACGCGGCGATATCTTTGGTCGTGGCTCCAAAACGGTGGTCCTATGTCGCGCTGTGAGACGTGTTCGAAGACGGCCGTTATTACAGTCTTGCGACCGAAGATGACCCGGGACAAAAGTCTGACAGTGTCAGAAATGTAGGATGACCATCTCACAATGTGACCGCTGCTACGACCTACGTCTACTAACCAACCAATAGAAATGCAGCACGAAATGACACACGGATCAACGCCACGCAGGATCTTTGCTGGCGTTAAACACAAACAAGCAGACTGTTAGCATCTGTGACCCAAATGTGATGGATTCAACAAGACGAGCTAAAACGAGCCAACAGAACGAGCAACAAAACGAGCTAAAACGAGCTAAACGAGCGTCGTAGCCTGTGATTCAGTAGGTGTTATCGTACAGACTACATACATCCAACTCGATGTCGTACCCAAGTTTATTAGATACATCTCGCAAAGTGTGGCTTGCGATAAACTTATAGTATTGCTAAACTCGCTCAGTCTGTAGGAGGCTTTAGTCAGTATTGACTGATTAACCTACAATACTGCTTGAAAAAGTGCCAAAAGAAGCAGAAGGGAGGCTTGGTTTGGTTTATGGGCCAATTCACATTTACTTTCTTTTACAAGAAACCCGTGTGTAGTGTACTTGAACTAGTTAACTGGTATTCAGTCCCATCCGCGTTGTATCATGACCCACGGAAATAAAGTCACTACCAGTGGCGGTGTGTCAGGGGGCGCCGGTTGAGAATTATACTTAACTCCATTACACTGTGATGTAACACATTTCCGCTCTGTGGCCATGTAAATTCAATATTCCCATAATAACATCGTCTGAGACTTTTCCAGACTTTTGCCACGGTGTCAACAGTTTATTGTGCACCGCACCCTCGACATCTCATGACGCTAAGCTAAGTGGGGCTTGAGTTATATCCGAGTTAGATGGGTTTCGCGTTCGAAGACGTCATTCCGGGAATGCCGCGGTCCCATTTGGTCGGCGTGTCCCCTGCACTTTCAGTAACATAATTCCCAATTTACAATTTAAGCTCAGCCTGGCGTGCACCTCTTTGGACAGCGACTGGACCTCTGATGTAATCCAACAGCCCTTACCCACCGAGCCCCAGCGGTGGTTTCAGGCTGCACGCCGGTGACAAAGCACACACAGTGGCCTATGATCCTGAGCAAATCCAGAAGTATCCTAGCAACTGTGAGGGATCCTGTTATGCATCCGTTTTTTGTTTTTCTTTTAATCAAGTTTCCTGTCCTTTAAAATGCCTTTTCCTTTCTCGCTTTCCTCATTCCTCGAGGTCACACAAGCGTGCCGTTACCTTGGAAACGCGTGGCGGCGGATTCTCGCAGAGAGAAGAAGATGTCGCACATGACCGTGGGGCAGCGGACGCCGGATGTGGTGATAACGTTGAAGATGCGGTCCACGTACTGGCGAAGGTTTTCCTAGGGATCAGAACCAGGTCAGATGTGCCCAGATATGAAACACACACACAAACACACACATACACATTTCTTACCCTGTTGGTCTCCAGGTTTTCTGACTCTTTCAGCTTGACTGGGTCAATTTCGCAAGGTTTGTGTTCCGTGCAAATCTGTCAACATTTGAACAAAAATTCAGCGGCGTACCGAGTTGTTTTTGATTTCCAAAGTATATATTGTTCACTCAGGTAATACCAACGAACACATGAACAAAGGCAGGAGATACTGCAAGCCTCTGTGCTATTTAGTTATTTATCATACTCCCCCCCCCACCCCCAATTATACTTGGCCAATTACCCCACTCTTCCGAGCCGTCCCGGTCGCTGCTCCACCCCCTCTGCCGATCCGGGGAGGGCTGAAGGCTACCACACCCCTCCTCTAACACATGTGGAATCGCCAGCCGCTTCTTTTCACCTGACAGTGAGGAGTTTCACCAGGGGGGGACGTAGCGTGTGGAAGGATCACGCTATTCCCTCCAGTCCCCCCCCCCCCCCCGAACAGGCGCCCCGACCGACCAGAGGAGGCGCTAGTGCCGCGACCAGGACACGTACCCACATCTGGCTTCCCACCCGCAGACATGGCCAATTGTGTCTGTGGGGACGCCCGACCGAGCCAGAGGCAACACGGGGAGGGTTCTGAACTGGCCACCCCCGTGTTGGTAGGCAACGGAATAGACCGCCACACCACCCGGACGCCCCGCCCCTGTGTTTTTTTTACTGTCAAACAGTGCTGTACCTCGTCTATGACTGGCTTGAGTGTGACTTGCAGGTAGTGCATGCCTGCCAACTTCATGGTCTCGTCAATGCACTTGGATGTCAGCGAGTTCCCTCGGAAAATGGTGTTCGGATCCCTAAACAAGGAGATGAGACAGTTTTTAGTTTATGAAAATAAATCAACTACGTGCAATCTGAAAGTCATTTAAAGAGTAAAAACACACTAAAATATATATATATCTACACCTTACCCAAGATGCAGCGCAAACATCCAGATCACAACTTCACCTCATTGACTTTAAACCTCTTAAAGAGCCATTAGTGAGTAAACCTTTTGTCTTCTCCCCTTTTCTCATCTCACTACATGTGCCCATTCTGCTGATGCTCCCCCCACTCTTCATATTTCATTCTTTTAAAATAGTTTAGCCACCAGAGAAAAGCTCAGAGTAAGGGGAAATGTGCTTCTGAAGATCCAAAGTACCATCCTATCAGAGTTACTATCTTGACATTACTGTGGTTATTAACACTTTAACACTTAACAGAATAAAAGCTCCAACGTCAGTGTGTGGTAGTGGGTTTCTCTAGGACGGCATTGCATGTCACTCTAATTAATTTCCCAAGCTGTTAATTAGAGTTTAACTGAAGTGATTAAGGTCGACTGTGATAGCTGAAGTGGTGGTTACGCCTCAGTTTCAAACCCCGAATCTATAAAGACGTTTGCAAATATTATTGATAGATAGGATGGTGTTCTATCTGCTGAATAGAATATGAATACATTAATAATAGCCAATATCTGAAACCTACACTCTCCTTTGCTGAGATAACACTGTGTCGGTGGATGTCCATAGAGTAACCATGGATCAGCTGCGGCTCAATTTCGGAGTACAGAAATATAACGGGATCAGGCATTGGCTTACTACTGATGGCTCCTTTCATGAACTACAGTTGGACTCTAACAGCGACGGACTGAACAAAACACTCACTGTGTACGGTTGACCTCGGCGTGAGCGATGGTGCTGATGAAAGGCACGATCTTGCCATAGTGAAGAAAGAGACGCACCAGGGGGATGGCCGCCTCCTGTTTCTCCCGACACACTTCCCCCAGAATGTGAGCTGTGGACGCCGAGACGGGCTGCACGGAGACGACACCGGTTACCATGTGGCGGCGTGCATGAACCCACACACGCACACGTGCACGCAGACACACAAGCTCACAGCATAATAACAGCCTTGGTGACATGGATATGGCCGCTGTCTGGACAACTGCTGCAGCTAATTAATTAACTAAATGACAGGTCTTCATGATGCACCTTTCTGTTTTTTCAGGGCTCAGCGTTTTCGGTTTTTATTTATCAAAGCTATCCAGCATGCCGAATTTCGCCACAAGAGGGCACTGCTACATAACCTCACACGAACAGGAACAACTTTTGGATCCGTGGAAACATAAAATCCGAGGTGAAAATCGGTTTAAAAATCTGAGTATTTTTCAGTGAAAGTCGGTAGAAATCGAAAACGCTGAGCCTTGTGCTTTTTGAACTAAAGCCACAGCACTGAATGCCTGCATCAGAAAAGACAACAAAAAAGACCAAAAAAAAAAAAAAAAGACAAAAAGGACAACAAAAAAAAAAGACAAGAAAAAAGACTCAGGAAGGGACAAAGGGAGACGATTAACCACTCGCAAGCACTATAAGCTGTCCGGGTACATCATAACCGCACACCCGACACAAGGGGGCATCTAATTAGCATACGGGCAAAATACTGCCCCATAAAGCACAAGGAATCACACACACAAAGAAATGTGTTCACAGAAGAGACACAACCACAGACCTCTACGTTGGCGGAGTGAAGCAGCAGGTCCCGGAGGGGTGTGTAGTGTTCTGAGGGGAAGACGTGATCCTCAGTGTAAACGATGTTCAGGCGCAGAGAGCCGAGCTCCTCCACCTTCACCGACTTCCCTCCATTCTCCCGTGGCTGGAGGAAGTACCTGAAGAAGGGGAAGCGGAGTTGAATGGTCAAAGAGACACGGTTATAAAGGTAGCCTCCGGTTTGAGAGATGTTTGAGGGGGGGAAAAATGGGGGAAAGAGACGAGTAAAGTCAAAAAATGTTTCTCAGTTTAGATCAAATAACAAGGACAAAGTGTCACAGAAACAAAGCACGACGGTCATGTGACTTTTTTCCCCCCTTTCTCCTGTTTTTTATTACTTTTTTTGGATTTTTTTGAGGGGGGGGGGGATTTCCCCCCCTTTTCTCCCCAACTGTATCCGGCCAATTACCCCACTCTTCCGTCCTGATCTCTGCTCCACCCCCTCTGCCGATCTGGGGAGGGCTGCAGACTACCACATGCCTCCTCCGATACATGTGGAGTCGCCAGCCGCTTCTTTTCACCTGACAGTGAGGACTTTCATCAGGGGGACGTAGCATGTGGGAGGATCACACTATACCCCCCAGTTCCCCCTCCCCCCCGAACAGGCACCCCGACCTACCAGAACAGGCGCTAGTGCAGCGACCAGGACACATACCCACATCCGGCTTTCCACCTGCAGACACGGCCAATTGTGTCTGTAGGGACGCCTGACCAAGCTGGAGGTAACACTGGAATTCGAACCGCCGAGCCCCGTGTTGGTAGGCAACTGAATAGACCACTACGCTACCCAGACACCAGCGATACAGGATGTTGTCTTAAGTTTGATTTACATTTGACTACATATTGACTGCGTATTTTCAAAATTTTTTTCCCAATTTCCCCCCCTTTTCTCCCCAATTGTATCTGGCCAATTACCCTGCTCTGTTTGCGCCATCCCAGTTGCTGCTTCACCCCCTCTCTGCCGATCTGGGGGGGCGCCCCAACCGACCAGAGGAGGCACTAGTGCAGCGACCAGGACAAATACCCACATCCGACTTCCCACCCGCAGACACGGCCAATTGTGTCTGTAGGGACGCCCGACCAAGCCGGAGGTAACACGGGGATTCGACCCGACAATCCCTGTGTTGGTAGGCAATGGAAAAGACCGCCACGCTACTTGGACGCCTGCGTATTTTCAATGGAGTAGCTAGAGTTAAATATCATTTAAATCATATCATGACTGGACGCTTAACACCGACATTGTAAAAATAGACGTTTTTGCAGCGGTTGAACAGAGCTAGCATTAGCGCTTCTGAACCACGTTTTTAGCTAACCGCCAACTCCGAAAAGCAAGCTGACACATCAGAAATATTTAAAAACTTCTAACAAAAACTGATTTGTTCGAGCAAGTTCAAGGTTATAGAGCATGTCTTAACTTGCATCTCTCTCGATGGGGTTTCTGTGAAATCCTACCTCGAATGAAACCACACGGACCAAGTGACAGAATACGAGGGAGAGGCTAAGAGAAAATAGAGGTGGGGGTGCAGAAAATTTAATTTTGCCAATTTTCTTACCGATGAAGATTTTGTTAATACACAAAAAAACATCTTTGACATCTTACAGCAGCACATTTTTCACTCACAAACATTTTTGGATGCGGCCGCAGCCCGCCCCCAAATCTACATAGACGGCACAGCTAAAGGTGAAAGTCCATTTGTTTTTTTTGTTTTTTTTTATTTCTGATTTTTCCCTTTTTTCTCCCAATTTAGTGGCCAATTGATCCCTATTTTAATTCAAACACCCACCCTCGTATTGCATGCGTTCGCCAACTGCATCTCTCCGGCCGGCAGTCTCGAAGGAAAGCGCCTCCCCACTTTCGTGACAAGGCGAATCCAAGCCGAACCACTGTTTTTCCGACACACACAGAGACGCATTCACATGACGAACACAAGCCGACTCCGCCCCCCTCCCGAAGACAGCGTTGCCAATGATTGCTGCTTCATCGAGTCCGGCCATAGTCGGATCTGACGAGACCGGGGCGCGAACCCCAGTCCCCAGTGGGCAACTGCATCGACACCAAGCCGATGCTTAGACCGCTACGCCACCGCGGACGTGTGAAAGTCCATTTGTGAGTGAGTGGGAAGCGAGGTTCTCGAGGTGCTTCACACCTACTGTCAACTTTAAAGCGAGAGATGCAGATACACAATCCCAGCCAAGAGACATCTACAAACGGAGAGAGCGAGCGTTGTCGCCTCATATCCTCCTCACCATGCATCGTGGACCCCAGCCTGGCCCAGGACCCTGAGAGGAACGCGCACCCCTCCCAGGAACTCGTCTCCAAACTTCAAGTTGCTGGCGTTCCACAGGTCCACCCTGCAAACAACCAGAACACCGCAGTTACAACACGGGCAACGGTTAAGAAAAAGGGCTGACGCAATCGCACGCCACAGCTGAGAAAGTAGACGCTGTCTGAAAGTGGACCTGTTTTGCGAAAGTCTGAAACGTTTGCTCACCTCAGGGCCAGTTTGTCGACATCCTCCTCTTCGATGTCGAAGTGCCGCTTGGTGTAGCTCAGCGGCCGTGTCACCTTGCATGTGCACAGAAAGAGACGGGGAGTGTTTGGTGTGAGCCTCTGTTTGTACCTCAGTGTTCGGAAGCTCATCTACAGCGTCTCTCCGGTAACATGACACCATAGAGTAGTGATAATTTGGAAGGACACTAGGGACACATTTGAAATCGGTCATTTTAACGAGTTTCACAACAGTGTGTAAATTCAACGATAATCCGGAGACGATATTCAAATTATAGCAACTGTGCAGGAGAAAGTCCCCCTATCGTGATGGTGAGATGCTTTCTGTGATACAAAGCTTCATGCAAACCCCTATCCGTGGCCAGCTATTATCCAGGATCCTCTTCCATTACTTTTTTGTTGGTGCCAAATAGGACCTGACAGAAATCACAATGTGGCGTGGCGTACAGAGACTTGGCTGAGAATAATGATACCAATTTCTCCCCCCTTCATCTTACAAACCCCCCCCCCCCCACTGTCTCATGACAGTGGCATGATAGATGAGCACGGCTCGTCCTTGTGTGTATGTGCATCTACGCATGTGTCACAGAGAGCGGCTGCAGGGAGTAACCACCGCGGCGTACGCCGAGTCTTGTTAATGTGGTGTGGGGAGAGAATGAGAGGGTCTTGTCAGACAGAAATCAATGGGCCAGATTGTTTTGGCGGTTTGCGCGAATCAATCATACTCTTGTCCTCCTGTCCTCTGGTGGTGTGGAAAGGAGGCCAGGAGGAGGAGCTGGAAGTTGGGCCTACACCACTGGTGAGAGAGGGTTAACAGACAGATGTGTGAGTCTGTGTGTGTGTGTGTGGGGGTGGTGGGGGTGGTAAGATCCTTTGCACTAAGTCATAACCAAATGACATGAAGCTCAAAAGTACACAAGGAGCTGCGGCAGTCCTTACCCCTCTGGAGTAAAAAGAACACGCACAGCCCAAAACACACATATTTGTGTGCACACACACACATATCTGCAGTAAATACTGATACATCAATGAAATAGGGATGAATAAATGGGTGAGGACATAACCAAAGCAGAGGTTTTGCAAAATATTCTGCATAAAATTATTTACATGCACACACATGCATGCATGCACATTTACTATTATGCACTACAACAACACTATCACAATTACTACTCAGTAAAATGTACACATGAACACTTCCTTTACTGGACTTTACCAAGTCCAGTAGCACTTGATTCAACTCCTTTGGATTTACTGGACTAGTTAGCACATATTACATGTCTTCACTTCAAGAAAAGACAAAGTCATGAGAGAGTCATTCAAAATAACGGCACAAAAAACAAGATCGGGTCAAAACCTCGTATACGTATGGCTGCACCGTGTATGGTCAATGTTCGAAACTGGGCTGCAGACCACCACATGCCTCCAACGACACATGTGGAGTCGCCAGCCGCTTCTTTTCACCTGACAGTGAGGAGTTTCACCGGGGGGCTGTAGCGTGTGAGGAGGATCGTGCTATTCCCCCCGCCCCCCCCTCCCAAACAGGCACCCCGACCAACCGGAGGTGGCGCTGGTGCAGCGATCAAGACACGTACCCACATCCGGCTTCCCACCCGCAGACACGGCCAATTGTTTCGGTAGGGATGCCCGACTAAGCCGGGAAGGGGGTAACACAGGGATTCAAACCAGCGATCCCCGTGTTGGTAGGCAATGGAATAGACCGCTACGCTACCCAGACGCCCTAATTCCTGGTTATGAAATGTTCATCTGCAATTTTCTGCCATGGCCCCAGTAATATTTGTTGCTAAAGTAATGACAACTATTCTATCTGTTAACTCCCCCTCCTCTTTCTTCTGTTTCACTCTGCGGATGTCTCTCGTTTTTCAAAGACTCACTCCGTACGGAGCGTTTCATCAGAGGGATTGTTATTCGGGGTGCTTATTCCATCCTTAGCGTTTCAGGAGTAACCCTGAGCGGCAATATATTCCGTTCGTGATCGTGTGATAAATGTGGAATGAGCTGGAACCGCTGCACCGGTTCGTTCTGAAAGAGCAACGGCCAATAGGGAAACTCGCGCTTCTGTGTTTAACAGTGATGTCGTCGGCCGGCCGACCAATTGCGTAACTTCAGCGATGTCGTCGGTCACCTGATCCAGCGGCCCAATCGTGTCACTTGTTCACTCAGTCACTCTAAACATGCTCACTGTCAGACATCCACGATTGTAAGGTCGGCCCCGCTCGCCGGGTCCAGCCAAAAACAGGAACTAGACCAAGAGGCTCCCTCTAAATAATGTACAAACATCCTGTATGACATCGCTTCATCAGCCTACATGCTCTCTGTGTAACGGTAAACTGCCGTGACAGTTGAGGGAAGGACAAGCCCTGCTTGCCTATGGTACTGTGATCCCCGAATGCAAGTTTCAGTTCACACAGAGGATCACTTTCATATTCATTGCAACTGACACACCTAAAACCACTCACCTCAAAATAGAAAACCTCCTCAAACTGGGGATTGTTGGTTTTCCTCTTCACCTTGGTCTTCTTAGCTTCTGACCTGAGAGAAATAGTATGGTAGGAGTGTTGAAACGAGTTCTAAGCACATTGTTCTGCTTACTGGAGATATTTTGTGTTTGCTAATGTGCCATTTCACAAACCTTTTCACAGCTATTTGCATGCATGCATGCATATGTGTGTGTTTGTATATTGTGTATGATGTATATGTGCATGCCCTGACCTGGAGGGTCCTAGAAGGGATACGGCAGCATATGGATCACATTGGCCATTGACGATTGGCAGACCTTGGCACTCCAATACTCTATAGACCCAAACAAACACACATCAGACATTAGAATAGATGGAAACTTGCACATATAAATATATATGCTGATATCTACCAACACACGTATGTTCTGTTGACACAATTTCATTCTGTCTTTTGGCGTGCTGTTGCGACAAAGCTGAGAGTGTACTTTCCAAAATGATTATTTCCTCTCCATCTTATCTGAGCATCTCACCACCAAGTGTCAGGTGTGTTTTCAATTTAGAAAGAAAGAGAGTGAGAGAGACACAGAGAGAAATATATATATATATATATAGAGAGAGAGAGAGAGAGAGAGAGAGAGAGAGAGCGACATAGAAGGGAGGTAACTCCTTTTGAGCTGTTGAAAAGTGTCGTGCCAATTTTTAATCCCGAGTCAGACAGTAACTTCATACAAACACAAAGTCGCACATGGCACAGAGTAATCCTGAGAGAGAAAAATAAGAAACAAAATAGAGAGAAGAATGAAAAGATAGTGTAGAAAACTGTATAAAAGCCATAAAACCGGGGGTGTCTGGGTAGCGTAGCGGTGTATTCCGTTGCCTACCAACACAGGGATCGCCGGTTCGAATCCCTGTGTTACCTCCGGCTTGGTCAGACGTCCCTACAGACACAATTGGCCGTGACTGCAGGTGGGAAGCCGGATGTGGGTATGTGTCCTGGTCACCGCACTAGCATCTCCTCTGGTCAGTCGGGGTGCCTGTTCACGGGGGGGGGTAGCGTGATCCCCCATGTGCTATGTCTGCCTGGCGAAACTCCTCACTGTCAGGTGAAAAGAAGCGGCTGGCAACTCCACATGTATCGGAGGAGACTCGTGATAAGTCTGGAGAACCTCCCCGGATCGGCAGAGGGGGTGGAGCAGCGACCAGGACGGCTCAGACGAGTGAGGTAATTGGCCGAGTACAACTGGGGGGGGGGGGGATCCCCCAAAAAAGCCATAAACCCATCTCTTTACAGACTGTGCGATGCACACACAAATGTACCCACACCTGCAATGCACACTTGAGCACATGTGCACACACACACACACACACACACACATCTATATGCACAAACACACACTACTACATGCACAGCATAGGAACCATTGGAGCTTGGATAGCGGTTTACTTCTCAACAATCTTAAAAGTAACACAACTTTATATTACCAGTTGCCCTCTCGACACAGCCATATGTGGATGTGTTTCTCTATCTGTGTGTCACTCTGTGTATCTGTCTGCCTGCCTTTCTCCCTGCCTGCCTGTCTGTCTGCCTGGCTATCTGCCTGCCTGCCTGTCTTTCTGTCTGCCTGGCTATCTGCCTGCCTGCCTGTCTCGGTTCATCCTCTGCCCACTGACTCAGTCCGTGACCACGGCCTGAGTCAGGGCCCTGCCCAAGGCTGTTGTGGCTCCAGATGACATCATGGTGTAAGGGGATTACAACTCGGATGAAACGGGTTGAGACAGGACACCCATTGGGACATATCACTTCCTGTGTGTGTGTCACGCTGGTGCGCCGCTCGTCGGCCCTATGCGACGGGCGACGCAAAACCAGAAAATCACAATGCCATTAACAAATAATTGCATATTACAGCTTGCTCCATCAATGCCGCAATGCACACGGACACAATTACGCAAACTCGCATGCACATCCTGGTGCACTCCCCCCCCCCCCCCCAACACACACACACAGGTTAATAATAATGAGAAAGAAGTGGATTGGGTTAAGCGCCAGTAATGCCACGGCGCTTCCTGTCCAATAAGCTTGTTTATATAACCCCGGCTTGGCCTACTACCCCCCCCCCCCACCTCCATTTCTCTTTCCGGCCCCTCTTGAGCTATGACGTACCAGCGGCGAAGCAGACGTGTTACTTTCCAGCAGCGCCTCCCTCCGAGTCCGCCTGCCCCCCGTCCAATAACCGCATCCCTCCCGCACTTCCTTAAATAATCTCGAGCGGGACCCCGTCAAAAGTTAATTTGACCGGAGAAGGAGGGACGTAAATAACATCAGACTTAAAAGCGGGGGGGATGCGATTACGAGTCCATCTCGCAGACGTGCCTTTTCCATATCCGGGGGAGGGGGTGGGGGGGGGGGTGGGGGGGACAAATTAAAATATTAAATCACTGAAATGAATCACACGGATTGACCCGCGTGCGCTCCTGGAGTAAGCAGCGAGGTTATTTTTAGGGCCGACGCCCGTCAGCATCTGATGTAATTCACGTTGATGAATTCCAACGAAAAAAAATCCATCTCCGCTTGCTACCCGTCAGCGTCCCCCCCCCCCCCGTCTCCCGCCCCGCCGACTCACTGGCCTACGAAAACCCGGCCAAATTCTTCTTTGCAGCGGGTACCTGCCGCCGGATGAAACGGCGTGCTGCTTGGGTAAACTTCGCCGCGCGTAAACGCACACGTGAGGCATCAGTAATGTGATAGGCAGGGAGGCCGGCTCCGTGCCCGCCGCTCCGGCTCCGGCTCCGCGCCCGCCGCTCCGGCTCCGCGCCCGCCGCTCCGGCTCCGGCTCCGCGCCCGCCGCTCCGGCTCCGCGCCCGCCGCTCCGGCTCCGTGCCCGCCGTGCTCGCCAACGTGCAGTTTAACTGAAAGATGTGTTTACACAGCAGCCAAACTCTGGCAGAATTCGTTTTTTCCGGGGCAGCTTTTTAACAGGCAGTTAAACACGACTTCCCTATTTTTATTTTTTGGCTCCCCCCCCCCGACCCCAACCCCTTTTCTCCCCAGTTGTATCCGGCCAATTATTATTGTGGAGTCGCCAGCTGCTTCTTTTCGCCTGACAGTGAGGAGTTTCGCCAAGGGGATGTAGCGTGTTGGAGGATCACGCTATCCCCCCCCCCCCCCCGAACAGGCGCTCCAACCGACCAGAGGAGGTGGTAGTGCAGCGACCAGGTCACATACCCACATCCGGCTTCCCACCTGCAGACACGTTACCACGTTACCGCCGACCAAGCCGCAGGTAACACGGGGATTCGAACCAGCGATCCCCGTGTTGGTAGGCAACGGAACAGACCGCCACGTTACCCGGACGCTCTGTATCCCATTTTTTGAGCTGATGACATGTCAGCATGTCCTCTATCCAACGAAACCAATCAATACTAGACATAACTTTTTTTTTAGGGGGAGGGACCCCCCCGGGACCCCCCCCTTCTCCCCCTCAATTGTACCCGGCCAATCACCCCGCTCTCTGAACCGTCCCGGTCGCTGCTCCACCCCCCTCTGCCGAGCTGGGGAGGGCTGCAGACCACCACATGCCTCCTCCCATACATGCGGAGTCGCCAGCCGCTTCTTTTCACCTGACAGTGAGGAGTTTCGCCAGGGGGACGTAGCACGTGGGAGGATCACACTATTCCCCCCCAGTTCCCCCTCCCCCCCAAACAGCTACCCCAACCAACCGACCAGAGGAGGCGCTAGTGCCGCAACCAGGACACATACCCACATCCAGCTTTCCACCCGCAGACACGGCCAATTGCGTCTGTAGTGACGCCCGATCAAGCCGGAGGTAACACGGGGATTCGAACCGGCGATCCCCGTGTTGGTAGGCAACGGAATAGACCGCTACGTCACCTGGATTCCCTACATCCCATTTTTGGAGTTGAAGACATGTCAGCATGCCCTCTATCCAACAAAACCCACCAATACTAGACAACTTCACCAAAGTGTTAAAAAAAAAAATCACACCACCCTTATTCGTTTGAAATACCAGCTCCACCCCAACGATAGAGATCTCCTACCAAAGAATTCAAGGTGGTCTGATGTCAGCGGGGGGGGGGGGGGATGAAATAATTCAAACTGTTAGTCAGAGGTGCATCATCACATCCCCATTTTAGAGACAACCTCCGGATGCCACCTCACCCTCCACCCCTGAAATCTCATTTTTCTAAAGTACGAAATGGGCGGAGATAAGCCGGATCCTCGTCCTTAAATTATGAAACGGAGGGGGGGGGGGGGATGTCCCGCCCTTACGGGAAACGGGTGAGACACGAACCACTTCTTCACATCCAGGCACCGGTCTGGAGATCTGAATGGACGGACAATTCTGACTCGCTCTTTCGTAGACGTGTCTTTCTAGAGAATTCCTATTGGCTGACCTGCTGCTCTCTGTCCTAATCTGCTTATCTACAATGTACTGCGGGACTCGAGCCATTCCAGCTCATCACCCACCGTACCGCTCTGTGCAAGAGAAGAAGACACCAAGAGTGTGTGACGGCTGTGCGCACACACACAAACAAGCACATCACCCACCCTCAGCAGACACCGAAGTGCACATAATCAGATTGCATTGCACACACGCACACACACACACACACACACACACACACACATTTCCACAACATCCTGCACGCCGTCCTCTACCCACACCAAAGGTGTAACGGCAGTTTAGCCAATACTACTGCCTTCCACACACACACACACACACACACACACACATGCACACGCACACACACATGCACACAAACACAAACACACACACACGCACACACACACAAATCAATGAGTTTATTCACAGCACATTGAGAAGTGACTCATTCTGGATCCCAATAAGCCCGAGACATAACCCCCCCCACCCCCACCACCACCACCACCACCACCATCACCATACACACACCCTCTGCAAAGACACACGCCAAAACACCCACACACACTCACACACGCGCACAAGCTCACTCACACACAGTATCCTTCTGTCAGTCAAAAGGTGTTGCTAGGCAACAAGCCGTGCACCTTGGAAAGGCAACGGCAACGAAGCTCATTTTTATTGGATTCAAGGTTAAAATAACGCATGATGTCAAAATAACAGATGACACGCGCCAACAACACAGCGTAAAGGAGAACGGGCGACTAGACAGCCCTCAAGTTTAGTCTGCCAACCCAACACCGCCGCCGCCGACGCCACGTGTAGCGATAGCGACGTTGTTTCGTACTTACAAAAAAAAAAAAGAAAACTCGGGTGGCAGGGTTTAAGAGCTGCCGGGGTGAAACGGCGAGCCCTAAGTTTTCGACGTATCACACGATGGCACATTTGAGTTATTTGAAAAGACTGGATCAGAACAGACGTTGGGAGTTGTGGCGGGACCTTGAAGTTGGACAGAAATGACTTTTCCCTTTGAATTTCATCCACCAAGAGTCTTTATGTCCCCTGTAACCGATTTCATGAGCTGTAAAAACAGTGTGTGTCTGTGTGTGTGTGTGTGTGTGCGTGTGTGTGGGGCAGAGCAGTCTCACCGCGTGGCTAGTTTATGGCAGACGGCTCCATTGTCTGTAATGACTTCACTCAGACGCAGCTCCAGGTGCACTTTTCCCTGCAGGACACACACAGATGTAAGCATGGGCAAACACTCCTGTTCACGCAAACACACACACACACGCACGCACAAAAACACACACACACGTGTGCACAAAAACACCCACACACGGCACACAGAATATAATCCCGACTTCTCCGACACATGCCTTATCTAACATGGGAATACGTTGCTTTCATCAAAAAAGCCACATTGCACAAACAGACTCGCACACGCCGTCGGCACGAAACCCGGCGCCGGCCCCTACTGTCATGGCGGCGTTATGTTCGGGGGTCCGAGATGACGGGATTAATGACATAACGACGGCGCGGCAGCACAGCTGTCTGGGAAAGCTCCGTTAATTAACGGCGTCGGTATGCAAACTAAGAAGCGTTACTTTTTCGAGAGTGCTCGCGCGGCGGGGGGGGGGGGGGTGGCGGCGGCGGCGACGACGACGACACACGGGCCCTCGCACGACAAACAATGCGTCCTCTATTGAAAAGAGAAGAGACACTCTATCTTCCTACTTCATTTGATCCCATCATTCTCTCTCACACTCACCCCCCCCCCTCCCCTCCCCTCCCCTCATTCTCTCAAACATCCTTCCTCTCCCCGGCTTCTCCCAATGAATGTGTCTCTGTTTCAGAGCGCTGCTCCGGGGCTACACACGCCCATCTGTCTGCAGATGTTACTATTCACTATCGGTGCATGCTTGTGTGTGCGTGCGTGTGTGCGTGCATGCACACTTGTGTGCTCTTGTGCACGTCTGTGTGTGTGTGTGTGTGTGTGTGTGCGTGTGTGTAGTTTGCTTGGGTGTGTGTGAGGATGTCTGCCTGTGTGCACGCAGATGTGCGACCATGCATGGGGGAGTGGGGAGGGTGGGGGTGGGGGGGTGGGACCGCTGAATTCTGAATAGAAGAAACCATTGCACCAGCATTAAATAGGCCTGCTGGACCGGGGTAAACCCAGTAGCTCCACACCAGACCGTACTATACCGGTGTACTGACTCCGGACCCACCGGACTAGAATACTTCATGGAGCGGGGAAAGGAAGACTTGGAGCGGCGTTCCATGTTAGGGATTTGGTGCCGCTTAAGAAGGCTTGTCCCCCCTCCCCCCTCCCATTTTTCTCCCCAGTTGCAGCCGTCCAATTACCCCGCTCTTCTCGAGCCTTCCCTGTCGCTGCTCCACAACCCCCCCCCCCCCCGTCATCCGATCCGGGGGAGGACTGCAGACTACCACATGCCTCCACCGATACGTGTGGAGTCGCCAGCCGCTTCTTTTCACCTGACAGTGGGGCGTTTCAGTGGGGAGGATCACGCTATTCCCCCCAGTTCCCCTTCCCCTCCCCCCAAACAGGCGCCCCCAACCGACCAGAGGAGGCGCTAGCGCGGCGACCAGGACACATACCCACATCCGGCTTCCCCACCCGCAGACACAGCCAGTTGTGTCTGTAGGTGACGCCCAGCCAAGCCGGGGGTAACGCGAGGATTGGAGCCGGCGATCCCAGTGTTGGTAGGCAACGGAATAGACAAGGAGGTTTGTTTTGATTATCGAGGACATTGCTAAACTCCAAACCTGGGTCGAACAGAATATGAAAATAAAAATCACTGGCATTCGTTTGACTTTCTAGGTGCGCTGGACGGATAGGGTTTCAGACGGATGCAAATAACAGAATAACCCCACAAACTGTCATGTAAAACACTTTATTTCACGGGATTTTTGGTACTTGACGCATAAACCCAAACAACAACAGACTAAAAAAACAAGGCCACTGTTTTTATTATGTTTTCGTGAAGTTTTTATTATGTTTTTGTTACTTTTCATTATGTTTTCATTATTATTTGTATGTTAGTATTTAAGAACGAACAACTCTAATGATTTATTCCGGTCATTCGAAGTCGCTAATCATTTTCATGCTGACGACAACGTACAAAATGCAGCCCTTTGTAATGGACGCACAGCAAATGTTTCCCTCTTTAACCGTGCCCACACAGGCTGGCAGCTTAATGGACGATGAGGGATACACAATCCACACAATACACGGAAAACCAGGTGAGTTTGACCCTGCGGGTTCAGCTGGTTTGTGTTTGAGGTGCACATACTGTTTGTTTGGGTTCGGCTGTGCTTCACAAATTCACAGCCAGACACACACACACACACACACACACACACACCCAAGTACGCTCATGCACACACACAGATGCACGCACACAGCCGAGCCCAACAATTCAATTCAAGCGCTAGCATACAAATGCAGTGAAGGAGAGCAGGTAGTGTAAGGAAAGGAAAACGATAGAGCTAGGAAGGATGTGTGTGTGCGCGTGTGCACACGTGTGTGTGTGTGTGTGTGTGTGTGTGTGTGCGTGTGTGTACATTCTGTACTGACCTGCACCTCTGAGTCAGCGCTGACAGGTTGTAGCTGAAACCAGGTGTCTTTCCCATGATATTTCTGAAGGTCCTCTTTCTTCACTGCAACTTTGCCTGCGTGCGCGCACACACACACACACACACACACACACACACACACACAGAAAACAATCAACAAAAAAAAAATGTCTATGAAGCCTGCGCCAAAGAGACAAACACCTACAGCCGGGAGCAGGAATTGTCATCCATGACCTGTGTATGACCCTGTCTACGGAAGAAACCCTGTAGCTACTTGTTTGTCTTCAATAAACACCCACAACTTCCAATCACACCTATGCAAGTTCATTTTTAAGTGTGCGGTCAAATCTGTAGGACACACAAAGTATACACTCGTGTTCACACTCACATTTATAAACCAGAAAACCAAACACACACACACACACACACACACACACACACACACACACACACACACACACACACACATACATTAGACATGTAGCCCTCTTTACTAATTACCAACTTGATGTCCATATAAAGGTCCTCAGTAGTGCCCCCTATAGGACATCCACTATATCTCTGTTTAGCGGCTCTGTGTCACCGGGGAGCGCTGTGGGCAAGGTGGAAATTTAGCCAACGCAGTCTCTGGCGGGGATTTCAATCGAACGAGAAATACAAGACGTTTCTCTTTCTATATTTGTTAATTTCTCTTCCCGATTCTCATTCACACCTCCAGAGTGAGGGGACAGGGCACAGCAGGCAGGAGACCCCCCCCCCTTTTCTCCCCAGTTGTACTTGGCCAATTACCCCACTCTTCCGAGCCGTCCCGGTTGCAGCTCCATCCCCTCTACCGAGCCGGGGAGGGCTACAGACTACCACACGCCTCCTCCGATACATGTGGCGTCACCAGCCACTTCTTTTCACCTGACAGTGAGGAGTTTGGCCAGGGGGAAATAGCGCCAATTGTGTCTGTAGGGACGCCCGACCAAGTCGGAGGTAACCCGGGGATTCGAACCAGCAATCCCTGTAATGGTAGGCAACGGAATAGACCGCTACGCTACCCGGAGGCCCAGGGAGACCATCTTCAACCTGGAAGAGTTGATAATGGTATCCACCTACCAGTGTTGTAGTACTCAAGTCCAGGACTCGGACTCGAGTCCGACTCGAGTCAGGACTCGTAACTTGACTTGGACTTGAGCGCTGATGACTCGAACTTGGACTTGAGCACTGACTGCATTCGGACTCGGAAGTTGGAGATGAGGACTTGGACTTGTTAATTGATAAAGAACTTTTTTTGTTAGTTTTTTGTGATAAGCCCTAATAATTTGGCATAAGATGTTGACAGCTATATTAATACTGTAACATTATTCAATTTCATGCAAGTACAGGCACGCGTGTTCCACCTACATGCGGATTCACGCGCATACCCTCATGCAAATCCTGTTGGAACTCGACTTAGACTCAATCTCGATGACTCGGACTCAGGTAACGGGGACTTGACTCGGACTCGACTCTTCTTTGGAGAGTCGGACTCAAACACTGGGGACTCGAGATTCAACTCGGACTCGAGGTTTAGTGACTCGACTACAACACTGCCACCTGCAGACTCTTTCATTTAGATCATGGTAGTTTTGAAAAAGTCAAATCCAATAAGCAGAAATGGTCGGCTGAGGTGTGACAGTAGGGGGCCGTGACGGTTGAGGACATGTTTTATGATATTCCAGGTACATCGGGATATTTCAGATTCTACTGTACAACTGTGTTCGTATGATCCGGAGTAAACTGAAGAGGAGTCACACGAGATGGAGCGACAGGACGAGCGGCCGCCGGTGTTTCAGGGGTGTCTCACAGTGACCTGAAAAAAACTTGTGTACCAATGCCTACTGAAACAGCCCCCCCTCCCCTGTGTTACCCCAAATGTCACTGTTTTCCATCAGCTTCTGTTCGTTGAACAAGAAAAGCCAGATGGAGCGTCAGGGTGCGTAACAAACCATGACAAGTTTTGGTTCGCATTTGGGTGGCGGCGTTTCGGAGACTTTACTCGAGATTTCCAAAGTGGACTTGAAACATCAACCTAGTCAACGTCAGTTATCACAATGCTGAAGACCATTTCATCAATGTCCGCAGCTAGGTCCTCACCTTAAACAACATTGTGTGTATTTTTTGTGGGGTTTTTTTTGTTGTCTTATTTACTAAGCAATTATGACTCGGGGCATAATTATGACATCGATGATAAAATTATTAGTTTGTGATGTAACACTGTCTGTTATCAATTATTTTGTTATGTTAACAACACACCAGTGTTGTTAGGCCGGGGGGGGGGGGTCTTGGATCTGCAAAGGTTCACGTCAGACTGAAGCGTTCACAATGAATTCTGGGTTTTGTAGGAACGGCTGAATCTAGTTAAAACTTGACTGTAAAACAGAAAAAAATGGCATTTTCTCAGCCGATATTGGGTGAATTTTAATTTTTTTGCTTCTATGAATTCCTGCAACATTTACATTTGACATAACATTCACAATAATGACAGAAATTTCATAATACTTGAGGGGTCGAACATAATTTTGGTATTTTTTTTACATTATATACCACACTATGTGTGTACAATTAACACTACACTGCTGCCAGCCAGTTGCCAGCCACCGACTCACTAAGAAAACTAGCTAAAAGTTCAAATACTGACCCACTTACACGGCGATGTGGTACTGACATGAAGAGGAAAGCAGTCAGTTTGTTTGGCCGCCTAACCAGAGACTGAAAATACAATACATTCCTCCACAAACAGCGCCCAGTCAGCAGCCTGGCAAAGAGACAGACCCTCGCAGCCAATCACAGCTGCTAAAAATGTAAACATCTGGGGCTCATCAACAGCAGCGTCCAATCACAACACAGGAAGTGATGCATGGATGGAACTCGTGCAATCCTGTGACTAATTTTAACCGTCACTGTGAATTAAGCAAGCTTGGATTCAGCTTTCATCAGCAGGGTGGTTTTACAGGGGGGTGGACCTAATGAAATCGAGCTGCGTACTCACCGATGCTGGAGTCCCTCCTGAAGACGTCCCTGTCGAAGATGTAGAACGAGAGGTGTCTGAAGCTACGCGGGATCTCACAGTAGAAGTCCTCCCCATAGAAGGGACTAGAGGAGAGAGAAGGCCCCAGTTCAATCCAAACTGTGTGTACCCATTTCCTTTTAAAAGCACCATACCGGCGTAATTACACGTCCTCGCCAATTTACATCTGCCACATGTTTCACGTGAACCCAGGCCAATAGCCCCTGAAGTGCTTTATTTGTTAGAGCTCACGTATGTTTACATTTTCTCCGTGTTCATTAAAACATTACACAATTTACCTAAGAAATTGCATCAAGGTTTCCCAACAAACTGTCAGATTTGATTAGACTCCCGTACTGAGTAAATACGAGTTGGGAAAGCAGCTGAAAGGAACTATTTTTCCAGGCGTAACACAGCTCCGCTTAACAGCTCCTTATGGCTTTGGTTTGATTGACAACTCGGGGGGGGGGCGGAACAAAAGCATAACGGAAGTCAACGATTGGTTGAAAGTTACAACTTTGGAAGTTTTGTCAATTTGTGCGGGCTACCAAGTTTGTGTACACACAAACCAAACAAGTTAATTGAAAAAAAAAGCATGTGGAAATCCAATTCTGTAAGTCTGCTGAACGACAGGAGAAGCTGAATGAGTCAAACTTTTCCTGCAGCAGCTTGGAAGTTTAGAAAACATGCATTGCGTGGTCCCAGGTTGTTGGGAATTTTGAAATAACAAAATAGAGCAAATACATTTTCACCATTTCCCTAAAGAGCCTGCACTTTTCAACCAACGGCTGCTTGCCATTCAACATGACAACAATCCCAACACGCCTATGAAGAAATATGGTGTTTATTTGTTATAGTGAACGCTCTTCAATAAGTGATTAACTGAAGACACCAGTTCTGATGCCGCCACAGCGAGATCCTCGTCAGCGGTACCACCACGGCTCCTGAGTGACGGCTAGCATCACCACACATTAGAGACAAATATTAACATCCATCCAATTATCCAAACCGCTTATCCTGCTCTCAGGGTCGCGGCGATCCTGGAGCCTATCCCTGCAGTCATTGGGCGGCAGGCAGGGAGACACCCTGGACAGGCCGCCGGGCCATCACAGGACCACGAAATTAACATAGAAAAAGAAAATAAACATACAAAATATCAAACACGTTTCCTCACTGTAGGAGGACGCGACAACATGAAACATATTTATCGATACTACTTTGCCATTGAGTAAACCAGAGGCTATGAATTGGGCTCGCCTGTGCCATTTCACTGCGTGATTTTTAATCGCTTATAGTAGAGTAATGAAGTGATTTTAGTGAAAGAAATAATCCGAGAGAGTTTTACGCAGGAAAATTACCTATGCTTAACAATCTTCAAGTCTCACAGTGTTTCTCTACATCTTTTCAACGCGAACGGCAGTGTAAATTGGATATGGAGGTAGGTTAATTTTCTCCAAAAGGCTTAATTGTGTACAACTAAGCTCACAAGGTTCATTGAAGATAGGAACCCTCTCAAGTAATGGCGAACAAGACAAGATTGCGCCGCTATGGTCCTCTGAAATCCGTAATGATAAATGGAGATGTGGCTATCTCTGCTACTCCTTCAGACCCTACATAAATACATGCACAGTTGAAAGGAAACGATAGTAGGGAAAAACCTGAAAAGTAGATCAACTGAACCCCAAAAATATGAAATAATTGTACTGTATATGACTGACCATATATCTATATGGTCGGTCATATGCAATATAAGGGGTTCTCTGCTAGACTGCATGTCTCTGTGCGGAACAACAGACAGTACAGACAGCCGAGCAATGAGAATCCCATGAGGCGAGCCCTGAGGCGGATGCTAACAATTACTGAATGCATTCTTCCCTCCTGTAACTCAGTAGGGCCGGATAGAAAAGTGGCTTTGCGGGCAGAAACAACTCTATCCATGAACATATGAGCACGGATACCCCATTAATTCATATAACAGCGACATTCGCCTGAGGTTGAGGGAGCGTACCACTGCTTTTAAATCGGGGGGACAAGATATGGTAAAAAAAAAAAAAAAAAATCCAGGTATGACTTAATGAGAGCCATCAAAGCCCCTAAAAGACAACATAGGGACAAACTGGAAAATGACTTCAGCGGCTGTGACTCGCATTGTTGAGGGGGCTGCAGGGGATTACGGACTCTATTGAAAAGCAGTGTGCCTATCAACATCTCTGCCTCTCTCTTGGATGAGCTTAACAACTTTGAAGCTCACAACTTGGACCCGGTGAGGAAGTTGATCTACAGGTGACAGAGGCTGACATGAGTAAAACTTTTAAAATGGTTCAGGCTCGTGAAGCTGCTGGCCCAGACGGCACCCCTCCCTGTGTCCTCAAGACATGTTACACTCAACTACCTCAGGTTTTTACCGACAATTTTAACCTGTCCCTGTCATTGTGTGTGGTTCCACTGTGTTTAAAGAAAACCACCATTGTGCCTGTACCTAAGAAACACCTCCCTCCTGCTGCTTTGACCTCTGTTATCATGGAGTGCCGGGAAAGATTGGTAATATCATACATAAAATTTAACATCCCTGTTACCTTTGGCCTATTACAGTTTGCCTACTGCTCCAACAGATCTGTAAATGACGCTATCTCACTTGCTCTGCATACTGTTTTAGTACACCTTGAAAAGAAAAATACCTATGTCAGAATGTTGTTTATTGATAACAGCTCTGCTTTTAATGCATGCAATTGTACCATCCCAGCTCGTGTTGAAACTCAGAGGCCTTGGTCTGGGCAACTCTATCTGTAAGTGGCTCTTTGATTTCCTGACAGGCAGGCCCCACACTGTGAGAATAAGTAAAACATACTCATCTACATTCATTATTAGGACCGGCGTGCCTCAGGGCTGCTGTCTCAGTCCCCTATTGTACAGTCTGTTTACACATGACTGTGTTGCCAAATATGACAACAACAGCATCATTAAATTCGCAGATGACACCACAGTCAGTGATTAGACTAATAAGCGACGGTGATGAGAGGGCCTATAGGATGGAAGTGGAAGATTTAACCATATGGTGCCATGATAACAACCTCTCTCTAAATGTCAATAAGACAAAAGAAATCATTGTTGACTTTAGAGAGATCAGAGGAAATCACATTCCTATTTCTATCAATGGGCCATCTGTTGAATTTGTGGACGGTTTTAGATTTCCCGGTTTACACATCACAGACACCCTCACATGGTCTCTCAACACCAATAGCATCTTGAAGAAGGTACAGCAGAGGCTGTATTTTCTGAGGCATCTCGAGAGTTTTGGTACTCATACCAAAACTCTCATGAACTTTTATCACAGTACCATCGAGAGTGTCTTGACAGGCTGTATCACAGTGGGGTTTGGCAACCTGACTGTTCAGAACTGCAGACTGCTTCAAAAGACTGGAAAGACAGCAGCAAAAATCACTGACATGGAACTACCACAACTTCATAATATTTACACCACTCGCTGCAAAAGGAAAGCCCAAAACATCATTAAGGACACCAGCCACCCTGCTCGTGTTGTGTTCTTGCTCCTTCCATCTAAAAAACACTACCGGAGCATCAAATCACACACCACCCAGCTCAGTAATAGTTTCTTTCCACAGGCAGTCCGGTTGCTGAACAACTGATGCACCCATATGCACCTTACATTGTTGTGTTATCGTGTACTGTATCGTGTGTTGGGATGGGTAAAATGCAGAGGATGAATTTCCCTGCTGGGATTATTAAAGTACACCTATCTATCTATCTATCTATCTATCTATCTATCTATCTATCTATCTATGTAAGTCTGTAGTATTCTCCTTTTTTTTTTTTTTTTTTTGATGGTGTGTCCTTTTGTCCTCTGTGTCCCTTGTTTTAAGGCAGAGAGCGCCAAAGCACAACAACTTCATTGGGTTCATTGCGGGACAATAAAGTTGAACGTGAACTTCAGTTGTGTCAGTTGAAACTCATTAATGTGTTTCCTGTGTATATTTGTTTGGTTGATTCCCCAACAGCCAAGGCAAAAGTAGGAAGTGGCCAAGCTTGAAGAAACCACAGTCTATTCAGCCATTGATGTTCTTTGATCAACGGGACAGCAAATATCTCTGTAAGGTGTCTCACCAACTGGAAATTGGAGCACGGCATGGCATTTAAAACTGTGGAACTTGACTGTCCAACGTACTTCCTTTTTTTAAGAGAATTTTGAATATTTAAAAACGCTGCGCTAGCTTTATCCTCTATACCTTGGATCACTGCCATATATATATATATATATATATATAGGAAATGACAGTACCAATACCTTTTTTATTCATCTAGAGCTGATTAAACAGCTCAGCAGGTTGAGAAATTAGGCCGCGTAGTTAGAAAATAGAAGAAGTTGAACACAATACATCTTAACAACCCAGTTAGGACCAGGACAGGAAGACCAGGGAATGAACCAGGTGACCAGGGAGGAAGAATGCAAAATGGTTTTCCTATTCAAAAATATGTACTTGTGCAATATGCAATACACATTCTTTTCTTATTCCCATGAACTGAAATGAGAGACTGTTTATGAGACTTTGGTTAAATCATAACGTGGAGAAGTAGTTTTTGTAAACCATTCTGTGCAACAGTTCATGTGAAAAAACCACTTACATTTTGACACCTTTTCACCTTATATTTTATATATTCTATATATGTCTATACCCATATCAAAATGGGCTTTAGTAAAACTAATACTACTACTAAACAAATACTAGTATAGTAAACCGTTAGTGCATTAAGTGTTCCTAATGTTTGTTGTTGTTAGAAATGCTTGTAGTACATGGCTACAGAGTTTGTGTAGTGACACGAGAGGGGAAAAAAAACACAGGAAATATACCGGTTATCTATTATCTATGGTTGGGTCAGGGTCAGGGGTGTCAGTGTTGGTGCCGTGTATACTACCAGAGGGATTTCTCAATAATCTTGGTCCTGAAGACCTCCTCCTGGTCCAGGTTGACAGTGCAGTAACAGTCCCTCATCTTGTTGGGTCCTGGGTAGGGAGGGATGTTCTTGGCTTCGCCTGCAAAGACGAGAAAGAAGGTGAGGAAGAAGGCGAGCGTCTGAGAGTTGAGTGATCTGAGGACTATATGCTGGGACATTGTTGTAGGCTAGGCATCTACTACAACGTTTACTACAACATTTGGGAATGTTTTCCTACTCCATCAGTGTTGGTTTACTCTGGAACACTGGAAACATGCAAGAAATTCAGACAAAAATAGATTGCTGTGTGAGCTAATACATCCGTAAGGGCTTTCATAGGATGTACTTGTTCAGCTGCCAGGGTGCATCGCTTCTAAAGAAACACACTTTTGTAAACATTACATTACCAAATCCATCAGCACGTATAATAAGCTTAGCTCTGCGGAGTGAGCTGACTGCTTTTGAACTAAACTCGCCAATATCAAGCCATGCACCGAAAACACACACACACACACACACACACACACACACACACACACACACACACACACACACCTGTGCAAGAATGCACACACACATACACATTCAAATCAATCAAAAATGTCTCTCATTGAAATCCTAACATTTTTTTTCTTGTATCCCACCGTGTGTGCGTGTGTGTGTGTGTGTGTGTGTGTGTGTGTTGTTGGTTTGTGCACATGGGTGCTTATGCACATTTGTTGTTAGATCTGTGAATGAAAGAATCTGCGTGGGACATTTCCTCTGACTCCCGTTGAAACGCAATCTGTTCATCAGACATGTGTGACAGATAGCACTCCCTTTCACAAGAATGTGGTCCAACCACCCACCAAGACACACACACACACACACACGGACACACACTACAGAGGTAGTGTTCCTGTCTCTAGGGGCCAATATAACCTCCACAAAGCTTTGCCCTGGATTCGTATTTGTCAGTACGGCGTTCCTTACTCTTGTTCCCATCGCCCTGGGGACTCGTGGGACTCTAGTCTATAGTTACATTCGCGTTAGCCCGATGGTGAAGTGGACCGCTCCAATACAGCGCTCCATTATCCGCTGTGGAGTCTAATGCTATCATTTAGCAACAGGACTGAGCTGCAGCAGTTCAATTCGCCGCCGTGTGCAGCGAGTGTGGTTTCTTCACCATGGCAGAATGGGTTCACGTTGTAGGGTAATGTTTACCACATGGTCAGGTAGCATTATCTGCAGCTGCGGCATGGCATTGACAGTTCTCACTTAAAAAAAACAAAAAACAAAAACAAAAACAACCCCGAAAGCTTTTGTGAGAGCATTTGTGTGCAATCCTGGTAGGACATCTACTATCGCTCCTACACGGACCATCACGGGGTCTGCTCGGCAGCATCGTGAGTGTTTTTCCTACTTTTGTGCCACAGTATTATTGCTGGGGCAGAAGCGAGGTGAGTCATGCCTGTTTGTGGCGCTTGCAGTGCTTCATGAGTCTGTGGCTGCTAGCCAGCCAGATAACCGGAAGTGCTCTGCCGGGCTGATTCAAAGCGCTCTGCTGATGGTGGAGCACTGAACCCTCATTCAGACTACAGCATCCATTCATTCACACGGAGGGAAAATGTGCCCGAGGTAGGGGCCGAAGCTAAGCGACAAACACGCATCGGGTTTGTTCCCATCAAACGTGAGCTGGCCTCCGGTTTTCGTGTGAGCAGAGCGCCGACGTGTCGGCCCGCTTGAATAATGGGATGGGACTTGGGACAACAGCAGGAGAGCACGGAAGTTCCCCTAACCGGCTTCCTTACATTTCCTTCTTGTTCCTCCCGTAGCTCACTATGGTAACCATCCTGTTCTCCCGTCTCCCTGCTCCTGCCCCGTCTCTCCTTTCTGCCTTATTTGTCAATTCTCAATCTCTCTGTGTTATCCACCTCCCCTGGGACCTGCACCCTGCCGCTCCCTCCAATCTGCTACTTCCTTTGACTCCTGATTCAGGACTAGCAGAGCCCTTTGATTGGATTCCAGCATCCAGGACACTCTAGTAACCAAAACACTGTGGAATTATCACAGCTTTCTGAGCTATAAATATATATATATATATATATATATATATATATATATATATATATATATATATATATATATATATATAATTCTGTGATCCAGTGACAAGTAAATTCTTTATGGCCAGTATAAGCCTGTTTCATGCCATAAGCAATCATCAGCTGCCAATAAAGCTACACAGGAAAGCTTACATACATACATATCTATATCTATATATCTATATCTATATATTTATTTATCTATTTGTTTATCTATTTGTTTGTTTATTTTAACCCAATTTCCCCTCAGGGATGAATAAAGTATTCTATATGTGTGTGTGTGTGTGTGTGTGTGTGTGTGTGTGTGTGTGTTCATGTGCACTCATGTGCACGAGTGTTTCTGTGTGTGTGTGTGTGTGTGTGTGTGTGTGTGTGTGTGTGTGTGTGAGTCAATGGATTCTCAGATTGAAACCGGATGTGTTGGTGAATATTCGAGCTAACGGAGGGGAGCAGAAGGCCTCACAAATAGGGGCTAAACCACAAAATCAATGCACGGTTCATCACATCATGTCACCTCTGAAGGCCACACTTACACCCTTATACACACACACACACACACACACACACACACACACACACACACCAAGAAGAAAAAAGAAAAACCACAAAAAAATACGTTTCTTCAAGGAAACATCAAAACGGGAACTAAATGCAATCTGTTTCCCTCGCCCTCCGTGCAGCCGGTCTGCACTGTGTCGCGCGGTTAGCAGAGGCGTACCGCTGTCCTAATTGGACAGGGGACCGGTAAAGTCGGGTCAGTCTATGTGTCCTGCGCAAGTGGCACTCTGCACATCCACACCACACATGGTGCAATAGAGCAACTAGATAGAACTAAAAAATAAATAAATAAAGCTCGGGGGAGGGGGGGGGTGTTGGGTTCATGATCGCCAGTCATACAGCATTAAAACTTCCTGTTTAGGGAAGACAACGAGGGGTTAGTGAAACAGTTGGCCCTGGAAGAGTCGATAAGCAGCAGTCACAACGGTGTCGGTTGACCTGAGAAGCCCGCCGGCTGCAACAGTTAGCGTGGTGTGCATGTGCATACATACGTATATCATGTAAGAGAGAGAGAGAGAGAGAGAGAGAGAGAGAGAGAGAGAGAGAGGGAGAGAGAGGGAGAGAGTTGGCGTTACAAAAGGAAGGATAAGCCTCTGAAGCAACCTGCCTTTCTGAGGCCATTAGATTAGATTCTTCGTTATAAAACCAGCTTCGCTTAATCCTCTCTTTCTCTCTCTCGACCTGTCTCTTCCTCTCTTCTCCTTTTCCCCTTCTCCTTCTCTCGTTTTTCTAACCTCTGTCCCTGGCCTTCATTTTTACAAGAATTTTTGCAGCTCTCAAGAGTTTGTTTCTACTGGCTCGCACCCTTCTGTTTTCCTCGTTCTCTTATGACAGCGCTATCCTTATCTACCCTAATTCCTTTACCTGATTTCTTTTCACTTTCTTCTCTCTTGTTTTTTTCCCTCTCTCTCTCTCCCCCCACACACACACACATATGTATACCTCTCTCTCTTTTGCCTCCCCTCTATACACACACACACACACACACTCTCTCTCTCTCTGTATACACACACTCTCTCTACACTCTCTCTCTCCCCTTCTCTCGCTCCCCCCACATACATATGTATACCTCTCTTTCGCCCCCTCTCTCTCTACACGCTCTCTCTCCCCCACACACATATACCACTCTCTCTTTCACCACACACACACACTCTCTCTCCCTCCACACATGTAGACCACCCTCTCTCTCTCTCTTTCGCCCCCTCTCTCTCTACACACTCTCTCTTCCCCCACACACATATGTATAGCTCTCTCTCGCTCTCTTTTGCCCCCCTCTACACACACACACACACACACTCTCTCTCTCTGTCTATACACACACACTCTCTCTCTCTCTCTGTCTATACACACACACTCTCTCTCTCTGTCTATACACACACACTCTCTCTCTCTCTCTGTCTATACACACACACTCTCTCTCTCTGTCTATACACACACACTCTCTCTCTCTCTCTGTCTATACACACACACTCTCTCTCTCTGTCTATACACACACACTCTCTCTCTCTGTCTATACACACACACTCTCTCTCTCCACACTCTCTCTCTGTCTATACACACACACACACACTCTCTCTCCACACTCTCTCTCTCTACACACACACACTCTCTCTCTCTGTCTATACACACACACACTCTCTCTCTCTGTCTATACACACACACACACACACACACACACTCTCTCTCTCTCTCTCTCTCTCTGTCTATACACACACACACACACACTCTCTCTCTCCACACACTCTCTCTGTCTATACACACACACACACTCTCTCTCTCTCTCTCTACACACACACACATACATGTATACCTGCCTCTCTCTCTTTTTCTCGTGCACCCTCTCTTGCCTGTCTGTCCTCTCTCGCTTGGTCTTTTCTCCAGGGGGCGTGACTCATTGTGTTAGTTCTTCCCTCAAGATTCAAGATTAGCAGCAAAGAAAAACAACACAAGCAGCTTTCTCTTTTTATCAAGCAAAAATCATCACTGCCGCCGTTGCCCCCGGAGAATACCCTGCCCTACTATCTCGGCGAAACGCACAGCGCAGACACACACACGTGCGTGTATGCACACCACACACACAAATACACGTGCGCATGTTTTCGAACGCATTATGCGGAGGCGGTGTTGCTTAATCAGAGAGACATAATGAAGGCAGGAAGACCCCCGAAGAGACCAAGAGTGAATGGGAGTGGATTCACAGATCAAAAGGCAGACCCCCCCCCCACCACCCTTATCCCTTCACACACACACCCCCCACACACACACACACACACCTTATCCCAGCAGAGGAGGAGATCTGAGGGGAACCTCACGTGATTTTTTTTTTTAATGAGGCGCACATAAAACAATGAAGAGGCATGAGCACAACACAGAATGTTAACAGATGTAGTGAACGTGTGTTGCCTCGCTGCTCTTCCTATTCCTTCGCTTCACTATTTTAAGTGCAGCCAGCCAAACATATATATATATATATATATATATATATGCCGCGGTAGGCATAAAAAGGCACAAAAAGGCTATCGCGTGCACACGCACACACACACACACACACACACACACACACACACACAGATAAAAGCTCTTTCAGCAGCTATGTGCAGACCAACATAGCTCTCCTACCAAGCCTGAGAAACACAGGCATATGGGAAGGGTTGGGGGGTGGGGGGTGGGGGGCACGGAGAAAAATACAAGAAGTTTAGTCAGTCACTGTGAGGAGGGAGGAATACTGCAGAGAGACACTTAGGGGTGGAGGGAGAAGAGTGAGAAAGACAGAAAAAGAAGCTGGGGGAGAGGGCATATGAGCGAGAGAGAGAGACAGAGACAGAGAGTGAGTGAGAGAGGTGGAGTGAGATAGAGAGAGAGAGAGAGAGAGAGACAGAGCGAAACAGAGAGACAGAGAGACAGAGAGAGAGTCAGCCAGATAGAAAGACTGGAGAGTGGTTCGCTTTGGAGAAAGCTACAACAGGAAATGAGATGAGGAGAAAGGAATTTCAACTGGATCCAAAATGTAGTTTAAAAGGCAGCGAACAACCCAGCTACCCCCCGAATGTGAGCATGTGTGTGCGAGAGACAGAGAGAGAGAGAGGGTGTGTAAAAAGAAAGAGAGACCATGTGCAGGAAGATAAAGGATTACCAAAACTGAGAAATGGTAAGAGCAAAACACATGAATAGCACTGCAACTAGGAAGCTGCCTTTCCCCCTATGAGCAGTATGAGATCAAGTCATGAAGGGAAAACTGATTGCCATGTCATGATTGTGACGCAGCCAGTGACTGTACTGGACTACATGCACACACACACACACACACACACACACACACGCATGTGCACACTTACAGATACTCACACATGCTCATGTGCAAGCTAGTTATTTCCTATGTGGTGCCGCACAAAAGTAATAGTGCTTTATTGCTCCTACATTTCTCTATTTATGGAGCACCAATGATACAACCCAGAGAAGAAAGTTTAATAAGGGCACCACTGATATGAACCAGAAAACATCAGCGGCAAGCAGGAAAAAAAAAACCCAGTAAATAACACAACCAGTGCATATGCCACCAAGAAACCCACTAAAGAAAAACAAAGCTCCTTCATCTGTGTGTGTCTGTTTGTGCGCACCCGCGCATCTGTTACTCCAATTTAGCTCCCATACTAAAGCCCTTACTCAATTACCAGCTGGCTTGTTGTTTACCTGTTTATTGTTAATTGTAAGGACTCCCATTTGCTGATGAGAAACCAATTATCTTGTCTTCCATTGATCCCCTAATAATAACTTCAACGCAAGATCAAATCAATTCATGGTAAAGATCACGCAATGTTATTTATGCATCATATGTATGCATCATAAACACATATACAAACACACAGTAGAAATATACATCATACCCAAGAGGAACAGGAGAAAAAAAAAAAAAAATTATCTCAAGTATTGCATACACTACCAGTACTGCACAGCCCTTCATCCACATAACAAACAATAAAATATATATATATATATATATAAATATTTATATTAATAAATAAAAAATACATATTAATAAAAATAAATATTTATATTTATCTATTTTACAAACAAACAAATTAATTAAGCAATTAATTAATTAATTAGGAAAACCAATAAAAATAAAAAAGGTGGTATTTGAATGGAGATTTGCCATATGATTGGTGGATAGAAATTATTCTTCATCATAACGGCTCCAGAAATTACCGCCGTCTTCAGGGAACTGCTGAAACCCAGCTGCACCCGGGGCCCTGATGAGCCCGGCCAGAGAACCAAGCATCCCAGTTATAAGGCAGCGAAAGCACCGACGCCACCGGAAACCGTTGACCACAACAGTTGACAAAACCGCACGGAACTGTGTCGCACTATGACGCCAAGTCTACACATCCATAACCACCGGGGGAGTCGCAACGAAAACAAAGCGAGACGGGGTCCGTGACTACAGACCAGCTGCGACGTGACCTACAATCTCCAGGACCCGGCGATAACCAGGAGTTTGGTTACTGATCAAACTGACTTTTTGTGCCGGACACCCTTGGGCTAATGTTCACACCGACACCTTGGTCTCAGTGGAAAATATATAAAACAGAAATGCACACATTTACATGTAGGCATGCATGCACAAACACACACAAACACGTGCAAACACACACATATCTGCATGCACACATAAACAGAGATCTTGTCAAGCTGGCATGGCAAAAAAAAAAAAAAACATGTTTTGAACCCACTCGTACCCGGGCTGAAGTCAACGGCCCAGTTGACGGTTCAGGATTGGGCGTATTGTGTTACAAGTTAGTGTGGTTATGGTTGAATGTAACTTAAGCCAGAGGCACTAGGTAGGCCGAGGATTAGGAGAAGGATGTTTTTATGCCGCTCCACAAAGCCAGCAATTCCCCATCAGACATAACAAGTAAAAACGCTTCTTGTCATTCTACAAAAGTACTTCTCCCCACCAAAAAAAAACAAAAAAAAAACCCACCGAGATGTAAAATGAGGACACCACAAACACGCAGGCTGTGCACAAAGCCTAGCAGATATGCTATCTATTGAACGCACGGAGAGGAGGAAAGCGACTCCGGCGGCAACGGTTTTGTCCAACATGTGGTAAGTTTACATGGCCAGTTTTGCTGCAGAAGGGGGACAGCTGTCGCAAGACCCAATTTACTCGGCGGAGGGCGGATGTGCCACAACACTTTCCAAGCAGTTTCTGTATCGCTCATCTGGATGACCACAAGCTCATGTAAGCGTGCGTACTCGTTCCCTCCACCACGGCGGGTAAGGCCGCCTAGTAAACACACCGCGCCGGCTCCGTCATTGTCAGCAAGTAGAGGTCACCGGGAGGAAGGAGGAGTGTGATCGGGTCCGCTTCTCCTATGGGGGCGTGTGAAGGACAACCCAAAGGAGAACGGAGGGTTCTCGGGCTAGCTCGCCAAACTTTTATTTAGCCCCTATTGAGCCTGCATGGCTGGGCCTATGGCGCTTTTTTCACGACTGTTCCTGGTACTGTGTTGCCGTGGAGAGCACGTACGTCGCAGGGCGCAGTCAGGGACCTCCGTACCAAAAACCCGGGCTGATTCCGCCGGCCTCGTGTTGCATGAACTGAAACTCGGTCGGCGTCGCAACAGTCAACAGACGTGTTTACAGCAAACTGTTTCTCTCAGAGCTGGCCTTGCAGGAGGAACAGCGGTGCATGAATGCTTGCATGCAAGCCTGCAAGTAGCCCCCTCCACTACCCACGCACGAGGAAATCATAGTTAATAGAGCAGCTTTTGTAATTCTTTTCTTTCTTTCTTTCTTTCTTTTTTTTTGATCTGTAACACGCTATGTGACTTTTTAACCCTCAAGTGGTCAAGGATCTCGGGTTCCTCCTAACACATGAAGAGTGGCAAAACATTCTCTCTCCCCCACCACCCACCCACCCCTGGCCCTTCCCCTGTTGCTTTGCTGTGTCTCCTTTGCAGTCTGGACAGGAGGAAGTTTGGGAACCACTGTTGGCCAGCCGCCAAGGGGAATGGGGGAGCTTTGTCACTGGAAACCGATCGCTCCGTGGGCGGTTCGGCCTCACCCCGGTAAGAGTCATCCAGCGTGGGCTGCTCGAGTTCAACCCCACGCTGCCGTTTCCCAGACTTCCATGTCGTCTACACCGAACAGTACTACACCCCCCCCCACCCCCCTTTGCAAACTTGAATTTAGTGTTTCTGCCGTCCCATCGGACATTTCTTCTGTAATCTAATGAAGCTATTCATTGGTAATAACACACTGCTGATGGAGTGCGCCATGATTCCTCTGCAGAACAGGATGCCAACATGACTTGAAGGAAGATGTAACCAACAAGGAAAATCTACAATCATACTATCTACTATCCCATCTCATAGTTTCCCTATAGTCACATGTCCCAGTGTCCAACACAGAATATTCAGCCCCTCCATGATTTGTGAATAGCTAATTACGAACATGCAGAAATACTTCTTGTGCAGTAAAACATTCCAGTGATTACTTTGCGTTTTGGGTTTGCATCTTATCAGCGTCGCATTTTAAGTTTGCTAACCTCGCATGGGGACAATGCGGCAGGAGGCCTCCGATTTGTTTATTAAGGCGCAGATTCCACCGTCCCCCAAGATACATTCGTGTATTTTGGCGAAACACTCGCATGCAAACAGAATAAACAGCTGGGATAGAAAAGTCAAATGCAGATGTATCGCTGCTAATTAGTGCATATTCCCCAACCCAGCTGTGCCACAGAGGATTTCCCCCCGGCCTTTACACAAAATGAGATCTAGACTCGCTGACAGACTAACTACAGCCTGCTGCTGTATGTGGGAGACAATACCTTTTTCTCTCTCTCTCACACACTCTCTTCTCTTTCTCTCTATTGCGCTCCATCTCTCCCCGTCTCTCCTTAGTCCATCTGGTTTGTATTAGCTTGTTGCCATGCAGGAAAAAACACAATTCTTTTGTAGTCTATCCCAGCCAATCAGGAAGTGAATTGGGGGGTAGTTTCCTGTTTCCTGTGTTCCCCCGGACAGTAAAGGCTCGGGCCCGGTAGCCCAATTCGATTTCCGAAACACACGTATTCCCTTCAGGAAATCGAGGCGAGCCATCGTCAGGGAGGGCATTATGAGAAGTCCTCTTCCACCTCACCCCCCCCCCCCCAAGTCTCCTCCTCATACAAATATGCGGCAGATCATCGGCTCTTTAACTTTTCCGCCAAATACAGAGACGGGCCTGCCAACGGATGCACCTCCGAGTCTGTACTCCGATGCAAACAGCGTGACGCGAGGGTTACACAGACACACCGGTGGGGACGGGGAGCCACAGCAATCAGACTATGGTCAATGTTGTTGTCGCCGAGGCTGCTGGGTAACTTAGCAGCCTCAGCTCTTTCACAGGCATTTGGCTATTTTCACAGGGAAATACGTGGTAAGGGTGCACGTCAGACTCTTAGGGGTGATGATATATTCTATTTCTAATTCATTTAAAATACAATCTGGACTGAGGTAAACAAAGAGGACTTGCAGTGTGTTAGAAAATGGACATTTTGGTTCTACGAGATGCATTCACGATAACACGTCCAAGAGAAGAAAAAAGGGGACTAGGGGGTTGAGGAGGAAGGACCTGTCGACAAATGATAAAAAGAATACCAGAGCAGTGACAAAGCGTTGTAAGTAGAAAAATACTTAGACTGAATCTCAGGAAGAAAACACAATGACAAGCCGCTGACATGATATACAACAGCATTATGTCCACCACTGGAAAACAAAAACAAGTTACTCTAGTTAGAGCGACAGATCTGTGTGCATGGGTTTATATTATCTAATAACATCCTCTGAATAGGTTGCAACCCTTTATCGCGGTGCTTTACTCTCCCTTTTCCTCTTTTCCTCACGCTCGACTCGTCAGCTGTCCTTCAGACAAACTGTAAGCAACCTAAACAACCGGCCAGGAGCTCTGGGATGTATTGCTTAGCTGTTATCGCTGAACCAGATCGAGCACCATTAGTTATCTGGTTTCCGTAATGTCACCGTGTACTTCTGTCTGGCATCAGCACACACCCCACACGTCTGTTTGTTGACTATTTTCTTCTTTTCTTTTTTTTTGCTCAACCTCTCTGTCACATGTTTGAACTCAAAACAATCTTGACAGCCAGTGTAAATTAGATGCCTGCTGTCAGACATGTTTTGGGAGGGTTCAAAACATCCCACACTGATCTGTGATGATAATAAGAGAGGTGAAATGGTAAGTGGAAATGAATTCTGTCCATGCCTGTGAAAACTATGAGGAAGGCAAAGTCAACATCCAACCAAAAAAAATGACGGTGTGAATTCAGATCAATTCAATAGTAGGTACTAGTGGCACATCACGTTTTCCAGTGTGAGTCAAAACAAATTCCAGCAAAGGGCACATGGCATCGCACATCACACAGGGATCCTTTCAAGCCTTTTTACAATTTGCATGCATTACATGATGCTGTATGTTAACCCAGAGCCACCTATTCCGGACCACCCAGCGCTTTGGAGCATATGGGGCTTTGATCCTTCATGTGAAAACCTTGCTTTTTTTGTACAATATTAAAGCACTCATTATGTGGTGGTCCTCGATGTCTTAGATGAGAAAGTCGAACATCAAGCGTTTGTTTGGAGACAAAGAGAGAGAGACAGAGAGAGAGAGAGAGAGAGAGAGAGAGAGAGAGAGAGAGAGAGAGAGAGAGAGATGATGAACAGACAGGTTGATAGATAGATAGATAGATAGATAGATAGATAGATAGATAGATAGATAGATAGATAGATAGATAGATAGATAGATAGATAGATGATCAGACAGGAAGAAAGAGAGAAAGAGAGAGAGAGAGACGGGGGGGGGGGTACAATGTGAATGAGTGTCACCACAACAAGATCTAAGGGTTCATGGGGAAAGTACTCTGGCAAAAAAAAAAAAACCATCTGGATCTGCAGCTGTGCCGTCTATCGTTCTGTCTACCGAACAGCGTCCCACATCCAGCCAGTTCGGAACAACTCCGGGCGTGCGGACGAGCCGCCCGACACCGCGGCGGTGGGGTTTTTTTTTTTAATTCTAGCAGTTCGGCTCCGCAATTCCCCCGGTCTGGGGATATGTGACCGAGATGGGTTTGTATCGTCGTCTCTCTCCGCTACGAGACAAACGTGTGATCGGAATCGCAATTCCGCCGAGAACAAGCTCGGATCTGCGCCGTGGGAGCAGAACGCGACCCAGCACCGTACAAGCCCGTCCATTGACGCGCCGCGGACCGGGGGGGGGAGGGGGAGGGGGGGAGAAGAGGGGGGGGGCTGCTTACCTATTTTTATTTTAACGCTCTGGAAAACTCGGAGACCTTCTTCTTCTACCGCCATGCTCGCACCGTGGCTCCGCTCCGCGCGCGCTCCCCCCCCCCCTTTTCTGGATCGGTTTAAATAAAGACGATGTCCTCCACGGTGAATGGCTCCGGCCTGTCCAGCGCACGGCTTATTCCAGAGGTTTTGTACATCTATGCCGCCTGGGGTGCGATGATTCTCCGTCCCCGACCACTGACTCACTGACTGACTGGCTGACTGGCTGACTGGCTGGCTGGCTGGTCGGTTGGACAACAGGCAGGCAAGCGGCTCCAAATCGCGCAGCAATGTGCCAGGGGAGGCGTGGCCCCCCCCAACGTCACCCGTCCCTATTGAAGAGTGTCAGAGTGACGTCACCAGGAGGCCGGCTCGACGCGTGTTTGCGGCGCAAAACAACCGGATTGGCAGGAAGCGGCGCGAGATAATGGTTGGCGTGAGGTGTGTGCTGGGATTTTAACTGTTTTTTTTAGCGTTTGTTTGCCCATTCAGGCAGATGAAAATTTGCACAAACAAACAAAAAAAGATGTACATTTTGGATTTTTCACCCTAATCCCCGCCCACTTCCTCCTTGCCCACCCCTGGCCCCAAGCAAGCCCTGCTGTCTGTCTACATACACACACACACACACACACACACACACACACACACACACACACACACACACACACACACACACACACACACACACACACACTTGCCCACCCCTGGCCCCAAGCAAGCCCTGCTGTCTGTCTACGTGTACACACACACACACACACACACATCGGGGTGATAATAGAGGGAGATATTAAAGTGGAATAGATATATACAAATGGGGCAAATAATACAAAAGCAAGAACAAGAGAAAAGAAACAATGACGACACAAAAGCAAACAATGAAATATTTTTACAAAAAATCAACAAATCCATTAATCAGTTTAGCTTCACTGCATGCTGGGATGCTTTGTCAACATAACATTCTAACTGACACCGTCTTTTAAAGGAAGGTTGCCATCCAGCGAGACCAACAAAAAAGTAAGCATTCAGTTTTTGGGGGGCATTTGTAGGCTTCCAATGTACAGCACGATACCAAAGAGTATTAAATGTAATTATATTATATGTAATTTGTTGATCAACTGACGGATGATGCGTTTTATCTTTTCTATGTTCAGGAATACAACCAGGTCCTTAAGCCAAAGTGAAGCTTTTGGTGGGTTTGCAGATTTCCACAATAAGAGGATTCATATCCATGATGTAAAATAATGGGGGGGGGGATAATAATAAATGAAAAACCCCAATAACCATTAAAAGGTCCAGTTAAGTCACAATATCCCTCCTGATTATCTGCCGGTATAAAATCACTGGTTTCTGGTGGTGGGGAAAATGTTTCTCTAGATAGATAGATAGATAGATAGATAGATAGATAGATAGATAGATAGATAGATAGATAGATAGATAGATAGATAGATAGATAGATAGATAGATAGATAGATAGATAGATAGACAGACAGATAGATAGACAGATAGATAGACATTGCCACATTCTATACATAAAAAGAAGTATGCTTCCATATAGACATTTATATATGTACATCAGTACAGTTGCATATCGGTGCACAGGCACTACTACATAATACACAAGTGTGAAACAAAATCAGATTCAGACCGAGACTTTCAGTGGGTATTTTATCTATAGATGCTGTGGCAGAGAGGGAGAACCCCTCCGAAGGGACCCGCGTGCAGCCTCTTTAATCTGACGTTCAGACCTCCCTCTCATTACTGCTCAGATGAAAATGTAAATTTAAGTCAAGTGTGTGTAAATGGCCCGGAGCCATCATCACTGGATCCATCATCGCGCGGCCTAAACCTAATCTGCTGCCACCTCCAACCGTACCACACACACGTACCCATTCACTCCCCCTTCAAACATCCTATCTTGTAATCTTTGACTCACAAAGCAAAACATTGTTTTTTTCCCCTTTCCTACATCGTATTCATGATCTTTATGACATGTGAAAATGAAAAATATCCAATTCAGTGATGCAAACCGGACACAAATGAAAATAAGACACGAAACAAAAAAGCAAGCACATTTTTAAAAAAAAATTTTTTTTAATTCTGTCCACAAGCTGAAAGTAGTCATCTTCATACGAGGCCTGAAAAGTAACAGTGATCCAGTGCAACCACTAAATGTTGCCCCCTTTCATACTTCCCATTTGTCATCTTTATGAATCGTTATAAAATGCAAATGATTCCATTCAACGACGCAACTCGAACGCCGGGGCCCCTGCAGCCAGATAGACGGGCCAGACACCGCTTAAGGTTAAAGAGGCCATGAATAGCTGGCTTTCACTTCCTCGCTGCTGCTGAATTTGGGTACGCTTTGACAGTTAAACGGGTGGGTAGGGACATGGCCGTGCGAAGTTGACACGATCTGGACGGCATATGTCTGGCCAGGTAAACGGCGCAGTCATCCTCTGCCCCGTGCTTAAGCTCCTCGGGGACAGGTCCGTGATCTCACCCCAACCGTATGACCACATTCCTCAAAATAGCCCGACTTTGGTCTCAAAGCGCTCGGCAAGGCCAGCTGGCCAAGCCCAGCCCTGCAGTGATGTGGGACTGAGGAGCAGTTGTACCGTTTCCCTGGGAATGCAAATCAGCCCCCGGCACAGCCATTGGCCTGCGCCGTGGGATTAGCCAGGACTCCTTTAGAACAGCCCTAAATCTAATTAGGCTGTGTGTGTCATCGCCTCTTGTCAGCCTGCTACAACCCACAACACCTGACATCAGAGCCTCCTCACATAAACAGCCCTGATGTGCAATACATATCCATGGGTATGTGGGTTTTGCACGTGAATGTAACGTGTGCGGTGTAATTTGTAATGGATATCGACGAACACTGAACGAACCCGCCGCAGCACAGTTTACAGCGGCACAGTGCTTTGCTCGTCGTTTCTCTGGTATAACTTGCGACTAAATTACATCAGTATTATCCGAGGTATCGTTACCTGGGATGTGTGATATTACGCTTATACGCAGCCGATAAGTCGGTATCATTTTGAGGCCCAGCCCAGGAATGTGTTAGATAACAGCAAACAGAAAGTCATACTGTAAGGCCCCTTCATGGACCACATCCTGTAGCGGGCCCAGCTGACATTCTGTGGTGCGGCTGGCAACGCCGGCATGTGGGTGTGACGCTCTCTTTTCTGTAAACGTTGGTTTTTTTTTGTTTTTTTTTTTACAAGTCAATTAAGAACATTTTTTTCTCTGCAGTGGCTGTCTGGGCTTCGCCTGGGCTAATAGTGTCTTACCCACCACGACACCGAGACACAAAGTTTAAAAATTCACGAGCTCGCCACTGAAGTCAACACTGAAGGAGCCGAGGATGCAACGAGCAAACTCGCGTTCGCACCCAAGGGAAGGGCGGAGATGAGAAGAACGCATGCAGCTCTACGGGCAGCGGCACAAAGAGAAATAATGCTCGAAAAACATTTGTGACATGCATTTATTTCTGCTAAGCTGTGTGCTGCGGTGGCTACGCCCTGTGGTGAACCACGCCAGCCGTGTGTGTGTGTGTGTGTGTGTGTGTGTGCAGGGTGCATGTTTGAAACAGCAAAAAGACAGCAGATCCTTGGTGACTTTCTAAATCTCAAGTAACAAGAGGAACGGGGGGCTCAAATATGCGAGGGGAGGGATAATAAATACGGCACAAATGTGTTGGTGCCTGTGTGTGTGTGTGACCAGGCATGAATGTGTTGAGTGTGTTTGAGTGACAATGCTGAGCCATTGACAGTTAGAGGAAGAGGGGACAGATGTTGATTCTAAGCAGATTAGTGGAAGGATGCTCATCACTGTTTAATACACCCAGGCCAACAACCGGAGGAGGGAGTGAGGGCATGGGCACACTAAAAATAACTACAGTACACACTTAAAACTGTCCTTTCCTACTGCGGCTCTTGTGTTATCTAATACCACAAGCACATACATGGACGATGACAGCATGTGTCCTTCTGTTTGTTTGTGTGTGTCGGAAAGATAGAGGAAGACAAGAGAGAATTGTGAATTGAGCAGATGGCGTGTGACATGTGCAAAGTTAATCCCGGCATTATGGAAAAGAAATAAGAATTACTGTGACAATGCGTGTGCCATAGCACACGGAGAGTCGAGTCAAGTCAGTTGTATTTGCACAACAGCCATACCGGGATGCTTTCTCTCGTCTAGGTACACAGTCAATACGTCAACATCAATGCTTGACAGCATCATTATTGTTCGGATTATTACATTTATTATTACATCTATCACCGCTATCGCTGTTCCCCCCACTCGCTGCTAATGCAATTGCTGCATATAGTTAAAGATACAAACAACATAATAAGTGGTGCAGCAAAGCGCTTTCAGGTAGAAACAGGACTGACCAACACAGGGAGGAGGCATGCTAATGGCTCTCATCTGTCTCCCTTAAGCTCATCCGTCCCCCTCAAGCTCATCTGTCCCCCTCAAGCTCATCTGTCTAACCTCCTGCCGAAAACGTCACACGGACGTTGGGTCACACGGCATGAGTGGAAAAACACGACGACAAAAACTTTGTTATATTTCATTTGTAAATTTAATGTAGGTATAATTTATGTTGACTCCCCCCCCCCCTTCCCCCTCCTCCCCTAGTTGTATCCGGCCAATTACCCCACTCTTCCGAGCCGTCCCGGTCGCTGCTCCACCCCCTCTGCCACATGCTTCCTCCTATACGTGTGGAGTCGCCAGCCGCTTCTTTTCACCTGACAGTGAGGAGTTTCGCCAGGGGGGACGTAGCGCGTGGGAGGAGCACGCTATTCTTCCCCCAGTTCCCCCTCCCCCCCATAACAGGCGCCCCGGCCGACCAGAGGAGGCGCTAGTGCAGCGACCAGGACACACACCTGTGATGTTTACGGTTTTAATGGATGCGATGCTTCTTGTGCTGTAATTTGAGGTTGTTTTAGCGTATTCGCTGAGGGGCGCTCTTGGTTCATTTTGTTGTAAGTGGTTGTGGGTTGAAAGAAAGACGAAGAAAACCCAGGAAATGTAGAATCGCTTTAGATAAGTTACGATTGTCCAGTATGGAAGCTGAATAAGTTAATGTAACCGGTTATTTTCTTGCCCGGTGCGGGATTCGATACGAGGTGTACTGCGCCACAAGGCGACATCACTAACCGCTCGGCTAAAAGGCCAGACCCGTTAGCTAGGGACTAACGTGTCTTATTAGTAGTTTACATTAATAAAGGAATTTAAGCATGACATTGCTGCCTTGGAATTACACCTAATAACTTCACAATACTCACATCCGGTTGCCCACCCGCAGACACAGCCAATTGTGTCCGAAGGGACGCCCCACCAAGCCGGAGGTAACACGGGGATTCGAACCGGCCATCTCCGTGTTGGTAGGCAACGCAATAGACAGCTACGCTACGGTACCCGGACGCCCCACCTTCACTTTCTGAAGCAAAGGGTGACACGGCGGCTTCGTGGTTAGCACTGTCTCTTCACAGTAAGCGGGTCCCGGGTTTGAGTCCAGCCCATCTGTGTGGCGTTTGCATTGGGGTCTCTAAAATTTCCATAGGTGTGTGAGCAGCTGCGTGTGCAATTTGGAAACAGGGGCCCACAGAAAAAAAAATAGATAAGCAGTGTAAACTACTAATAAGACACGTTAGCCCCTAGCTAACGGGTCTGACCCTTTAGCCGAGCGGTTAGTGATGTCGCCTTGTGGTGCAGTACACCCCGTATCGAATCCCGCTCCGGGCAAGAAAATAACCGGTTACATTGGTGGCAGCGGTGGGATCCGGAAGTGTGCAGATCCTCAGAAGTCTCTTCGGAGCGCGGAATGACAAAGCGCGAGGGCGCGCTTCCGGGGAGGGTGACGACTGTAAACAACTAATAAGACACGTTAGCCCCTAGCTAACGGTTCTGACCCTTTAGCCGAGCGGTTAGTGATGTCGCCTTGTGGTGCAATACACTCCGTATCGAATCCCGCACCGGGCAAGAAAATAACCGATACGGGGTGTACTGCACCACAAGGAGACATCACTAACCGCTCGGCCAAAGGGTCCGACCCGTTAGCTAGGGACTAACGTGTCTTATTAGTAGTTTACAGTAGTGAAAGGGAGGGAGCAAATTTTTTAACAAGGTGCAGCTTTCAGATCCATAAGAACTGGCACAGTGATCAAACATCATGGTCACCATGTTTTGCTTATTTGATTTGGCTCCAGCAAAGTTCAACACTAACATGCGGAGTCTGTATGTTACAGGCCAACGCGCCAACGCAGTTGGAGTCGTTGTAAAAGAGGGCACTAGCAGTCAAAGCGGATGACGCTTCACTGGGGGCGAGCAATGACAGTGCTGCACCGCCACCTAGTGTTAATTCTGTCCAGCGCTGGGCCACCTGGACTATGTGTCACAGGATGCGCTTGAGAACAAATTTTGGTGTGTTTCAATTGTGTGTTTTCATCAAATTTTGGGGGACATTAAAATGATTTTGTTAAATTGGTCTTTTTGGTGTGTTTTAATGATCAACTTGTTGCGAATTGAGGCTCAAGAATGCAAAGCGCTCCAGTTTGAGAGACAGGTGCGGGCCAGAGAAGGTAGAAGGAAAGAGGTAAGCCCCCCCCCCCCCCCCCCGATCAGCTCCATTGTTGGAGTGTGCAACTGAAGGAGAGACGCACACGCCTCGTCAGTTTCCTCAATCTCAGGTGCCATACCGTATATGGCGAGAGATAGGTGGGCACTGCCCGTGGGGCACTGACGTGAGTGTGATTCCTCCCTATCATTGGCTTGTCGGGCCTAAGGGTCACACCTGGAACTGTATGTCACTGCAGTGATTGTTGTGGCCAGGGGAGAGTACACAGTGACTTCAGAGGGAGGGAACCCCCCCTGTCCATTCCTGTCATGAGAGAGCTCCCTAATATGAAACTTCTTCTTCTCCATTCGGCTGTTCCCGTTAGGGGCCGCCACGGCGGATCATCCTTTTCCATCTCATCCTGTCCTTTGCATCTTCCTCTGTCGCACCAGCCACCTGCATGTCCTCCCTCACCACATCCATAACCTCCTCTTTGGCCTTCCTCTTTTCCTCTTCCCTGGCAGCTCCATATTCAGCATCCTTCTCCCAGTATACCCAGCAACTCTCCTCCACACATGTCCAGACCATCTCAATCTCGCCTCTTGCTTTGTCTCCAAACCGTCCAACCTGAGCTGTCCCTCTAATATACTCATTCCTAATCCTGTCCTTCTTCGTCATCCCAAACGAAAATCTTAGTATCTTTAACCCTGCCACGTCCCGCTTCACCTCCTGTCCTTTCGTCAGTGCCATAATCTCCAAGCCACACAAGATAGCTGGTCTCAGTCCCGTCTTGTAAACCTTCCCGTTAACTCTTGCTGGTACCCTTCTGTCGCAAATCACTCTTGACACTCTACTCCACCCTGTCTGCACTCTCTTCTTCACCTCCCTTCTGCACACCCCGTCACTTTGCACAGCTGACCCCAAGTATTTAAACTCATCCACCTTTATCACCTCTACTCCTTGCATTCTCACCATTCCGCTGTCCCCCCTCTCGGTCACTCATATGTATTCCGTCTTGCTCTTATTGACTTTCACTCCTCTTCTCTCCAGTGCACATCGCCACCTCTGTAAAGAGTGATTTGTCTGTAACTTCTCCAGGCTCTCCTCAACCTGCTCCCTACTCTCACGACAGATCACCATGTCATCTACAAACATCATAGTCCGCGGAGACTCTTGCCTGATCTCGTCCGTCAACCTCAGCAATCAGGAACACTTCATTTGTCTTTTCACCTCATGTACTTGCGCCCATGAAATGAAACGAAATGCCGTTTCCCCCAGCCCACAGCAGTGCAACATACAGACAAAAACACATTCAAGAACTACAAGAACACACATAGTCAAACGAACACATTTATCCAAACTAAAAAAAATAAAAAAAATCACTATCCAAGGGAACAAACCCCAGCCAGGAAGACTGTCGGAAGCTGTGGGTCTGCATGGGCTAGCGGTTAGCTTAGCCTGCCCCGATTACGTGTCCTGTCCTCCTCGGGCGCAGCTCCAGGCAGGGACTGTAGTCCCTGTGGCAACCGGACGAAGCAGACTAAACCCTCCCAGCCAATCCAGCGCCAGCTCTCCCAGCCAGACACCCTTGACACACCTCCCCGCACTCCACAGACGACATCAAAAAACGCCAGTCAACGCCAGGCGAGGCCGCCGCCAGATCGCCCTTAGTGTTATCGGAACTGCCGGTCTGCATGGGCTAGCAGTTAGCTTAGCCTGCCCCGCTTCCGCGTCTTGTCAGACCGCCTTCGGTGTTACCTCCTCGGGTGCAGCTCCGGGCAAGGCTGCGGTCCCTGGGCCCACAGCGTAGCAGACCAAGCTCTCGCAGCCGATCCAGCGCCAGCTCTCCCAGCCAACAAACGAAGTCAAAAACTTAGACGCAGACGTGGACAACAACACTGCATCGACGGTACTGGGTGAGGCCGCCGCAAATGTGAATTCGCGCCGCCATCTTCCCACACCGGTACTGGGTGAGGCCGCTTCGAACGTGAATTTGCGCCACCATCTTCTTACGGGAAATGATGTCGGAGTCTGAGACGGAGAGCGAAAAAGAAAATGAGGACAAAAGCGGGTTAGAAAATAAGAAAAGTAAGAAGAATACACCAAATTGCTCAAGGGAGGCTAGTCAGTCATTGGGAACAGATGAGACGTATCTTGTTGGGATGCTAGCCGTGACAAGAGAAGACGGGAATTTAAAGGACCCACATGAGGTCGGGAAAACTTGGAGATGTACGACCGATCAGGATAAGTAGAAGTGGTTATCATTGATTGTATGTCAAAGCGTCAGAGAAATAGAGCCCTTAAGATCCAGGTATTTAGAAGGTATCTCTGTGACTTGCTTCCCACACGGATTAAAAGCAAAGAAGAAGGGAGTGATAAGTGGCATGCCGCTGTCAGTAGAGGCTGTGTCATTTCGGGATGTTGCAGGTGTATGCGAGGCAAGAAGGATGACTAGATTACGAGAAGGGGAGAAGGAGGACAGTAAGTCTTTGTGTTTGACTTTTAAAGGGGAATTGCCGGAAAGAGTGTGCCTTGATTATGTGAGTTACAGGTTGAGGCCACGACAGAACCCCTCTCACATGCTTTTGCTGTCAAGAATATGGACATGTTGCTGTAGTATGTAATGGAGTCAGAAGCTGCAGGAGGGACAGCTGCAATGTGAAAGATTGTAAAGCTGAGAAAGCGCAAGATAAGCGTCTGCACTGCAAGGGGAAACCGTGATACGGGGTCCAAAAAGTATTAAGGAAAAGAAAGTGAATAAGATGAGAGCAGAAATGGGATTGCCGTATGCTTAAGCTGCCGAGAGAACGGAGAGAGGTGACGAGATGGTAGAAGTGCAAAAAGAACCGGTGCAGAAAAGGAACGGAGCTGACCAGAATATCTGCATGGCCAAAACAACAAAACAAAGATTTTTGGCATTCATTTCCATGGAAGTCGGGGAGAATCAAGTTGGTGCTGGACGCTGGCAGGAGCTATCTGAACGTTGAAAGGGTCGGTGTGGGTGCAGGTTTTTTGCTCCAACCAAGCAGTTCCACACCTCAGTCTATTAGTCAACCAATAGGCTTTGCTAAGGACCTGGATTTGTAGACTCAGGTGTATAATGGCTTGGTTGGAACAAACACCTGCACCCACACTGGCCCTTTACTGGGTCATGTTGCCCATCCCTGGTGGTTATAGAATGGACAACGCCGTGTATGCAATGTAAATAACTAGTATTGCAAAGTTCTTACATTTCAGTAGGTGGCGGTAAAGCAACATTTCGGACGCCAACCACCAATAAAGCGACCTACCAGAAGATCCCTCACTGAGTGTTGTTGGTGTCACTCTTTCCCCCATTTCGCCACTTTGTTTTCATTGGCACTCCTTGTGACCATGGCTGCTCATTCCACCGAGGAGCCGTTCCCCTTCCACGGTCTGCTTCCCAAAAAGGAGACCGGCGCCGCGTCTTACCTTACCAGGTTCCCCGACCACGATGGACGGGGTGTCCTCATCGCTATACTCGACACCGGCGTGGACCCCGGGGCCCCGGGCATGCAGGTAGGTTGTGTTTCGCCCACCGGCTAACGTTAGCAATGAGCCGACGCTAGTTTGCTAGTTATAGGTAATGGGCTAGAATGCGTCTGCTGCCTTCAATGAATGCTACGCTACGTTAGCCCAGTCACAGGCTAGCTAGTCACGTTAGCTCATTCACAGGCTAGCTTCTGTAAGCTACGTTGAATGGAGGCTGGCTAGATTATGATAGTTTGGTAACAGGCCCGATAGACGGTGATAAGTAGACGGATGCTTTATGAACCCCGGAAGGGGAACATCTTTGCTGAGAAGTGCGTTCAAATGGCGAAGAAAATATATTGAACAAACGGCTTAAACTGTGCCAAAATATATTTTAAAACGTGATATCTGGAACGCATATATGTATATACAAGGCGCAGAATAAAACTGTATTTCACGCGAAAAACGGGGTACGCAAGCGAATAAATAAGATAAATACGGTAATACCAATCCCGTTAGCGGACTAGCTAACAGCGCAGGACTCAATGTCACAGTTATCTGTCAGGAAAAATCAAGTGACACGTTGTACAAATCGGGGTATTTACTTTGGGGGGGGGTCTTGTCATTACTCGCCAACATGGTAGATATCTGGCCTATTGCTGGTGCTAGTCACCTCAATTAGCCGGGTAAATGTTTATTTGGATAGGGAAGTTTTCTGTAATACAGGGTTAAAATGCTACCTGGCTAGTTATCACTCTGGCTTTACTATTACAGTCTAAAAATACACGTGGTTGCCATAACATGTTTGTACCCGCTGTTAATTTGGCTAGTTGGTTTGGAGACTTGTTATATACAGCCAGGTCCTGAAGTTAGATAACTGCCAAGTCACGATTTGAATGGTATGAAATTCAGTGATCACGCAATGGTCTTGGTGGCGAATGTAAATGTATCCGGAGCTTAGTTCGTTTGTGGTTCCTGTCCACATGCCATTCCTTGCTAAATATTGGGAAACAGAAACCCACGTGTCACACCTGGCTTCCCACCCGCAGACATGGCCAATTGTGTCTGTAGGGACGCCCGACCAAGCCGGAGGTAACCACCTGGATGCCCCCAACCAATAAATAATTTGACTGTTGTTTGCCAAACAGTCTTAGCATGTTGGCCCTCGACCCCACTGTGTGCTGCTAACCTAAACCGAATCTTCAATTTCATCGTTCATTATCCAAGCCGCTTATTCCATTGGGGTCGCGGGATGGTGGAGCCTATCCCAGCAGTCACTGGGCGGCAGGCGGGGAGACACCCTGGACAGGCCGCCAGTCCATCACAGGGCTGACACATTCAATTTCATCATCATCAGCAGCATCATTGTTAATACCTTCTGGACTACAACTTGGCTGGGCCAAATGGAGATGGGGGGCCACTCAAATCTCCCCTATAGGGTTTCACATGGATTTGTTTTGTTTTTGAGGGGGTGTCAGGTCTGTGTGAGTGTTCTGTAACATTGACAAAGAGACAGAGGCTCCAGCCTGGCAAACACACTGGCAATAAGCCTGTTCACACAGCAACTTGAACAATTTATTAAATTATTACACCCCGGTGTGACTCATCCAACTGGACTACAGACCCACCGGCCCACCGGGATTCGTCCTGGTTCTTCTGATTGGCCACTGCACCATTGCCTCCCAGTCTCTCCTCACACCCTCTGATTGTTCTTTTTCTCTTAGCTTTTTTATTATACTCCCTTGACACGTTTTTTTTTATTATACTTCCTTGACAATGTGTGTGTGTATGCGTGAGTATAACCTTTTCAACCCAAGTGTCATAGTGGGGGGTGGTTTATCACAGAGGTATCATCCAATTAAGGATTCATTATCTATGTAATACTGTTCCTGCTAAATCAGGATTTTGTTCAGATTTAGCTATGAAGTTCAGATTTTCAACCATTTCCCTCACCCCATGGGTGTTGTCTATAACTGATGTTTCTCATTGGGTGTACTGGTAATAATCCCTGGCCTCACAGATACAATATAGGCATTTAGCAACCAATCCAGTGTTTTTGGTGAATGATTATTAATTGTTTGCTCCTCTTGTCCTTTCTCTTCAGGTCACAACTGAGGGGAAGCCAAAGATTATTGATATCATTGACACAACAGGAAGTGGTGATGTAAACATGACAACAGTGGTGGAACCCAAAGATGGAACAGTAATCGGCCTTTCTGGTAGAACACTCAAGGTCTGCAGCCCTCATTGATTTGCATGTTTTCTTAGATACTACAATTACTTTTTCTCTTCAGAACATTAAGTAGGGTGTCTCCCCGCCTGCCACCCAATGACTGCTGGGATAGGCTCCAGCATCCCCGCGACCCTGAGAGCAGGATAGGCGGTTTGGATAATGGATTGGTGGATGGAGAACGGATCATGACACAACTTCTATGATTTTGTTCTCTGTCATTGTATCTGTAATTTGTCCTTGTGTCTTTTTTTGTCTTCTCTCTTTTTATGTCACTCATTCACTCATTATCTCCCTCCCTCCCTACAGATCTCTCCTGCCTGGGTCAACCCATCAGAGAAGTATCGCATTGGAGTTAAAAATGGCTACGAGTTTTTCCCTAAGGCTCTCAAAGAGAGAATACAGGTTGGGTACAGATAAAAGCATGAAACAAATTTATGAAAAATGAATGAATATTATTGATATCCATCTGAGAAATGGATGAAATCACATAGGCTTCTGTTTATTACCTGACAAGGCTAATGATGAACTAAGGGACTTTCTTTTGTCAACTAGAAAGAACGTAAGGAGAAGATGTGGGACCCACTACACAGAGCAACGCTTGCTGAGGTCAGCCGTAGCACAGAAGAATTTGATCTATCTCATCCCTCCCCCTCACAGGTCAGATTAATTTGTGGCTATTCATTACTGTTTACATATACCAAACAGCCAAAACTTTAAAACCACTGACAGGTAAGTGAATAACATCATCTCATTACAGTGGCACCTGTCATGCATTGGGATACATTACACAGCAAGTGAACAGTCAGTTCTTGAAATTGATTTGTTGGAAGCAGGAAAAATGAGCAAGCATAAGGATCTGAGCAAGTTTGACAAGGGCCAAATTGTGATGGCTAGACAACTGGCTCAGAGCATCCCCAAAACGGTAGGTCTTGTGGGGTATTCCCGGTATGCAGTGGTCAGTACCTACAAAAATTGGTTGAAGGAAGGACTACTGGTGAACCAGCGACAGGGCCATGGGTGTCCAAGGCTCACTGATGCGCACGGGGAGCGAAGGCTAGCCCGTCTGATCGGATCGCACAGAAGAGCTACTGTAGCTCAAATTGCTGAAAATGTTAAGTTCTGGCTATGATAGACAGGTTTCAGAATACAATGCATTGCAGCTTGCTGCATATGGGGCTGCATAGCCGCAGACCAGTCAGAGTGCCCATGCTGACACCTGTCTACTGCCGAATGCTCCTACAATGGGCATGTGAGTGTCAGAACTGGACCATGGATCAATGAATCACATTTTCTTTTTTGTCATGTGGATGGCCAGGTGCATGTGCGTCATTTACACGGAGAAGAGATGGCACCAGTATACACTATGGAAAGAAGGCAAGCCAGCGGAGGCAGTGTGATGCTCTGGGCAATGTTGTGCTGGGAAACCTTGGTCATGTGGGTGTTACTTTGACACGTACCAACTACCTAAACATTATTGCAGACCAAGTACACCCCTTCATGGCAACGGTGTTCCCTGATGGCAGTGGGCTCTTTCAGCAGGATAATGCGCCCCGCCACACTGCAAAAATGGTTCAGGAATGGTTTGAGGTACATGACAAGAGTTCAAGGTGTTGCTTTGGCCTCACACTTCCCCAGATGTGAATCTGCTCGAACATCTGTGGGATGTGTAGGAAAAACAAGTCCGATCCATGGAGGCCCCACCTCACAATTTACAGGACTTAACACTAGAACGACCGGGATTTCACTCCTACCTAAAACGTCTATGGGTGGTCAAAATGACTGCCGGTTTTCAAACTCTATATTCTATCACAATAAATACCTAACTGAGATATTAATTCATTGCATATGTTAATATGTCTGTTAGGAAATGACTGACAGCAAACTTAACATTTTAACAACTTTAATACTATTTTTCAAACAATTTAAAATCATCTCTGTCCAACGCCTGTAAATACTACAATGCCTCAGTGGTAGTCGTGCTACGTCTGAAACGGCGGCTGTAACCAGACACGTTGGCAATAATCAAAAATCAAGTTTAGACTATTACTCTGCACTGGAGATCGCTAGTGTGTTTCTAGGACAGAGCAATGAACTTCGCGAAGGAAATGAGATGACCAACACATGTCGTAAATAGTAACATGATGCGCAAATGGTCATTTTAGGTAGATTGTATCATAACTTTTATTTTGTGCAATTGATCCAAAAATAATTTTAATGCAAATATGCGCAATTTTAGGAGCATTCAGGGATCAGCAGGTCTGTATCTTTTTTTCACAAAGTTATTAAACTTTAAAAATCCAAAACCGTCAAAATGACTGCCTTGGTCGTTCTAGTGTTAAAGGATCTGCTTCTAATGTCTTGGTGCCAGATACCAGAGGACACCTTCAGAGGTCTTGCTGAGTCCTTGCCTCTACTCGTCAGAGCTTTTTTGGCGGGACGAGTGGGACCCATACAATATTAGGCAGGTGGTTTTAATGTTTTGGCTGATCGGTGTATAGTAATTACTAACTGTAGTATTACATTGTTTCCTAATCTGTCCCTTCTCCCTTACCCCCCCCCCCCACACACACACACACAAACACAACCGTGATTCTTGTCTCTAGTTGGAAAAGCTGCAGAAGGAAGAGCTTCAGTGTCAGTCAGAGCTGTTGGCATCTCTAGAGAAGAAGTACAGTGATCCTGGGCCCGTCTATGACTGTGTGCTTTGGCACGATGGCGTCACATGGAGGTGAGCACACAGGGATAGTCCCTCACCATTGACTGAAATAAATTCATGTTGTAGTGACTTTGTGAGGATGTTTGGCTTATAGGCTCTTACTCTTAACTGTGTCTCTTCTTTCCTTCATCCTGGAATTCATCGCCTGACATTTTCCAGTTTGGCTGGGATTATTAGATTTCTCCCTCACTTTGTTCCCTGCTGTGTGTACCCCTTAGGGCTGTTGTGGACACTTCAGAGGTTGGGGAGCTTTCTCAGTGCACTGTTCTGAGCTCCTACAGAGAGTCTCAGGAGTATGCCTCACTTGGAAATGCTGAAATGCTGAACTACTCCATCAATATTTACGATGAGGGAAACACGCTCTGCATTGTCACCAGTGGAGGTGAGGCGGTCCAGAACTAACAACACATTTGTTTGGTTTGAGCTAATACTTGATAATGGCTGACAAAATGACTGTATAATGTACAGATAAATGTATAGATCCTTTTCCAGACCTACCGTATTCTATAGATTGTCTCCCAAGTTTGACTGTTCCATTAACTTGTGATGTTATCCAGCTTAACTTTAACAATTGGCATGCACTTTTTGGCTAAGATATGACTACGATTCAGTGCTGTAAGACATGACGATGTCTGCTAATTGCTTATTGTCTTATTAGTTACTATAGATAAAATTGTCTGTTGGATGAGAAAATGTGGTAATGTAGACGTTTATATTATAATCCTGCAGTCTAACATGCTTTTTTTTTTGGAAGGTGCTCATGGCACACATGTGGCGAGCATTGCTGCAGGTTACTTCCCAGACGAGCCGGTGCGCAATGGTATTGCCCCTGGGGCTCAAATTCTAGCTCTGAAGATCGGAGACACTCGCCTCAGCACAATGGAAACGGGCACGGGACTCATCCGTGCGGTATGCTTTCTAAGATTAGCTGTAGCAAGGCCACCCCTTTTTTCATCTTTTCGTTTTTCTTTACTCACTTTGCTGATGTCATTGGTCTTTCCCCTGTTGTCTTTCTACCTGTATGGTTATCTCATTTGTCCCTCTCTCAAAGATGATTGAAGCAATCAACCACAAGTGTGACCTGGTAAACTACAGCTATGGCGAAGCCACCCACTGGCCCAATTCAGGGTGAGTGTGTGCAGTTGTGTGTGGCTGTTATCAAGTGTTTTATTTGTTTTCATTACTTACGGTTGTGAATCCACCCTCCATTCTCTCCTAGGAGGATCTGCGAGGTGATAACAGAGGCTGTACAAAAGCACAACGTGATGTTTGTGTCAAGTGCAGGAAACAATGGGCCCTGCCTCTCCACAGTGGGCTGCCCTGGAGGGACCACCAGCAGTGTGATTGGTACACAAACATACACACACACACACACACACACACACACACACACGCGAAACATCAGTTTTCTAATGAGTGGATTAGTGGGTGGGAGTGGTGAGGTGGAGGTATGTTGTCTATGGGGGGGGGCTTGACATTTTTGCATGTCTCACCTGTCCCTTTATGCCATTTTGTCATACCAAGGCTACCATTAAACTTAGTCAGTTTCACTGTGTTAATTATTGTCACTCTCCAGTGAAAATCGGGTATCTGCAAAGGCGCTGACTATACGGGAAGTGAAAAAATCGTTATGATTTGACCATTTTATAACCAAACATTACATTTTCACAGGCGTTGTAAATCACTTTTTATTTGTGCAGGAACATTGAAGCATTCCCAAAGCTTAAATTGAGTTGCATAGTCATTCAGTTTAGGTAATGAAAGGAAAATAGCCAAATTTGCAGTTAAGTTTTTTGTTTTTTTTGCCCAACTGCGAAAAATACAAATTTTGATCACTAACAGAAACGCACCCACCCTACTCCCACTCACCCACTCACCTGTTTGCAGGAGTGGGAGCTTACGTGACCCCAGACATGATGGTGGCTGAGTATTCCCTGAGGGAGAAGCTGCCTCCCAACCAGTACACCTGGTCGTCCAGGGGCCCCAGTACAGACGGGGCCTTGGGAGTCAGCATCAGTGCCCCTGGGGGCGCCATCGCATCTGTACCCAACTGGACCCTTCGCGGTACCCAACTGATGAACGGGACATCCATGTCATCCCCCAATGCCTGTGGTGGCATTGCACTTGTCCTATCAGGTTTGTGTCTCCTTTTTTTTTAAAGCTTTTAAATGAGATAGTTTCTGCATGTGGGTGCATATGCAGAGCCTTGCGTGTTATGTGTGTGTTTCTGTGTGTGTGTACCTGATACAGGTCTGAAGCAGATCGGAATCAGTCCCTATGTTCCTGCAGTAAGGAGAGCCCTGGAGAACACAGCTCTGAAAGTTGAAGACATTGAGGTGTTTGCACAGGGGCATGGAATCATTCAGGTAACTTGGCTATTGGAAAGACTTTACTGTTAACTTTATGGCAGTTGTTTCGCAGGCTTTTTTTTTTCTTTTTTTTTTGGGAGGCATTTAATCATTTTTTTTTTCTTGTTTCCTCCCTTATTGCCTACTTCACTTCCTCTCCTCCTCTGGTTCTGGTTCTCTCTCGCTTTTCAGGTGGACAGGGCATTAGACTACCTCACTCAGCATGACTCTTTACCCACAAGCCAGATTGGCTTCTCTGTAACAGTGGGAACACAAAGAGGCATCTACCTCAGGGACCCCGCGCACGTTCTAGCACCTTCAGATCATGGAGTGGGCATCGAACCCATCTTCCCTGAGAACATAGGTACGTACATGCTCACACACAGAAACACAGAAGCAAAACGTTCTTTCCTCTCTGGTCTTCATGCTGCGTTTTCTGCCTGGTGTGCCCTGCATATCCGTTACAGACAACAGTGAGCGAATATCCCTTCAGCTTCACTTGGCCCTCACATGTGCAGCCCCTTGGGTCCAGTGCCCCTCCCACCTGGAGCTCATGAACCAGTGTCGTCATGTCAATGTCCGAATCGATCCTATGGGGCTGAAGGAGGGACTGCACTATACAGAGGTAGGGAGGTGTGTGTGTGTGTGTGTGTGTGTGTGTGTGTGTGTACAAGGTAGTGGGATATGTGGTCCTTTTTTAACTCGGGTGGGTGAACATGACTCGGGAAGGACTCAGCCAGACATTTCTCCGCTCTCGGCTGAGATGGATGGCATAGCGCTGCAGCGCATGTCTTTTGGTTTAAATAAAGGCAGTAATTGTTAAGGATTCTGTTATTTTACAGTGTTATTTGTTAACAGAATTTTTTTTCCAAAAGGTTCGGTGTGTTTTATGTAGGTTTGTAATCCTGAGGGATTTGGTTGAACGAGGTCCTATCTATGCACTTTTTGTGACATAACAGCTTTTGACAATTTTTCTTACCACAGATAAATAATTGACCTATATAAATGCTCATTATAATAGGCTCTGAATCTGAGACAACGCCCAACAAAGCGCCGTGAAACGGAGGCGCAGAAACAGCATACTAGCTCTGAAAAATTTAAGATTTATATTTCATTCATTCATTCATCATCAGCCGCTTCTCCGGCGTTGGGTCACGGTGGCAGCAAGCTAAGTAGGGCACTCCCCAGCAATGCTCTCCAGCTCCTCCTTGGGGATCCCAAGGCGTTCCCAGGCCTGATTGGACATGTAGTCCCTCCAGTGAGTTCTGGGTCTACCTTGGGGTCTCCTCCCAGTTGGACGTGCCTGGTAAACCTCCAAAGGAAGGTGCCTAGGAGGCATCCTAATCAGATGCCTGAATTAATAAGATTTATATTTATTTATAATTTCTTTATGTTCATTTCTCAGTACTCTCATACATTGAAACAAGATTTGTCCTCTGCATCTAGGAGCGGTGGGCAGCCGCACTGCAGCACCCGGGGACCAATTCCAAATTCTCTAAGCTATTAGCCTAAGTCTATAACGTTTTACAACCTGACCCTAACAAGAGCCAAACAATGATACAAAACAGGCATATTTCTGTTATAACAACACTTTTAATGAGATAGCCGTAACGGTGGGACTAAGTGTAATACTCCGGCATTTTTCTGACAAAGAAATCACACATCACTCAGAAATACACATTATTATTTTTACCAATTACCAACACAGTACATTAAGAAAAGTAAATGAACGAACTGCAATAAATAGAACAAGGTAGCAGAATTGTAATAACAGCAGAGATCCTCGGCATCTTCCCTTTAACGGCCAAGGTGAACTGAAGCGTGACGTCACTGCTGTGAGTGAGGGGAATGTCAGGCACCCAGGCTGAGATGGTATAGATTTCCACTTTTTTTTTTAACTTAGTTTTTATTTCAATTTTAACAACTTTTACAACCAAATTCACAATTTTGCCTGCTGTTTTATTCCATTTTTTCAGCTGTGCCTATATGGTTTACAGATACAGTGCAATTAAAAAGTGTGAATATAGTACAAGAATGTGCTGACAAAATGTATTTTTGGAGTTCACCTTTATTGATGGCCTACATTTATTAAAAAAACAAAAACAAAAAAAACCCCCAAATATCCGAATCCCAAAATTAAAAACTGAATACCTACCCAACGAGTGAATATCCAAATAGTTGCAATATTCGGATCCAGCCCTAGTGGTAGCGTACCACCCGGCCAGACCTCTGTCTCATTAAGCTCACAGAGGGTTTTGCCAATAGGATGCATTATATAAGAAAATGTGAATAACAATGGGTCTATATTACTACTACTTCTTTCGGCTGCTCCTGTTAGGGGTCGCCACGGCAGATCATCCGTTTCCATCACTTCCTGTCAAATAAGAAAATGCAAAAAAGCAACACAGTGAAGCCTGTTGAAAAACCAGGAAGCAAGTTTCACATTCATAGATCATGTGCCAATGATGTCAGTGGCAGACACAATTTCAGCAGCATTTCGAAGACACACGGAGGACTGCTCAGTATTGTCATAGTGCCATCATTCCAAATTCCGACTCTCGCCTCCACACTCCTACCCTTCCTCCTCTCCCGCTGCCTCTGAACATCCCTCCCCCTTCTCCTTCTCGTTCGCCCAACAGTAGCATAGTTTCCACCGGCACCCTGCTGGCCAACAGTACTGGTGGCGGTCATTGGTAACCCGGGCCTCAACCGATCCGGTATGGAATCTGACTTATGATTCACATATTTGAGTAGGCAAAGGTTTTATGCTGGGTGCCCTTCCTGACGCAACCCTCCCCATTTATCTGGGCTTGAGACCGGCACTAAGAATGCACTGGCTTGTGCATCCTCAGTGGCTGGGTTAGAAAACTGCTCAGTATTATGGCTGCTAATTTACAACATATATGTAGAGATAGTGTTGGAAGTCACGATTGTTTCCCTCGAAGACCATCAACCCTAGGTATAATTTACCAAGTCGTAAATTCTTTGCGCAGTAAGCACCCCGAAAATTTGTACATTCATGTTTGGGAAAAACTGCCTGAAATTTTTTGTTTGTATTTTTGTTTCTAAATGTTTTTTTTATGCCATTCAGCCAGCATGCTTTACAACAGTGTTTTAACTTCCAAGTTTTCCTATCTTATGATTGCGTTTAATAAAGGCGGTAGTCTGAATTATGGTTCTGATTGCAAAATAAATCATTCGATGAAGGCATTTCAGAGAGAATGCATTGATATGGAGACATAAAGATATACAGTATATTGTGGTGATACACAAATGAGGGTAGATTCACCTGGGGCTGCTGCTCCTTTAAGGCAGACCTTCAGAGTGCTGACGTAGGCACTGCTTAGAGTTTCCGGGGTGAGCCATGTTTGCAGCAGCCTAGTGGTTAGCTGGTTGCCATGAGAGATTGTGCTGTATTGGCGTCGTTTTGTATGGCGAGTAAACGGAATTGACTCAACTCGATCTCTCTGTCTCCTCATTCCTGCACTCCCACATTATCATATATATCATGTTTATCTTATATAAAACTAATATCAAGATGTTGTTTTTCAGCTTATTGCCAGTCCAAGTATGAATGTTAAAGTGATGTTTCTGTGTGTGCATAGGTGTGTGGCTATGATGCTGCAGCCCCTGGCTCTGCTGGTCCCTTGTTCCGAGTCCCGATCACAGTTATCATCCCAACCAAGTAGGTGCCCACAAAATTGATGTTTTAGGATGTTTGTGTGTGTGTGTGTGCATGAGTATCTGACAGTTCGATCTTTCTCTCTTGGCAGAGTAAGTGATATTCGTAATCAGGAGGTGTGTTTCACAGACGTCCACTTCAGACCTGGGCAGATCAGACGTCACTTCATCACTGTCCCTCAGGGAGCCTCCTGGGCAGGTGTGTGTCTTTTGTGTGTGCAGCTCGGGCTGGGTTTGGCTTTCGTAGATGTAGAGGGTCGGGTATCAAAGCAAGACATATTTTTACCGTGTCCATTTCTGAAACTGACAATGATTTGAGGCATGAAAATGTATCGGAAATTGCCTTGCTTCAATCCGAGCTGTCTAGCTGTTAACATTTTTTTATTATTATTAATTTTTTTCAATAAAATTTGAATGACAGGAGAATGGTGTGATTGCATTTAGAAAATCATATGGAATATGCATGTTAAACGAAACACTTGCTGGGTCTCATAGTAAGGCTTATTCTTATTCAGCAACCAAGCATATCAGACATGCGTTGCTTTAAAAGAATTCCTGTGGGATCATCCAGGTAGCGTAGCGATCTATTCCATTGCATACCAACATTGGGATCGGCGGTTCGAATCCCTGTGTTACCTCCAGCTTGGTCAGGCCTACAGACACAATTGGCCATTGTCTGCACGTGGGAAGCCATATGTGGGTATGTGTCCTGGTCGCTGCACTAGCGCTTCCTCTGGAAGGTTGGGGTGCCTGTTCGGGGGGGAGGGGTAACGTGATCCTCCCACACGCTACGTCCCCCTGGCGAAACTCCTCACTGTCAGGTGAAAAGAAGTGACTGGTGACTCCACATGTATCAGAGTAGGCATGTGGTAGTCTGCAGCCGTCCCCGGATCGGCAGAGGGGCTGGAGCAGAGACCAGGACGGCTCAGAAGAGTTGGGTAATTGGCCAAAGTTCAATTGGGGAGAAAAAGGGGGGGGGGGGAATCATAAAACAAAATTCCTGTGATAACCTTACTAAGTGAGACTGAGACGAGTGTTTCGGCTGTTTTCGAATTGGAGATAGGTGTGTGTATAATCTAAACATGATTTTTAATGTCATACTTTTCTTTTTTCTCTTCCATATGTCTTCAATGTCGTCCTCCATTTCATTCATCCATTACTTTGTCTTTGCCGTTACACTTTTCATCTCTACCCCTCCCTCCCCGCTGCAGAGATCACATTGACCTCTCACTCAGGGGATGTGTCATCGAAGTTTGTTCTCCATGCCGTGCACCTGGTCAAGCAGAAGGCCTACAGAGCCAATGAATTTTATAAGTTCTCCTCACTACTGGAAAAGGGCTCTCTGACTGAGGCTTTCCCTGTTCTGGTAATTATATTTATATACAGACAGTTTCCTGACTGTTTCGTTGATGAACTGTAGGCTGTCTAAAGTGCCCAAGTTGAAATACTTTTGTCTCCTCTCTATCCAGTCAGGTAAGATAGTAGAGTTGTGTATCGCACGCTGGTGGGCCAGCCTCGGTGATGTCACAGTGGACTACAGGATTTCTTTCCATGGCCTCAATACATCACCTTCTCCCTTGCACATAGTAAGTACTGTACACACACACACACACACATACACACACACATACACACACACACACACACACACACACACACACACACACACACACACACACACACACACAAGTGAATACATGTGCGCATTTATACAGGAACACAGAAGTGATCAGGCCTTTATTTGATTGTCTGTCTCCCAGCATGCCTCAGAAGGTGTGACGAGTTTTGAAGTAACATCTCCTCTGAGGTATGAGGACGTGTCCCCAAGCATTACCTTGAAGTCCTGGGTTCAGCCTCTCAGGTAATACAAACACATGTGCGCACATAGTCTCACACACAATCGTGTTTGTTCTTCTTTACTTGTGAAGACCTTCATTGACTGCATTCATTCCCTAGCCCCTAATCTTAACCATCAGAACTACATAACTAACCTCAACCTAATCCTAATTCTAACCCTAAACCCAACTCCTAACCCCTTAGAACAAAAGAGGACTGGCCAAAATGACCTCACTTTGCAAAAATGTCCACACTCTAATGGTTAAAATCTCAAATTGGTCCTCACAAATATAGCTGAAAAAGAGCACACACATACACCAATCAACCAAAACATTAAAACCACCTGCCTGATATTGTGTAGGTCCCACTTGTCTCGCCAAAAGAGATCTGACCCGTAGAGGCATGGACTCCACAAGACCTCTGAAGGTGTGCTCTGGTATCTGGCACCAAGACGTTAGAAGCAGATCCTTTAAGTCCTCTAAGTTGCGAGATGGGGCCTCCACGGATCGGATTTGTTTTCCCAGCACATCCCACAGATGTTCGATCGGATTGAGATCTGGGGAATTTTGAGGCCAAAGCAACACCTTTAACTATTCCTGAACCTTTCCTGAACAATTTTTGCAGTGTGGCAGGGCGCATTATCCTGCTGAAAGAGCCCACTGCCATCAGGGAATACCGTTACCACGAAGGGGTGTACTTGGTCTGCAACAATGTTTAGGTAGGTGGCACGTGTCAAAGTAACATCCACATGAATGCCAGGACCCAAGGTTTCCCAGCAGAACATTGCCAGAGCATCACACTGCCAGAGCATCACACTGCCTCCAGGCTTGCCGTCTTTCCATAGTGCATCTTGGTGCCATCTCTTCCCCAGGTAAACGACTCGCGCGCACCTGGCTGTCCACATGATGTAAAAGAAAATGTGATTCATCAGACCATGCCACCTTCTTCTAATGTTCCATGGTCCAGTTCTGATGCTCTCATGCCCATTGTAGGCGCTTTCGGCGGTGGACAGGTCAGCATGGGCACTCTGACTGGTCTGCGGCTACGCAGCCCCATACGCAGCAAGCTACGATGCACTGTGTGTTCTGACGCCTGTCTATCATAGCCAGCATTAACTTTTTCAGCAGTTTTAGCTACAGTAGCTCTTCTGTGCGATCCGACCAGATGAGCTAGCCTTCGCTCCCTGCAGGCATCAATCAGCCTTGGGTGCCCATGGCGCTGTTGCTGGTTCACAAGTTGTCCTTCCTTGGACCACTTTTCGTAGGTACTGACCACTGAATATCAGGAATACCCAGAAGACATGCCGTTTTGGAGATGCTCTGACCCAGCTGTCTAACCATCACAATTTGGCCTTTGTCAGTCTTGCTCAAATCCTGATGCTTACCCATTTTTCTTGCTTCCAACACATCCACTTCAAGAACTGACTGTTCACTTGCTGCCCAATATATCCCACCCCTTGACAGGTGCCATCGTAACGAGATGTTATTCACTTACCTGTCAGTGGTTTTAATGTTTTGCCTGATTGGTGTACACACATATATATGAAAATGCAATCTGATCACAGTTAAGTTCTGAAAAAAGTATTGTGTACTTGTTGTTATAGGCCTGTTAGTTCGAAGATAAAAGCCCTGGGAGTGAGGGACGTTCTCCCTAATAACAGACAAATCTACGAGATCATTCTCACCTACAGCTTCCACCAGGTACTGTCACCAACTGGTCAACACCAAGTACAATAAGAAAATGCCAAGTTTTTGGTGTGCGTGTGTGTAATCTCCCTCTGCTCTACCCCGCAGCCCAAGAGTGGAGAAGTTACTCCCAGTTGTCCTATGCTCTGTGAGCTGCTCTATGAGTCCGAGTTTGACAGTCAGCTATGGATGCTGTTTGACCAAAACAAGAAACTGCTGGGCTCAGGAGATGCCTACCCCCACCAGGTAGTACACCCTGCTTCTGTCCTTGCCCACCATGTGCACACCCACTAATATGACAGTGCACCTAAAAGTCTAGATTATGTGTCCTCTCCATCAACAGTTGGTACTTTTGTTGAAAGGTGTGTGTGTGTGTGTGTGTGTGTGTGTGTGTGTGTGTGTGTGTGTGTGTGTGTGTGAGTGTGAGTGTGAGTGAGTGTGAGATTTCTTCGTGGAGATTTTGTGACCTAACCCCTTCTCTCCGTATCCTCTCCGATAGTATTCTCTGAAGCTGGAAAAGGGTGACTACACGGTGCGTCTGCAGATACGCCACGAGCAGTCCTGCGAGCTGGAACGCCTGAAGGACCTGCCGTTTGTTGTCTCACATCGCTTGTCCACCACACTGAGTCTAGACATCTATGACACACACCGCGCTGCTCTCTTGGCCAAGAAAAAGGCCAACTTCATCACTCTGTCCCCGGGGGCCACACAACCCTTCTATATCACAGCTTTACCAGATGATAAGTGAGTGCGCAGTTGACTTGAAGTAAATAAAATGAAAAAAAGATGTAGGATCTCATAGCAAGAGTAATCCTCTCTGATGTACTGTTCAATGCAAATGCATCCTACTCCTACTGCTATTACTGCTTTTGGCTGCTCCTGTTAGGGGTCGCCACTGCGGATCATCCGTTTCCATTTCTTCCTGTCGTCTGCATCCATGAGTTTGAAAAGGCCGATTAATTTTGATGAGAATTTATCAACATGATTTGATTGTAGTGCTGATAACTTTGCTTGATTCAGTATGAGAGAATCTGAAGAGTCCTGTCAGTGATTGTTATATTACTTCAGGCACTAATAGGATGGAAAAACTAGTCACTAGAAAAACTAGCTGTGAGATGCAGCACAATTCTTGGCCTGTAAACCAAAGACACTTTAAGCTTAGAATCCACTCCCAAAAAGACACAGTGGTGTAGTATCTACTACTACTACTACTTTCAGCTGCTCCCATTAGAGGTCACTACAGCAGATCATCCGTCTCCATCTCTTTCTGTCCTCTGTATCTTCCTCTGTCACACCAGCCACCTGCATGTCCTCTCTCACCACATCCATAAATCTCTTTGGCCTTCCTCTTTTCCTCTTCCCTGGCAGCTCCATATTCATCATCCTTCTCCTAAAATACCCAGCATCTCTCCTTCACACATGTCCAAGCCATCTCAATCTTGCCTCTCTTGCTTTGTCTCCAACCGTCCAACCTGAGTTGTCCCTCTAATATACTTGTTCCTAATCCTGTCCTTCTTCATCACTCTCAATGAAAATCCTAGCATCTTCAACTCTGCCACCTCCAGCTTCGCCTCCTGTCTTTTCATCAGTGCTACTGTCTCCAAACCATACAACATAGCTGGTCGCTCTACCATCTTGTAAACCTTCCCTTTAACTCTTGCTGGTACCCTTATATACATTGGTATAGTATCAAATCTGTAATATGTGTCAAACAAACTATCTGTAAGAGAGGTGAGCTTTGATTAGATTAAGATTCCAAGAGGCTGCTGCTATGCTGCATAGTCCCTCAAGTATCAAAAACCGATAATAAATCAAATAATGCAGTAGCTCATTCTTAACCCTTTCTTTTCTTGTTTCCTCCACTTTCCAGGATCCCTAAAGGAACGTGTCCTGGATGCTATCTGACAGGCTCTCTGATTGTCCCCAAGAGTGAATATGGCAAGAAAGCAGTGAGTTGCACCTCTTGTTAAAGGCTTCCAGCTTTTTCCATACTAAGAAACTTACAACTTTTCACCATTAAGACTTCAACTGGAGTTACTGGATTTGCTAGTATGTTGCTTGCCTTTTTTTTTCTTTTTCTTTTTTTTTGCCTTCTGTATAATCAATATGTGTAGCTTTCCTCTTTTGTTGCCAGTGATACTTCTGTAGTTCTTAAAACAGAATTAAGCATATCGCATGAGCCCCATCAAATGTTGTCACTCTTGTCAGTAATTTTATGATGATTGAATCTTTTGATGACAGAGCAGATCCGAAAATGGTATTTCTTAATGGTATGTTTTCATTTTCAAACATGGTTACATCATCATGACTCTATATTCAGTCAGGCTCTGACATTTTCTGCCTCTGGTATGAGGAGTCAGTATTGGTGTTATAGCCTTTACTATGACTGAAAACCAGCAAATTATTCATTTGAAATCATGAAACAACGAGCATAGGAAAATATATATATTTAATTACATATCAAGTTGGGTGGCGCAGTGGTTAGTGCAGTCGACTCAGCAAGAAGGTCCTGGGTTCAAGCCCTGGGGTAGTCCAACCTTGGGGGTCGTCCCCGGGTTGTCCTCTGTGTGGAGTTTGCATGTTCTCCCCGTGTTTGCATGGGTTTCCTCCGAGGGCTTCGGTTTACTCCCACAGTCCAAAGACATGTAGGTCAGTTGAATCGACTGTACTAAAGTCCCTAGGTATGTATGTGTGTGTGTGTGTGTTGGCCCTGTGTGATGGCCTGGCGGCCTGTCCAGGGTGTCTCCCCGCCTGCCGCCCAATGACTGCTGGAATAGGCTCCAGCATCCCCGCGACCCTGAGAGCAGGATAAGCGGTTTGGATAATGGATGGATGGATGAATATCAAGTCTTCAAATTGAAATGAACAAAACCAGTGGGAGAATTATCATTGCAGGAAATAAGGACAGTCAATATTTGTTCCTCACTGTTTATCTCATGGGGTGAAATGTGTGTCAAAAAACTAGGGAGCAGGAAAGTGAAGTGTTGCTTCAAAGGTTTTTATTGGAAAAAAAAAGCTTTTAAAAAGTCTTCAGACATTCGTTCCATTACAACATCTGCAATGGAAAATCTTGTAGTTTACTTCATTGATTCCAGATATCCCCAAGGGCTGCATGGGCTGATTCTTTTTATTTTTTATGCTTCTGAAAGACTGCAGGGGTGCCGTTACACCAGACATTCGAAATATTTGAAGAGTCAACACTTATTTGATTTATTTAATTTGTTTTTTGTACCTCATCTGTACTTGGTGGCGCTACCCCCAATTAAGTGAATTCAGTTCCAAGCTTTTGCCATTCAACACTTAAACTTGCTTTCAAGCATCCAGTTAAAGCCATTTCTCTGCAATGTTTTCTTTTTTAACCTGTTAAATTTGCATCGGACAATTTGCAAAGGCCTTGAGGTCGGGTATATAATTGGAGATGGTATTGGGGCATCTCAAAGAGGAAACTTCACTTTGAATGTGGTGGTTATTTTTTTTGTTTTTGATGCCGATCAGTTGTCTTTTAATGACCTCTGAGCAGAGTTGCAGCACTTGACCCTAGTGGCAGAGTGAATGGGGGGGGGGGTAATGGATGTTAGTTACACTTGTGGCGGGAGTAAGGAAGGGTTACTGCCGTGGAAAGACAGAACTACCTTCAGGTTGTCTTTCATTCTCTGTTAATATTCCGTTGCCTACCAACACGGGGATCGCTGGTTTGAATCCCCGCGTTACCTTCGGCTTGGTCGGGCGTCCCTACAGACACAATTGGCTGTGTCTGTGGGTGGGAAGCTGGATGTGGGTATGTTTCCTAGTCGCTGCACTAGCACCTCCTGTGGTCGGTCGGGGCGCCTGTTCGGGGGGAGGGGGAACTGGGGAGAATAGCGTGATTCTCCCACGTGTTACGTCTCCCTGGCGAAACTCCTCACTGTCAGGTGAAAAGAAGCGGCTGGCGAGTCCACATGTATTGGAGGAGACATGTGGTAGTCTGCAGCCCTCCGTGGGTCAGTAGAGGGGGTAGAGCAGCGACCGGGATGTTTCGGAAGAGTGGGGTAATTGGCCAGGTATAATTGGGGAGAAAAAAGGGGGGGGAACAAACTATATATATATATATATATATATATATATATATATATATATATATATACATATTCAAAAGGAGTACGTGGGGAAAATCTTAGCCAGTAGACATGTCATGACTTGAAGAAGACACCGCTGGTCAACATGGTAACCCTGTTTAATTATGAAAAGGGCAGGTTGATAGATTCATACCCAGCTGGCAGGATGAAAGATAGCTGAAAAAAAAAAGAGAGAGAATCCTTTTGGTATGTTTGTATTTTCTCTTCCTTACTGTGTGTTATTCTGACCACCAGGGGCAGGCCTCAGCAAAACGACAAGGAAAGTTTAAAAAGGTACTGGATGAGCTAGAATCACTTTTCAACACAGAGCGTCCAATGCTCTCCCACCACCTGGCTTTACAAGGGACATGGGAAATAGCCTGTGCCTCACATCTATTTTCACCTTGGAAGCAGATAGGATTTGTATAAATTATACATAATATATAAATTATCTACATTTATAATCTAAGTGCATGTCACTCTAAAGAGCTGTATTGGAGCATATATTTAAAATGATAATCAAATCAGATCAAAATATTTGCAAGATCCATGTGGTTTCAGGTATGTTTTTTTTTTTTCTGGTGGTCAGCAAAATGGCAGAAATGTAGTACAGACAGCTGGCAACAGTTCACAAAGGTATACTGCCATTATTTTGGCATAGGAAAACACATATGAAAGCAGCTGTAAGATTTTAAAGTGCTGTGCTCCGACAGATTAAGTTCCCTTCCTATACAGTGCATCCGGAAAGTATTCACACCCCTTCACTTTCCCCACATTTTGTTATGTTACAGCCTTATTCCAAAAAGGATTAAATTATTTTTTTCTCATCGATCTACATACAATACCCCATAATGACAAAGTGAAAAAGGTTTTGTAGAAATTTTTGCAAATTTATTAAAAATAAAAAATTGAAATATTGCATGTATATAAGTATTCACACCCTTTGCTATGACACTCACAATTGAGCTCAGGTTCATCCTGTTTCCACTGATCATCCTTGAGATGTTTCTACATCTTGATTGGAGTCCACCTCTAGTAAATTCAATTGATCGGACATGATTTGGAAAGGCACACACCTGTCTATATAAGGTCCCACTGTTGACAGTGCATGTCAGAGCAGAAACCAAGCCATGAAGTCAAAGGAATTGTCTGTGGACCTCCGAGACAGGATTGTATCGAGGCACAGATCTGGGGAAGGGTACAAAAAAAATGTCTACAGCTTTGAAGGTCCCGAAGAGCACAGTGGTCTCCATTATTCCTAAATGGAAGAAGTTTGGATCCACCAGGACTCTTCCTAGAGCTGGCTGCCCAGCCAAACTGAGCAATCGGGGGAGAAGGGCCTTGGTCAGGAAGGTGACCAAGAACCCAATGGTCACTCTGACAGAGCTCCAGCATTCCTCTGTGGAGATGGGAGAACCTTCCAGAAGGACAAACGTCTCTGCAGCACTTCACCAATCAGGCCTCTATGGTAGAGTGGCCAGACAGAAGCCTTTGTTCAGTAAAAGGCACATGACAGCCTGCTTGGAGTTTGCCAGAAAGCACCTAAAGGACTCTCAGACCATGAGAAACAAGATTCCCCGGTCTGATGAAACCAAGATTGAACTCTTTGGCCTGAATGCCAAACGTCATGTCTGGAGAAACCCAGGCACCTCTCATCACCTTGCTAATACCATCCCTACAGTGAAGCATGGTGGTGGCAGCATCATGCTGTGGGGATGTTTTTCAGCAGCAGGAACTGGGAGACTAGTCAGGATCGAGGGAAAGATGAATGGAGCAAAGTACAGAGAGATCCTTGATGAAAACCTGCTCCAGAGCGCTCAGGACCTCAGACTGGGGCGAAGGTTTACCTTTCAACACAACAATGACCCTAAGCACACAGCCAAGACAACAAAGGAGTGGCTTCGGGACAAGTCTGTGAATGTCCTTGAGTGGCCCAGCCAGAGCCCAGACTTGAACCCCATTGAACATCTCTGGAAAGACCTGAAAATAGCTGTGCAGCGACGCTCCCCATCTAACCTTACAGAGCTCGAGAGGATCTGCAGAGAAAAATGGGAGAAATACCCCAAATATAGGTGTGCCAAGCTTGTAGCTTCATACCCAAGAAGACTTGAGGCTGTAATCGCTGCCAAGGGTGCCTCAACCAAGTACTGAGTAAAGGGTGTGAATACTTATGTACATGCAATATTTCAGTTTTTTATTTTTAATAAATGTGCTAAAATTTCTACAAAACCTTTTTCGCTTTGTCATTATGGGGTATTTATTGTATGTAGATTGATGAGAGAAAAAAAAGGAATTTAATCCATTTTGGAATAAGGCTGTAACATAACAAAATGTGGGGAAAGTGAAGGGGTGTGAATACTTTCCGGATGCACTGTATGTATAGCAGGACACTGTTCTTAACTGACGTAGAGGGAGTTGACTGAAAGGGACCATGTTGTGGAAAGGGCATATTCATATCGAATATGACAACGGTAGAAAGGGGGGGAATTGGGATGCTGGTTCAGAGCAGTTAAAAAGCTCCTGGGTAGTTTTTCCTTAGCGTTTTTGAGTGAACCATTTCCTGTGTGTTCGTCTAGGATATCGTGCCTGTCGTCTACCACCTAATCCCCGCACCGAACAAGGCCAAGAATGGAGGAAAGGAGAAGGACAAAGAAGGGGAGAAGGAGAGAGACGTGAAGGAGGAGTTCACAGAGGCCTTGAGAGACTTGAAGATCCAATGGATGACCAAGTGTGCATTTTTTTTTCTCATCTTATTTTGCCGTTGTGACTCGTTTTGACTCTCTTTTCGTCTTTAATCCTCCATCACCCACATGTCATCCCTTGTGGTGCAGGTTGGACACCACCTCTCTCTATGAGGAATTGAAAGAACACTACTCATCTTACCTTCCTCTGCATGTGCAGAGACTACACCAGCTGGACTCAGAAAAGGTAAACAGAGGGGAGAGAGTTTTGCCAGGATTTGAACAAATGCCTGCATGGTGCCCACATGGTTCCACAGAGAGGACATAGCAGCTTGACTATCTCTGGGTGAAACGCCCTTCCTCATACACATGTGCCATCTGTCTCCAGGAGCGTTCAAAACGTCTAGAAGAGATCGTCTCGGTGGCTGACGTAGTCATATCCCATGTCGACCAGACAGCCCTGGCTGTCTACCTCTCCATGAAGACTGACCCTCGACCAGAAGCAGCCTCCATCAAGAGGTACAAAACACAGAATGTTAACATTGGAAAATTGGTTAATAATTTACAAAGTGCTTTGCTAAATGCAAAAAAGTGAACTACGAGGCAGGCAGTTGAAAACTGCATTTCTCCGCCTGTGTTTGGTGCACTTTTTCTGTCAGAGAGAGAGAGGAAGAGAGCTGGCTCCGCCCCTCGGCTCGCACTTGACAGGCTCCGAGCGAGAGAGATCTCTCTTCCTGATTGGCAATAGTGAAAATGCATCTTAGACAAATACTTGAATTTTATTATTGCAAATTAGAAATGGAGTTGGTGAGATAAAAGGCGCAAAAAAGTTTCTTGTTCTTCTTTGGGCTTGTTCCCTGTTTCCTGGGGGTCACCACAGCGGATTTGATATTTTCCATCGGTACCCCGTGAGGGCACAGCACCGATGGCGGTCGTTGTTAACCCGGGCAAGAAAACACTTTTGTAGCCTAAATAAATAAGAAATGTATTTTCTTAATTTCTCCAATACCATTAGCAGAACCGTTAACGTCGGAGCTTATCAATACTGCGGTCTTTAAAAATTAGCTCCGGTGCCCGTTTAATACCGGGTTTCAGTACCCATCCCTAGTGCTGATGGTGAAAAAATTACAAATTAGATTCAGACTGTAAAAAATGGGAATTATCCTTTGACCGAGTAAAAGGCAGAGGATGGCACCATTTCAACTCTTTTAGCTTCAGTAAATCTTCCCAACATTTCATGGTCACACACACACACACACACAGACACACCACACACACTGGTATTCTGAAACACGACTGGAGCCCTGGGCCTGAATCCTGCTCGTTTTAACCTCTCTGTTCCAGTGACATGGATAAGCAGAAGTCGTCTCTGATAGACGCACTGTGTAGGAAAGGCTGTGCTTTGGCTGACCAGCTCACACTGCCCTCCGCCGCTCAAGACGGTGCTGGTGTTGTGGAATCTGGACCGGTGTCTGCGGAGGGGGCGGGTGAACAGGTGGGCAGCAGTTCTGATGACCCGCAAAAGTCCTGGGCCGAAGTCCTCACAGATACTTTCTGGGAGGTTCAGAAGTGGGCAGAGCTGACAGACTCCAAGGTGAGGCAAATCATGCGTGCACTGATTTAAATAAAATAAAATGACGAGTCTAAAATTGATTCGGGGTTTTGGCACACGATACAATTAAACTTAAATTTACAAAACCGTTCTGATATTAATGTCAACACCATCTGCCTGTACATGGAAGAGGTAAAGCGGTACTGTGTACAGTAAATGTGTAGCTTAGCTTGTTGACGGTCTTGTCTCCCCTTCCCGGTTCAGGTCTTGGCATTTTCCTACAAACACGCTCTGGCAAACAAAATGTATGGCCGAGCCTTGAAATTTGCCTCCAAGATAGTAGAGGACAAGCCCAGCAAAGACAACATGAAAAACTGCATTCAGGTATGAGACTGGTGATGGCTGATGTTGTTCTCTCTAACCAGAAGAAGATAAGTTGTATGTGTGCTTGCTATGTCTTTAGCCTGTTTTGTTATGGTTATAAGCATATACCCTTACAAGACCATGCCGATTGTATATTTTTTGTTTTTAACTACATGATGCTGTAGCTTTTTTTGTTTTACATATAAATGGTCACTAACACTTGTAATGTCAGCAGTAGAGCTGGTGTGATTTTTCTGTTGTGTTGACTTAACTTCTTGTCATTTTCAGCTGATGCGGCACCTCGGATGGACGCACTGTGCCAACTTATCTGAGAACTGGCTCCCGATCATGTACCCTGTAGAATACACGCCGTTCTAGACATGAACAGAGACAACACACACACATTCAACAGAGCAACACGTCCATACCAGGGCCACGCTTGGACACTCAAATATCATCTCCCTCAGGGTCACATGGTCCATCCATTTTAGTGGGTTTTTTTTTTTTTTTTAAATAATAATAATCGGCAGTAATTTCGAAGCCTCGGTAAGCAGGGGATGCTACATTAACACAGGAGCTGAGGGTGCATTGCCCTGGCATGGGTGCACTAAGGGCAACGGATAGACAGCACCACTACCACCGCTTTTTAACCTGTGGTGAAGCATCTCTCTCGTTGAGGCATTGGTCCCTTCTATGATGACAGGCCCCCTCATTAACGGGGCAAAGGTGCTTGCTGAACCTGTTGAGAATCAAGACACTCGTCCATCACGGCCGTGTCAGTTAACAAGGTCTCAATCCATTTGAAGTCCGTAATCACCTTAAAGCAACGAATTGGATTGTTTCCTTTTTGTTGAAATTTTACTTTTTTTTAATGTGTGTGTGTCTGGAACTCTGTCAAAGAGCATTTAAATGGTTCTGATTTTTAAAGTGTAAGTCATTTAGTCACTGCTTTATCAGTCAGGTTTCCTTCGTTTTGCCATGATTAAAACTGAACGTGTCCCCATCTACTCATATACATACCTAGCTATTCAGAGTCCGCATCTCATTTATGTCAATGACTCAATTATATGAGATATACTGTACCGAGGGCCAGTACTCACTCTAGGGATGCCTCCCAAGTCTGTGTGACCCCAACCCCCCCCCCCTTTAAAAAGATACTTTCACTTGTTTCTTCTCAAAACCTTTTATTTTTTAACACACCTTACAAGAACACAATGCTGCACAATGTCTTAAGATAAGATGTTCGTTATTAATCCCCTTGGGGAAATTGGTCCTGTGCATTTAACCCATCCCAACACACACCGTGCTGTCAAGGTCTTGACAGAACCTGTGAGGTTACACAGCTTTTGCTGCTTCTGATGTTCTCTTTTAGTCCAGACCTGACTAAAAGTGAGATGTGGGCTAAACTAGAACTTAAAAAAATAGATTTTTCTTTTACGTTGAGCTGACTCGGACATTAGTCAGATGGTAACGTTTAGCCTTATCGGTCTTGGGAGTCAGAGCTAGAATATGTTGTCTCAGAACACACACGATGTTGAGGTGCCTTTCTACCAGTGCGGAAAGTTGAATCAGTTCATCTGGACACAACGTTTAGTGGGAGAAACATTTCACCACTCGTGCAGTTGACTTCGTCAGGCTCAACTGACTGCAGGTATCCCCCAACCTTATAAACAGCACAGTTGAATAACTGAAACCAATGATTGGTTTCATATACAGATAAGTTACAATGGCCATGTGTATTATTCACAGGGGATTGGGGAATAGTTGCAATCACAGCATTGTAAGATGGTGACAGATGTACCCCCCCAGTTCAGGGATGGTTGTTCCCTCTTCACATAGATGGCCTCTTTGAATTTTGACTCTTTGTTCAAATCAGCATTCCTCCCTATCAAGGATGTGCACATCCTCATCCCCTTAAAGAGTGGCCACTGGCCTGTAGTTGGGTGTAGACTGTGGAGTCCTGGTCTGACGTGTTAGCTCTCCTGTGTTGTTCCATTCTCTTGGCCAGCGTCTGTTTGGTTTCCCTAATGTACAAGTCACAGCAATCCTCCTGGCACTTAACAGCGTACACTATATTGCTGTGTTTGTGCCAGGGGACGCGATCCTTGGGGTGGACCAACTTCTGGTGCAGTGTGTTTTGGGGTTGCTTTCAAACCCCAAATCTCAAATTTGAGTGGTGTATTTGGAAAATACACCTCTCAACTTTTCTGCCACTCCTGCCACATACGGAGTCACCACTGGTTTACGCTTAGACAGTTGTTGTCCTTCTCTTGTCTTCGATCGGCTGGAGCACTGTTTGGGCATCTTCCTGGCTTTGATAAACGCCCAGTTAGGATAACCACACTTAACCAGGGCCTGTTTAATATGGGCTTTCTCCCCTTCCCTAGCCGCTGTGCCGGTGGTGACATTGTCAGCTCGGTGGTACAGCATCCTGATGACTCCTAGTTTGTGCTCCAGTGGATGATGGGAGTCAAACCTTAAGTACTGATCAGTATGTGTTGGTTTACAGTAAACATCAACAATCAAATGTCCCCAATCACCAATTACAATTTCACAGTCCAAGTCTAAATCCATAGTGTATCCATAGTAATGTGATGTTCTTTACCACCTACCAACGTGTTAAGTTTAGATGCCAGAAACTTAAGAGATGTTATAGGTCACTGAGTGAATCATACAAACAATAGGCCGAACTGGCACATCCTGTTTATGTATCTTAGGTAGACCACAAAGACTAGGTGTAGCGTCCCCTGGGTATAATCTATGGTACAAAATTCTGTCGATAGCATTGTCCTGTTCTAACAGCTTCAGACAATCACCTTTTTCATGTAACCATTGCCTGGATCTTGTTTCAGGGGCTCATCAGTAGTTGGTGTGATTGAAAACATTCCCCAATCTTCTGTGAATAGTACACATGGCCGTTGTAACTCTGGTTAATGGTCACGCCTATTTGCATATGAAACCGATCGTTGGTTTCGGTCATTATTGTTTATAAGGGTGGGAATACCTGCAGTCAGTTGAGACTGACGAAGTCACCTGGATGAGTGATGAAATATTTCTCCCACTAAGCGTTGTGTCCAGATGAACTGATTCACCTTTCTGTGATTTCCTAACCTGGATTATTGAGCATACAGACGGGGTGGGGGGTAGGTAGGTAGGTGTTGTCCCTAAAGAAGCAGTAGAATCCCCATGCAAGGATGTCCCCTATCAACAGTGCAATCTCCATTGCCCCATCATTTCACCCATTAGCCTTTGGCGTTGGGAGTGGTTTCAGAGGGAGTCTCAGCATTGTGACGTGTCCGTGCACTGTATGCCAGGCATCGGTGACTGACCAAAAGACAAGCCATGCGGGCAAAGAGCAAGACAGCTAAGCTGCAGCTACTTTGCCGCCGCTTGACTTCAGCCTGCTTCCAATAGAGTTGGAGCCACCAGCTAACGCTGCTGAGTATGCCTGATGGGGTTACTGAAGCCACAGTTTTGACCACACACACATTACAGACCTCACTTTGTAAGCTGAATGGAAGGGTTGTGGCTGTGTTTGGGTATGGTGGGTAAGTGTGTTCGAAACGGATTTCACTGCGAAATGCTGTGTCAGTATTAAGATTTATTTCTGTGCAACGTTTGAAATGTTGAAAGCGTATACGATGACAAAGTAATGTAGGAAAGCGTATCATAAACACATAAAATTATACAGAGGCAATATAAGTGTATAAAAAAATATTCTCATTGATGTATTTTGCATATATGCATGTCTTCTAGGCTATAAGGAAGATTAGCTTCATGCGAAAGCTTATTTAAGTTTGTTTTATTTGAAAGACATTTAATGCCCGAGGAAGATTCTGATTGAACTCATGTTTTTCATGGGCGTGTGTTTGTTTGTGAACGGGCTGTGTATACTTGTGAGCATAGTTGTGGAAATGAATTTGTCCTCACCACCGAAGTGAAAGTGTCAAGTCTGTTGGCCACGAGCGTTTTCTTTTTCTTTTGGTGAAGCCTGTTTTGTTGTTGTTTTTCCCCCCATCAACAAAATGTCTGTGGTTCTGGAAGACTTCAGGGTTTCTAAGTAGGAGGAAAGACGCATTATTTACATCACAAATTCAAACCCTGACTGCTGTTATGACAGCAGATACCAGCTGTTTGTTATCGTGACGCCATTTATTTTAAAGAACAACGCCGTTACGTACAAGTTGGGGTTGATGAAGCTGAACCGAACTAAAGGGGAAGTCTGCGCAGCTTCCTGTTCATCCTTAATTCCCTAATTCCTCCAGGTGACTTGTGAAATCAAAAATACACCCAAATGATTGAGGGTTACAAACCATCTTGGAAAATATTATTGTGGCTCTGTTATAGGGTAGGGTACAGTTTGTTTTTCTGGCGTGACTTGTCCTCTCAGAGAGCAAATTAATGGCGGCCACCGAGCAGTGGCCTACATCCTGTGGCCTTGAGAATTTTTGGCATGACAGAACCACAGTCAGTGGTCTTTTCCAGGATGTCGGTACACCGGCAGGCACACGGGGAGTTAGTTTTAGGTTTAAACAAACAGCGCCTATGTTAATTCTGAAATGACACCAGAGGTGCCCTTTCCCACCTCTGTCATCGGAACAAAACTATGACGGCGTCTGTCCATGGCAGGGCGATGTTGGATTCCTCCAGTACGCTCGAAACTAGAATCTGGTCTGGCGGCTAACATCACAGCTTTACTCAGACTATGTGTGTTGGTGGGCTTTTCCCTCCTTCTAGTGGGTAGCTCTGTAGGTACACACCGCAGAATAGTGGAATTGCCCCCTAGCCACTTTGGAGTGCAGGTGGAGCTGTTGCCACATGGCCTGCAAACTTCCCAGTTGAACACAGCTTCCTTTTTGGTGCCGGTCTGATTCGGCTCTTCAGCAGACCGTTGGTGCGCAGCCCTCTACAGCTCCAAATCTTTATATCGTTGGTTATTTAGAGTAACGGTTACCTCTTTTCCTGCTCCATCCCTTTTGATTCTCCTCTCTTTTCGTCTTCTCTTCACGCTCAGACTTTTATTTCGAGCCCAAATTGCATTCAGGGTTCAAGCTGTCTGTTGCCAATGATAAATTCCTCCGAAAATGGCCTTAACTTTAACCACAGGACTGTACCGTCCATTTGAAGCACCGAGGATGGGTTCACATATCTATTGCTCTCACTCCGACGGTGTCAGAGAACTGCAGAAATATATCTGGATGTCTATTTATATTCACAATAGTAAATCCTAGTAAAATGCCAACATTTTAAAAGAATGCTGTATTTGAGTTTGTATGTACGTAGTATTATTTTATAGTTACTCTTCCTCCTGACGTATGGAAAAGAACCATAGTTACCATCGCACTATTTTGTGGACACACAACGTGTATCAGAAATGTCACCGATGCAAGGAAAACGACACTGAATAAAATGATTTGAATGAATTCACCTACACTGTGGTCGTAGTCTGTCGTTCTGCTCAACGGCAAGATTGAAACCAGACCCTAATGAGCAATGAGTGGTCTGGGATGCGTTACAGTTTGTGTTGCATCTATGGCCCTCATCCCACTCCCCCTGGAAACTTGTCCTTCATCACAGGTTCTACATTTTCTTCATGCATCTTATAAATGTGGCCTGCTTACGCAAAAGTATATCCACCACAGATTACATAAGATCACTAGAAACTGTTTGCTTGTTCCACTCTGGTCACTGACCCACTTCTTCCGCACTTCATAGACTCTTAGTAAGAGAGTGAGGGTCTAAGGCCAGGATGTTGTGTTGCTGTAAAGCCCCCTAAGGCAACTTCGTAATTTGTGATATTGGGCTACACAAATAAAATTGACTCGACTTAAGTAGTTATGATAGGGGAAATACAGGGGGTCATTCCTAGGGCTATAGCCACAGCTCGTTCGTGATGACAAATTTGTAATACAAAACTAGACACCGTGCACATAGTAGACATTATGCACTCGCTTGAAATGCATTTTAATAATAAACAATGAAAAGATTTGAACAAAAGTATTCATGCAGTTGCAGCAAAATCTGAAAAGGTCGTGTATGAAGACACCTGTTTTCTAGATCTAGACTGGTTTTGAGTTGTAATTTCAGGGCTGAGTTTGCGAAGGAACAGATATACTATCTTGTGTGGCCCAGAACTCACCATGCAGACTTTATGTGGATGAAATATCAGATGGGGACCACATGGGGATAAAATGAGATTTACAGTTCTAGTGGGAATCCAGCCAATGATGCAATGATCTAAATAAGCTGCCATTTGCCTTATCCTCTTCAGCAATAAGTTTTTTTTTCTTCTCAAAACTCAGAATGTGATAATGACACAAAGCATCCAAAGATCAATCTGAGCTACCTTTTTTACCCTCGATAGCAGAGCTTATAAATCTCAACAAACCGACTTAAGTCGGCGCTTCACAGCGAAGAGTGTTTCTATTGCATGGGGAAATTAAAATCTACCTGCAAACCAGATCCCGCTCTTTCTCCGTCTGCCTCCCTGTAAGTTGCCATGTAAATCTTCATGTCTCCGTCTTCAGCCAGCAGTGACGTGTGGAAGGCTTTTTTGAAGTTCTGGGTGAAAGTCAGGTCCGTCTCAAACCGAATCTTGTTGGCCCAGATCAGAGTGGTTCCCCGCTGACAGAAATGCTTCATGGTGACCAGGAGCTCATCCAGAAAGTCGTGATGATAGACCACGTCGGCCGCCAGGACATAGTCATAACGGTAGACGGACTTGGGGTAGGTGCGCTCCAGGTTGTGACCCCAGGACAGAAGTTGCACCTGGGGTGTGTGTCTGCAGCGCCCCCTGGTATTTCTCATCACGTTGGCGGTCAAGTTACCCAAGACCTCTGGTAAATCAGTGGCCGTTACCGAGGCTCCTGAGGATATAGAAAGGAATTTAAGAATTACAATTAGGTTCTGTGATCACTTTTGCTCAGTGATGCAAGCTAAATCAAGATAGGCGGCGCCAGTAAGCCCAAGTAATCCTTTTGAAACAAATGGTACAAACCTATCGTGGACCTTGTTATGTGGTGAGACCAGTGTATGTATGCCATGCATATGCGCTACACCAACCTACCGGTTTTCATTTCTAATTTTTTCCAGTATTTAGTGCATAATGTCATAGGTCACGTGACCTCTGCCGCCTTATTGTGGCAATTTGCCTGAATGTTTTCTGTGTAGGCCCACCCAGCAGACTGGCTACAATAGCCACCAAGCCTGTTCCTGCTCCCAGCTCCAGAACCTCCTTCCCCAACAGGTTCACCTCCTGCCTGTCGTTGTCCAGAAAGGAGCACAGTGCTAACGCCTGTAGAACAAAGAAAACCAACACGATCGAATGATAAATCCGTAGTTCCTATGAAGTTAGGATACAGGCCGAATGTTGTATGTCATCATTGTAAATGGTGTTTGTAACTTTATGACATGTAGAAACCACATTTGCAGGTTTGGAAAGCAGCAATGACTTAGAATATATTGGACATTATAATGTAACATTGTGGTATACTGTATATGAAAAACACATCAGCTACTCTATAGTGGCAATCTTTTAAGATATACAGTCCGGTAATTTCTATATTTTGCTTGTTACCTATTTTGCTTTTCTCTGGTTGGTCCACATGAGAGGAAACTCTGGCTTATCCTCTCTGGTGAGCCAATCACTGTTTGCTAGCTAAGTAAATGTCGTGGAATCGATGAGGTCAAATGCATCAGTTCCTATGCGCGATTTGACATTTTTTCACTGGAAGGGTAAAAAAAAAACACCCTTTTTTTCTTTCTTTTTTCTTTTTTTGGAACATGCTAATGCTTTAAGAAGTAAAAGGTTTCATGAACGGAGAGTGAGCTGAATCATCGTTGTTTTACCATAGTTGGTTATAGATGGTTGCGAAATGGAAATTTGTCTCTATGAAAAAGTTCATGATTACCCAGAGAAACTCACCGCTGGCCACATCACCGCTCCGTAGGAGTCTATGGACTCATAAATGCTGATTTCCTGCCCCACATAGTAGTAGATGTCTCTTCCATGCCCGCTGAAGAAACCGACAGCCGAGGCTGGTTTACTTTTCTTCACGGCAGTTTGATTCTCCTCCTCCTCCTCCTCTGCACAGAGAGCATTGTTCAAAACCTTATAACTTTTTGCAAGTTAAGACTATTCCATGGCTGTTTTTCATTGTGTTCAAAAAGAGGAAAACTTATGCTGTCTTTGATTTGTTTTTTACTTGTCAATTTTTGGTTTTTGCTCACTATAAAAATAATTTCTTGAATTATTAATAAATGTCACAAATGCCACCGAACCCCTACCCACACTCAGGGTCTGTGTTAAGGACATGCACCAGCTCTTCCAGAGACAGAAGACCAGGAAGGCACCGGGCCCGGATGACGTCTCACCCTCCTGTCTTAAAGTCTGTGCTGACCAGCTGGCCCCCATTTTCACACTCATCTTCAACAGATCACTGGAGCTGTGTGAAGTCCCCTCCTGCTTCAAGAGCTCCACTATCATCCCGGTTCCCAAGAAACCTCGTATCACAGGATTAAATGACTACAGGCCCATCACCCTTACATCTGTGGTCATGAAGTCCGTCGAGAGACTGGTAATGGCCCACCTGAAGGAAATCACAGGCCCCCTGCTCAACCCCCTGCAGTTTTCCATCCATCCATCCATCCATTATCTGAACCACTTATCCTGCTCTCAGGGTCATGGGTATGCTGGAGCCTATTCCAGCGGTCATTGGGCGGCAGGCGGGGAGACACCCTGGACAGGCTACCAGGCCATCACAGAGCCCCCTGTAGTTTTCCTACAGAGCAAACAGGTCAGTGGAGGATGCAGTCAACATGGGATTGCACTACATCTTCCAACACCTCGACTCCCCAGGGACATATACAAGGGTCCTGTTTGTGAAATTCAGCTCAGCGTTCAACACCATCATCCCAGATATCCTCCACTCCAAACTCACCCAGCTCACTGTAGCAGCCCCTATCTGCCAGTGGATTAAAAACTTCGTGACAGACAGGAGGAAGCTGATGAGGCTGGGGAAAATCACATCCAGCACCCAGACAATCAGCACTGGCGCCCCCCAGGGATATGTGCTCTCCCCTCTACTCTTCTCCCTCTACACAAATGACTGCAACTCAGGAGACCTGTCTGTTAAACTCCTGAAGTTTGCTGGCGACACAACCATCATTGGCCTTATACGGGATGGTGATGAGTCTGCATATAGACAGGAGGTTGATCAGCTGGCCCTCTGGTACGGCCATAACAATCTGAAGCTGAACATGCTCAAAACAGTGGAGATGACAGTGGACTTCAGGGGGAGTCCCCCAACACTACCCCACCCCCACCCCCCACCATACTCAACTGCACGGTGTCTACAGTGAAAACCTACAGATTTCCGGGTTCCACAATCTCCCAGGAGCTAAGGTGGGCATCCAACAAAGACACAATCATCAAAAAGGCCCAGCAGAGGATGTACTTTCTCTGCCAGCTCAAAAAGCTCAACCAGCCTCAGGAACTGCTGATTCAGTTCTACACTGCAATAATCCAGTCTGTCCTCTGCACATCCATCACTGTCTGGTTTGGATCGGCCACCAAACAGGACAGGGACAGACTTCAACGGGCAGTTAAGTCTGCAGAGAAAATCATTGGTGCCAACCTGCCCTTCATTCAGGACTTTTACATCTCCAGAGTCAGGAAATAGTTAAGCAACATCAGTGCAGACCCATCACACCCTGGTCACAACCTGTTCCAACTCCTCCCCTCTGGTAGGCGCTATAGAGCACTTTACCCCAAAACAACCAGATAGTTTCTTTCCACGGGCTGTCATTCAAATGAACGCTTAACACTGGCAAATAAAGCCAACCATTTTGTATATACTGTACTGTACATTGTACATATGCTCTGTCATGTCCATCTACCTCAGGCATGTATGTAAGTAACCTTCTAACATATATTCAGCATCTCTGATATGTTCTCTATACATATTGCACTTTATTACCCCTTATTTCGCCCATATAAGTCAATCCTTGTGTGTATGTATCTGAAGATTGTTGTGTTGTAGTGTTGTTATTCTATGTTAAGTACACTGAGAGAGCCACAAAATGAGTAAAATTCCGTGTAAGTGCAGACCAACGTGGCCAGTAAACAAGATTCTGATTGGGACAAGGTTGGGACGAGTTTCCAGTAATCCGTAGCTTAGACTCCTAATGCTATACAAGCCAACTACCTCAGACACAAGTGAGAGTAAAATGATTAGCGTCATACCGGCTCGTATGTTGCCTGGGTTAACAAGGTCTGCATGAGGTGTTAAAGAACCAGGACAACCTGATAAGAAATGGGCTAGGGCATCCGGGTCGCATGGCGGTCTATTCCGTAGCCTACCAACACATAGATCGCTGGTTCAAACCGCGGTGTTACCTCCGGTTTGGTCGGGCGTCCCTACAGACACAATTGGCTGTGTCTGTGGGTGGGAAGCCGGATGTGGGTATGTGTCCTGGTCGCTGCACTAGTGCCTCCTCTAGTCAGTCGGGGCGCCTGTTTCGGGGGGAGGGGGAACTGGGGGGAATAGCGTGATCCTCCCATGTGCTACGTCCTCCTGACGAAACTCCTCCCTATGAAGTGATAAGAATCAGGTGGCGACTCCACATATATCGGAGGAGACATATGGTAGTAGGCAGCCCTCCCCGGACTGGCAGAGGGGGTGAAGCAGTGACCGCGATGGCTCAGAAGAGTCAGGTAATTGGCCGGATACAATTGGAGAGAAAAAGGGGGAAAAATCCACACAAAAAAAACAAAGCAATATCCTCGTGTTGGTAGGCAACGGAATAGACCTCTACGCTACCCGGATGCCCCCTATATGTTATAAAATCTCCCTCTCACCCTTTTTTGGGTGGTGTGTGTCTTTCTCAAGCTTGGGTCCTCTACCAGAGGCCTGGGAGTTTTAGGGTTCTGCGCTGTATCTTGGCTGTGCCTAGGACTGCACTCTTCTGGACAGAGACCTCAAATTTTGTTCCTGGAATCTGCTGGAGCCACTCTCCCAGTTTGGGGGTCACAGCCCCCCAGTGCTTCTACCACAGGGACTTCTGTGGATTTCACCTTTCCACATCCGATCTAGTTCTTCCTTCAGCCCCTTGGTATTTCTTTAGTTTCTCATGCTCTTTCTTACTGATGTTGCCTTTGCTCAGGATTGCTACATCGATCAGTACTGCTGTCTTCTGTTCCTTGTCGACCACCACAATGTCTGGTTGGATAGCCAGCAACTGCTTGTCAGTCTGGAACTTGCAGTCCCCCAGGATCTTAGCTCTGCCATTCTCAACCACCTTTGGATGTGTCTCCCATTTGGACTCGGGGACTTCCAGTCTGTATTTAGTACAGACGTTCCTGTACACTATCCCAGCCAATTGGTTATGCCTTTCAGTGTATGCTTTCCCAGCTAGTATTTTACACCCTGCTACCAAGTGCTGGACTGTCTCAGGGGCATATTTGCACAGCCTGCATCTTGGATCTTATCTGGTGTGGTAGACAGCTGCCTCAACCTAACGGATGCTGAGTGCCTGTTCTTGTGCTGCTATGATCAGAGCCTCTGTGCTGTCCTTCAGTCCAGCCTTTTCTAGCCATTGGGGGCCCTCTTTCTGACATACTCGTGGATGTTCCTAGTTTCATCCTGGATAGTGGCTCCGACATTTTACTAACCCTCGGCCCCCATCTTTTCGCTTATCCTACAGTTTCAAGCCGCTGGACTTCAAATGGAACCCTCTGTGCATTGTGAGGAGTTTCCGTGTCCTGATATCTGAAGCCCTTACCTCCTCCTTTGGCCAGCTTATTATTCCAGCTGAGTATCTGATGACTGGTAGGGCATATGTGTTGATGGCTTGGATCTTATTCTTCCCATTGAGCTGGCTCCTCAGGATCTGCCTCACTCCCTGGGGATATTTGGCCGTAGCTGCCTCCTCGTGGTTTCCATTTGCTCGTGGAATACCCAGGTACTTGTAACTGTCTTTTATCTGTTATCCTGCCATCTGGTAATTCAACACCTTCTATCCTCATCACTTTCCTTCTTTTTGCACTTTTCAAGTCCGAATGACATCCCGATGTCATCGCTGTAGATCCTGTTGAGGTGGATCAGCAAGTCAATGTCTCGTTCATCCCTGGCATACAGCTTGATGTCATCCATGTATAGGAGGTGGCTGATGGTAACTCCACTTCTGAACCTATGTCCATAGCCACTCTTTGTGATGATCTGACTAAGGGGGTTCAGGCCTATGCAGAACAGCAGCGTGGATAGTGCATCACCTTTGTAAATGCCACATTTGATGGTCACCTCTGTAATTGTCTTTGAGTTGGCCTCTAGTGTTGTTTTCCACTGTGGCATTGAGTTCTTGATGAAGGCTATTCATGTCCTGTTGGCTTTGTATAGTGCCAAGCACTCCAGTAACCATGTGTGATGCATTGGATAGTAGACTTTCTTGTAGTCAAACCAGGCTGTGCTCAGGTTAGTCTGTTTAGTCTTAGAGTCTTGGGTGACTGCTTTATCAACCAGTAGCTGATGCTTTGACCCTCTGGTGTTGTTCCCGATTCCTTTCTGAGTTTCACACATGTATTGACTCATGCACCCATTCAGCTTAGCTGCTATGATACCTGACAGGATCTTCCATGTTGTGGAGAGGCAGGTTATTGGCCGGTAGTTTGAAGGTGTTGTACCCTTGTAGGGATCCTTCATGATCCGAATTGTTCTCCTCTGTGCTAGCCATTCAGGGTGAGAACCAGATGTTAGCAGCTGGTTCATCTTTGTTGCCAGGCGTTCATGAAGTGCTGTTATCTTCTTCAGCCTGTAGGTGTGAATCATGTCAGGGCCTGGTGCAGTACAGCTCTTCATGCTTGAGACTCATCGTTGGATGTTGGCCACTGTGATGATAACTGATTCTTGTTCTGGGATATTGCTGTGGTCTGCTCTTAGGTCAACCAGCCACTGGGCATTGGTATTGTGTGATGCGTCCTTTTCCCATATATCCTTCCAGTATTGCTCAGTCTCTCTGCTCTGGGTGGGTCTGATGTTGTTCCCTTGTTACTCTGCAGTTTGAAGTATCACTTTGGATGGTTCTTTGTGGAACGGGCCATTTAGTTTTTTTGGCTTCTTTTTCTCAAGTGTATCTCTTCAGCCTGGCAGCCAGAGCTGTGAGCCTTTGTTTGGCAGTTTCCAGGGCCTCACTTATAGACATCTTGATGTACTTCTTCAACCAGGGCCTGTCTTTCATCACACCTTTCTGCACCTCTGTTAACTGGCTAACATCTCTGTATGCTGCTTTGATCTTGGCTTCCAGCCTTCTCTTCCATGGAAGGTACTGTTGGTGACCTGTGCTCTTAATCCTGTATCCAAGCATCTTCAGGATTACGGTTGCAGTGGTATATAAAAGCTCATTGCTCTCTGTTATGGTGGCAGTCGAGATATTGCATAAGGCTTTGTTCACATTTGTGATGGTACTTGTCACTGAGTCATGGAAGTCGAGCCTGGGGGTTGACTGTCTTTAGTCTGGCCATTATTCTCATTTGAACCTCAGGAGCTTCAACTTTCATGGTTGGTAGGATTGTTTCAGCTGGTTGGAGTCTGTCCTCATGTATCTCCTGCCTACTGGGTGCCCCTTCAGTGTGCTGGATTGTATAGTCATCCTGTTTGACCACCTCCACCTCAAGTTGTGACAATAGCTACCCTCTATTGATGTCTTAGAATTGAGCCACTGGCTGCTTCTGAGTCAGTGTGGAAATAGGTATCCTACTGGTCCAACAGTTCCCACATATGCCTCATATAGCCCTTCTCTTGTAGGTCTGCTGTTATAGTGGCATTCCATCAGTTCCAGGTTCTTGGCCCTTGTCCATGAATAGCTTGTTATAGTAGTAGCCCATTTCTTCCCCCCTTTTTTTTCTCTCCAAATGTTCTTGGCCAATTACCCCTCTTCTGAGCCATCCTGGTCACAGCTCCACCCCCTCTGCCAATCCGGAGAGGGCTGCAGACTACCACATGCCTCCTCCGATACATGTGGAGTCACCAGCCACGTCTTTTCACCTGACAGTGAGGAGTTTTGCTAGGGGGACGTAACGCGTAGGAGGATCACGCTATTCCCCCAGTTCCCCCTCCCCCCGAACAGGCGCCCCAACCGACCAGAGGAGACGCTAGTGCAGCGGCCAGGACATATACCCACATCCGGCTCCCCACCCACAGACATCTTTAACAACTGTCTCTGGGGCTTCTGGCCCTTTTTTGTCTGTGGCCAAACTACCACATCCTGGGTCAGATTAACTTTGTCTGGCTTGTTTTCCTCATTCTTATTCTCTCCTGTATTAACAAAGAGAAGCTCTTTTTGGCAGTCCTCCTGTGGCCCACCACGTGTTTGCTGTATTTCTCTGCCCTCCTTTGAACACAATGTGCATCTTCTTCATCCTTTACCTGGATCTCACTGTGCAGTTCCACCGCTGGCTTCTCTTTGTCTGTCGCTTCTTCATCCTCATCCTCATCTTCCTCCTTGTTCTCTTCCACCTCCTACTACAACACCTCTGCCTCACTTTCATCCTTCCCTTCCTCTCTCTCTGCTCCTCCCTCAGATCCTCTTGTTTTCCCCATCTAGACTTCTTCCCCCCTCTGCCTCCCTGCAAGTTGCCATGAAAATCTTCATCTCCCCATCTTCAGCTAGCAGCGACCTTCCTGAAGAAAAGCCTTCTTGAAGTTGTCAGTGAAAGTCAGCTCCGTCTCAAACCGGATCTTGTTGTCTCAGATCAGAGTGGTTCCTGGCTGACAGAAGTGCTTCATAGTGACCACGAGCTCATCCAGAAAGTCATGATGATCGACCACGTCAGCCACCAGGACGTAGTCATAGTGGTAGACAGACTTGGGTAGGTGTGCTCCAGGTCGGGACCCCAGGACAAAGCCACCACCTGGGGTGTGTGTCTGTAGTGCCTCCATGTGTTCTTGGATAGGTTGACTGTCATGTTATTTAGAACTTCTGGAAGTTCTGTGGCTGTCACCCAGGTACCTGAGGATGACGATCACAAAAAGCTGTTGAATGTGAATGCTTCTCCTTGTGTACATCAGCTCAAACATTGAGTTTAGGGTGATACCGTGAATCTCAGCTGCCACAGTTCTGTGACTCACCAAGTAGTGCTGCAACTGGCAAGAGTCCAGTTCCTGCACAGGTCTCCAGGACAGCCTTATCCAGCAGATTGAACTGTTCACGTGGAATCTCGAAGTACTGACAGAGAGCTACACTAGAACGACCAAGGCCGTCATTTTGATGGTTTTGGATTTTCAAAGTTTAATAACTTTGCAAAAAAAGAGGTAAAGACCTGCCGCTGCGTGAATGCTCCTAGAATTGCATATATTTGCAGATCAATTGCACAAAAAACGTTAAGCTCTACCTAAAACGACCACGAGCCGTCAAAAAGACCGCTCGTAATTTGCGCGTGATCGTGCGCGTCACGTTACTATTTACGACGTGTGCTGGTCGCATCATTTTCTTCGCGGAGTTCATCGCTCTAGAAACACACTACCGTCCTCCAGCGCAGGGTAAGAGTCTACACTTGATTTTTTTATTATTTCCGACATGTCTGGGTACAGACGCCGTTTCAGACGCATCATGACTACCATCGCGGCGTCGCAGTATTTACAGGTTGGGCAGCGGCCATTTTAAATTGTTTGAAAAATAGTATTAAAGTTGTTAAAATGTTAATTTTGGTGTCAGTCGTTACGTAACAGACATACTAACATATGCAGTGCATTAATATCTCAATTGGGTATTTATCTTGACAACCCTGATATTGACAAACCGTGGGCTGTGATGGCCCATGGTCGTTCTAGTGGTTTTTAAGTACTGGTCATTGTTTGGGACTGTTTCAGTATTGTAACGTGCATGGATAAGTAGACACGTTGGTCCTTGACTAACGGGTTGGACCCTTTAGTCGACTGGTTAACGTTGTCGCTTGGGGAGCAGGAGACACGGGTTCGCGTCTCGATTGTGACGGTCTCCCCGACTGCCCCCCGGATTCGTTACAATATTGTAGCGAATGCGGGGGGAGGGGAACAGCCGGGACGCGAACCTGTATCTCCCGCGAGACATCGCTAACCACTCGACTAAAGGGTCCGACCTGTTAGCCAAGGATCAACTTATCCATGCACGTTACAATATTTATTTTCAGTTCTTTTTTTTTTTTACATTTCACGTTTTATAGGCCTTGTTACGCTTTTCAGATTAGCAATGTATGTTTTCCGTTTTGTTGTTCAGGTAATATTTTCACTTTTTTCCAATTTTGCTATTCAAGTTTGACCATGTCTCTCTGAAGATTAAATTGTTTGAAAATAATATTATAGTTGTTAAAATGTTAAGTATGGTGTCAGTCGTTTCCTAACAGACACACTAACACATGCAATGGATTAATAGCTCAACTGGGTATTTATCTTGACAGAATATAAAGTTTAAAAGCCAGCCGTCATTTTGACGGCCCATGGTCGTTTTAGGTAGGAGTGAAATCCCGGGATCGTTCTAGCAACAACAATCATCTCGGCATTTAATGTTATTTTCTAATGCGGTTAAACCCAACATTACCTTTGTGAAAACATGCGATTCTGCGCAATATTGGTTGTATGGGAGTCCATCTCTCTGGGAGGCGAAGAGCCAGTGTAATATGACAGGCTTTATAATAGTGAAATTTGATACAGATCAGACGGTGTGCTCCAATTATCGGGGCATCACATTGCTCAGCGTCCCTGGGAAAGTCTACTCTGGGGTGCTGGAAAGGAGGCTCCGACCAATTGTCAAACCTCGGATCCAGGAGGAACAATGCGGATTCCGTCCTGACAGTGGAACAACAGACCAACTCTTTACCCTTGCGGAAGTGCTGAGGGAGGCACGGGAGTTTGACCATCCAGTCCACATGCGTTTTGTGGACTTGGAGAAGGCTTACAACGGTGTACCTCAGGGCACTCTATTGGGGGGGGGGGCGGGGGAGTACTGCGGGAGTATGGGGTACCAGGGCAGTTGTTGCAAGCCATCTGGTCCTTGTATAAACAAAGTGAGAGCTGTGTCCGCATTCTCGGCACAAAGTCAAACGTGTTTTCAGTGGGTGTCGGACTCCTCCAAGGTTGTCCCTTGTCTCCGATTCTGTTTGTGATATTCATGGACAGGATCTCAAAGCACAGTCAAGGCGACGAGTGTGTCCGTTTTCGGAACCTCAGAATTGCATCTCTGCTCTTCGCAGATGATGTGGTTTTGTTGGCTTCATCAGAACGCGACCTCCAGCGCGCACTGGGGCGGTTTGCAGGTGAGTGTGAAATGACGGGGATGAGAGTCAGCACCTCCAAGTCTGAGGCCATGGTTCTCTACCGGAAAATGGTGGATTGCCCCCTCCGGGTTGGGAATGAGTTGTTGCCTCAAGTGAAGGAGTTCAGGTATCTCGGGGTCTTGTTCACGAGTGAGGGTAGGATGGAACAGGAGATTGACAGGTGGATTGGTGAAGCATCAGCAGTAATGCAGACGTTGTACCGGACCATTGTGGTGAAGAGGGGGCTGAGCCGGAAGGCAAAGTTCTCAATTTACCAGTCAATCTTCGTTCCAACCCTCACCTATGGTCATGAGCTTTGGGTAGTGACTGAAAGGGCGAGATCGCGGATATAAGCGGCTGAAATGAGTTTCCTCTGTAGAGTGTCTGGGCTCAGCCTTAGAGATAGGGTGAGGAGCTCGGACATTTGGAGGGAGCGTGGAATAGAGCCACTGCTCCTTCGCGTCAAAAGGAGCCAGTTGAAGTGGTTCGGGCATCTTATTAGGATGCCTCCTGGGTGCCTTCCTTTGGAGGTTTTCCAGGCACGTCCAATTGGGATGAGACCCCGGGGTAGACCCAGAACTTGCTGGATGGACTACATGTCCAATCTGGCCTGGGAATGCCTTGGGATCCCTCAGGAGGAGCTGGATGACGTTGCTGGGGAGAGGGATATCTGGAGTGCCCTTATTGTATTTAGAAATCACATCAGGACACAGCGCTGTCGCTCGACACAACCTCTACGTTGCATTCTTTATTTAGACTGACTCAGCATCACAGGCAGACCCGATCAAACAACCCAGAGCCCGCAGGCATCACCAATCGATCCCAGCACAATAGAACAGCACCAAATCAAATGCAGCACTGCCGATGTGTGCAGACATAACATTCCCCACCCCCCCCGGCAGGATTTCAAACATGAAAGGTTGACACAAAGTCCTGAGTCCTGAGCTGAGGCCCAGGAATGTCTGGGGCCCATGTAGGAGCTGCATGAAGCCCCGGGGCGTCTCGCCATGCTGAGGGAATGGCTAAGGTTGTGTCACCAGCTGTGTGTGGCGGAGCTGACACCTTCCGTAGACGACTGGAGTGCCACCGAGTGCCATTGCTGAGGAGGTAGGTGGCTGGGCCCAGCTGACGGGTGACTTGGAGAGGAGAGGACCAGTATGAAGCCATTTTATTGTCCCTGTGGGGCCTGCGGACCCTGACCCAGTCTGACACATTGATGTCTGGCACCCTGGTTCGTTTTGACTGGTCAAACCGTTGCTTCATCCGCATCTGCTGACGAGTGACTGAGGCTCTGACCCCAGAGGGAGGTGCCTGGGGTGTGGAGGGGCGGAGCCTGGCAAGGGGCATGCACAGTTCCCGGCCTAGCATGAGAGAGGCTGGGGAGACGCCTGTGGTCGAGTGCTGTGTGGCCCGATAGTGCAGCAGAGTGTGACGGATGGCCTGCATGAAAGAGCACCCTTGGGCCATGTGTGCTCTGAGGCCATTCTTCAGTGACTGGTGAAAACGTTCAACACCGCCATTGGCCTGGGGGTGGTAGTACCCAGTGCGTATATGACGGATGCCCTTGCTTTCGAGATAAGCAGTGAACTCAGCAGAGACCAGCTGAGGGCCGTTGTCAGTGGTGATGGTCTTTGGGAGGCCCCAGTGAGAGAAAAGAGAGTCCAGGAAGTCGATGATGATCTGTGAGGTCACAGTGCCGGAAGTGGTGAGTTCAGGCCATTTTGAGTGTAGATCGTAGGCGACCACCATGAAGCGTTGGTGGTGGGGAACTCCATGGATCTCACCACAAATGTCCAACTGCAGGTGTTCCCAGGGCTGAGAGGGCCAGGCGAGAGGTTGCAGGGGTGGGGGAGCCTGGTGGCCAGTCTTGCCACTCACAAGGCAGGCAGAACAGTCCTTCACCAGAGCCTCAATATCTCTGTCTATCCCCGGCCAGGACACCAGGTCTCGGCAGCGCTGTTTCAGTTTTACAATGCCCAGGTGGCCTTCATGCGCCATATTCAAAACACGCGCACGGAGAGCAGCTGGGACCACTGTGCAAAACCCACGTGCCACGCAGGTGTCATTCCAGCAGGAGAGCTCCTGTCTGACTCGGGCGAACGCAGCCAGCTCCTCTGGGACCTTGTAAGGCCAGCCGTTCTGGATGTAGGTGCGGAGCTGGGAGAGGACAGGGTCCTGTTCGGAGGCTGCCCTCAGCTTCTGCAGAGAGACAGTGGCCTGAAGGGGTGTGTGTAGCATTTGGACAATGTCCTTTTCCACACAGTCAGTATCCGTCTGTGGAGCTGGGGTGGAGACAGAGCGAAAGAGCAGGTCGGCGACAACATTGTCTCTGCCTGGGGTGAACTGCAGGCTGAAGTTGTACTGGCGGAGGTGGTCAGACCAGCGGTGCAACCTCAGGGGTTTGTGGCCTGTCCCAGATGTGGACAGCAGCGCTGTCAGGGCCTGGTGATCTGTCCTGAGGGTGAAGGAGCGGCCATAGAGGTAGAGGTGCCACCTTTCACAAGCCCAGATACAGGCTAACGCCTCACGCTCACCCACGGAGTACCACTGCTCGGTCAGGTTGAGGGCACAGGAGGCGAAGGCGATGGGCTTCTCCACACTGTTCTGGGTTTGAGACAGCACAGCCCCTATCGCTGTGGCTGATGCGTCACAGGTCACAAAGGTGGAGCTGGAGATGTCGAAGTGAGCCAACACTGGTGGTGAAGTCAGTTGAGTCTTGAGATCACGCACAGCGTCACTGCATGCCTTTGACCACACCCATGGCTCGTCCTTACGCAGCAGCTGGCGCAGGGGGGCTGTGGTCGCAGAGTACTGGGGAAGAAACCTCAGGTAGTAACTTGTCATACCCAGGAAGGAGGCGACCTGGGCGGCCGAGCTGGGCTCAGGGATGGCCTGAATGGCGTCCACGTTGGATTGTAGTGGAGTTACACCACTCGCTGACAGCCGGAACCCCACGAACTCGATGGCTGGCACAGAGTGGACACATTTCTCAGCATTGAGAGTTAGCTTGTGCTTGGACAGGGCTGCGAAGACCATGTTGAGGCGTTGGTCGTGGATTTCACTGGTGGGCCCGTGTACCACTATATCGTCCAGATAAATGGCCACGCCCAGTATGCCAGCCAGCACGGAGACCATGATTTTCTGGAAGCAGCTAGGGGCGGAGCTGAGACCGAAAGGCATCCTGGTGTAGCGAAACACTCCTGCATGTGTTACAAAGGCTGTGAGGTTTTGGCTGCAGGGGTGGAGGGGCACCTGTAAGTACCCCTGTCTGAGGTCGAGCTTGGAGAACACCTCAGAGCCATAGAACTGAGCAGTGAGTTCTTCTGAGGTGGGCAGTGGATACTTATCAGGGACCACTGCCTTATTTACTGCACGTAGATCGACGCAGACACGCAGGCCCCCCGACTTCTTCTTAGCCACCATGAGGTTTGAGACCCAAGGTGACGCATCCACCGGTTCAATGATGCCAGCTTCCAGCAGTTGTTGCAGCTCGGCGGAGACCCCATCACGGAGAGCCAACGGGATGCGGCGCAGTGGTTGGATGACAGATTTCACAGCAGGGTTGAGGAGAGGTTGATGGGCGAAGGCGGAGAGGCAGCCCAGCCCCATAAACAGCGATGGCCACTTCTGCTGCCAAGGTGTGGCAACAGTCAGGATTGCTGCCCCCCTTGTGTCTAAGAGGGAGAACCCCAGAGCGGAGAACAGGTCCAGGCCCATCAGGTTGGCCCCACGGCGGGCCACATGAAAAACTCCATTGGGCACCAGCTTGGTTCCATAGCGGACAGTCACTTGGAGAGAGCCAACCAGATCGATTTTGGAGTCACCATACCCACAGAGGACAGCTGAGGGTGCAGACAGTGGCAGTGAACCGAAAAATTGACTGTAGGTATCCACATTCAGGAAGACACACCTGCACCGGGTGTCCAACAGCAGGGGGATGCACACATCATAAAGTTGACTGTGCATGATTTGAATGACACTGGCCCAGAGCTCACCTTGTGAATGACGGCGGTTGAAGACTGGGGGGTGTGGCCCTCTGACCCAGCCGGGGAAGATCGACAGACGTTGGCAAAGTGATTTTGCTTACCGCAGCTACGGCATGTCTGGCCACGGGCAGGGCAGTTCTGAGCCCTTGAAACATGAGACCGAGACCCACAGTTACCACAGGACTGTTGAGGGCGGGGCCGAGAACGCCGTCGTTGCAGTTGCAAGACGTCCCCAGTGGAGTCGGCGCCCGCCTCGCTCTGGCTGGGTTGCGTCCCGAGGGGCAGCCGTGAGTAGAGGGAGGAGTCGTTGGCAGCTTGACTGGAGGTGGCCACTTGCTGTGTATTTAGCATAGCAGCACACTCAGCTGCTCCCTCAACCTGTAGTGCGATGTTAATTGCTCTGGACAGCAGCAGATCGTCTTCTTCCAGCAGGAGAGTCTCACGCACCTTTGCGTTGTTGGTGTGTTCGATTAGCTGGTCGCGAACCATCTCGTCCTGAAGCGGGCCAAACTTGCATGAGCTAGCTAGCCCTCGCAAATTAGCTACGTACTGCCGCACAGACTCACCAGGCAGTTGGTGTCGCTGACGGAATATAAATCGCCGAAGGAGGGCACTCTGTGGAGCAGCGAAATGGGTGCTCATAAGTCCCACAGCTTCGTCAAAGCTTGTGACGTTCCCCAGAGTCCCGAGCCCACGATGACCCTCTGCTCCCAAGCAGTGTAGCAACAGAGCCGTCTTCCTAGCCTGGCTCACGCCGTCGAGCCCTGAGGCGATGATGTAATTTTCAAAACTATGTAGCCAGCGAGTCCATGGTACCGGAGGCTCGCCAGGTAATGCCAGGAAGGGGGCAGGTGGTGGGAGAGAGATATCAGCCATCCTCGTCGCCAATATTGTATTTAGAAATCACGTCAGGACACAGCGCTGTCGCTCGACACAACCGCTATGTTGCATTCTTTATTTAGACTGACACAGCATCACAGGCAGACCCGATCAAACAACCCAGAGACCGCAGGCATCACCAATCGATCCCAGCACAATAGAACAGCACCAAATCAAATGCAGCACTGTCGATGTGTGCAGACATAACAGCCCTACTTAGCTTACTGCCACCACAACCCGACCCTGGAGGAGTGGCTGATAATGAGATGAGATGAGTTGAAAAATGTGATACAGTGCTCACTAAGTGAATCATTTCATGTTATCATTCATGTAGACTCAGGCTTCAAGCATAAACATTGATATCACTATTATTCACCTGTGTGTAATTCATTCCACGTCTAAGCAATTGAATTAGAGAAGTTCTATAGCCATCATAGTTAGACTATTCCTTTCAATAAGGGTGTTACACTAATGTAATCATTACCCCAGAATCATCATTTTACTGCACTATGGTAATGTTAATATAGTAAATAAGTATTTTTCCTTAGAATGCGATGTCAGGATGTTGTGACCTAACTTTGACCAGTATGATACAGCATTTAATTTGTAGGTTATCTGGGATCTGAGAAACATACTTCCAGTGCGTGTTTTGCAGGAAACTTTCAGAGCTATGTTTGTACATTCATTGACAAGTGTCTACAAAATAACTCTCCCAGCTGGTTGTATCTCAATAAAAACTGTGCACAATTTCTCATTAAAGGCAGATGACTTGAACCATTCTTGACGTGCCACTCACCACTTGCCATATCATACCTGCACAGGAGTCATTAGACTCTTGAATGATGATTTACGGTCCTATGTAGTAATACCATTCTTTACATGTCTTGTTGTAGAAACAGGGAGCCCAGGCTGGTCTTTGGTCTCTCTGGGCAGCTAATTTCTTGCTGCGCACATCATCTGAATGGCACCAAAATTAGATCAACCTACTCATATGTTGTGCATTTTCTGCTCTGTCGAGATAGACGGACACCTCGAGAGCTTTACCTTCTGTTTTGTGTGCCTGGTTATTTTCATCTTTTTCTGCATCTTTGGCATCCTTCTCTTCCTCTTCCCCCTCCTCCTCTTCCTCCCCCTCTTCTTCCTCCTCTGTCTCCACTATCATGAAATTGTCCCCTTCTGCAGAGGATGATGTGGACGAAGTATCCATATGAATCTCTGTTAACTGTTAAGAGAACAGTCGTTTTCAGCCATGCATGTAAAAAACGGGTGGAGAAACTCTCAGGCTGATTGTCTCAGTTAGTCTTTAAGTTTCTTGCAGTCTTGTTTCTCTTTGAATACCACTTCTGTCTAGACCTTTAAAGCTAACTTAATATGGTCAGTGAAGCAGGGAAGATGAACCTCTGGTCACTTTAGACACCACTGCTGTGCGTGCAATCCCCGAGATACTGGTCTCATATCTGTGCTACAACATTGCAATGTTAAACTCTTGATATCAAGCTTGTTCAGTCTCATTTCGTTATTTTTCAGTGAAGGAATGTACTTTTACCAACCGAATGAAAATGATATTAGGGTGATAATAAGGACAACATTTCTTAAAAAGCCCATCTTCTCCACTGTTGCTGCCTGCATAGACTTGCAAAGAAGCTCGGCAAACTCTTGGACAGTCTACCTGTAACCATTCACCTACCTGAAGGTTTAGTTTCCAGAAACCGAGCCGAGGAGTGGTCTGAGCCCATCTTGGGACCTCTGTTTTCACGGTTATAGAGACTCAGCATCCTGGAGGACACACCCATCACCATCATCATTACAAGGATACATGCTATTTTTAGCTCTGTGCCCATGCGAGGTAAACAAAAACATGCACTTACACAGAGTGCATGCAAATAGACACAATAGAGCAACAGGCTTAGCGAGCGAACTCGAGATAGGAGAATGTGAATTTGCTAGTGAGAGAGAGCAAACAAGAGAGCGAGAGAGAGAGAGAGAGAGTGAGAGAGAGAGTGAGTGAGTGAGTGAGAGAGAGAGAGAGAGAAAGAAAGAGAGAGAGAGAGAGAGAGAGAGAGAGAGAGAGAGAGAGAGAGAGAGAGAGAGAGAGAGAGAGAGAGAGAGAGAGAGAGAGAGAGAGAGAGAGAGAGAGAAAGGGATAGGGAGGGAAAGACTCATGACATTAACAGCTGGGATCTTTGCTTCACTGAAAAGATGGACCTCCAGGAAGTTGCAGAAAGGTCTGCACCCTATACGGTGACTATTATTACCAAAACGTGTTCAAGATCTCTCTACTGTCTTGTTTGTGCTAATTCTTCTGACTGATTTTCTGGTGTGACTTGAAAACAGCTACGTAACTTTGTGCAACATTGTGGGTTCAATTCATGTTAGGTATAATGTCTTGCTGTCAGTTTTGCCTCACTGCTAATGCAAGCCTTTTCTCATGTAGTCTGCAAAAAGATGCAGAGAAATGCTGTGTGTCGACCAGGCCAAGGCGTAGGTAAGATTCCTGTTAACGCGAGAGCGTTTTGAGGAAATTAGGTGAAGATATCAAAAATGACTTGGGAAAACTGTCACTAACACTAAAATGCAATTGCTAAAATGTCAACAAAGTATTTTTTTTTTCAAATTGTTTGTATGCCCATATCTCAAATCTTGCCTTTCGTGCCAACGTCTAACAATGGACATAGAGGACGACGAAAGGAATGCGTTGAGGCGTGCTCCCCAGACTCCAAGAGCCAGCGGCCGAGTCCACAATCCTGGTCTATTTTAGAATCAAGACGGATAATTTGGATCTAAGCTGCGTTCTGCAGGCTCGCTTACTAAGCTGGCCTGAATTGCTGCACCAGAGATCAGGGAAACAGGATAGGCTCGGCATGCACGCTGCCCAGTGCGTACCCCACAGAAGGAAAGGGGCTCCTGTAACACAAACTGCAAATAAACCCGGTCCCCGTTAGATTTCATCAACAAATATGCAGATTGCCATTCTATACCCTCTCCGACCAGCCCCAGGAATCTGAAACCCAATCGAGGACTCCCGCCATTCTGCCCCTTCTCCCTAGTTTGCTATGAGGAGAGGTGAGAGACAGCTATATGGAAGTGTGCTACTGGAATGTGGAGATGGGTGAGGTCATTGGCCAGGTCTGTTATATTTATTGTTGCAGTGAAGTAGCCTACTCGGAAAACGAGATTACTTTTATAAGGGGTTGTTTGAAAGATAGCAGAAGTAGAGTTTGGACCCACATGCCAGAACCCCCCGTTCCTCAACGCAGGATCCTTCATGGAACTTTTAATGCTCATCACTATATTGAGAGATTATGTAATTACTGGGTCACAGTAATCCCATTCCCTCATATTTGTTCAATTTAAGCTCAATTTTACACGTGCGAGAGTGAAAACTTGGCCAAAAACACGATTCTCAAACATCTGACCCTTACTCAAAGCTCTCAACAAAGATGTTGTACACTGAGTTTGCAGTAAATACCATATACATGTATGGTTGTTTTTTTTTTTAGATTTGAATTGTTTTGCACTTTTTTTGCAAGTTTATATTCGCGTCGTTCTGTATGCTCAAATGATGCCGTGAGGGAGGAAAGAATTTTGCTTCTGTTACTTAACCGGAATGGTTGAACACCATTCTGTGATATAACCTGCCAGCACTTCCATTTTAAAGAGGCACTACATTTCCCCCACTTTTGGGCAGTTTGAGTTAAACCTAACAAGAACCCCCCCCCCCCCCAAAAAAAATATATATGTGACATGAGAATATTTACTGTAAAGACAATCTTTATATCACATTTACAAAGATATATAAATGAGCCAACCACCATTTTTGAGCATAATCAACTCAAAACTTCCAACTGTGATCAATTTATGAAGACTGCTATCAGCTTGCAATAGCAATAATTAAGTGATTAAATAATTAAGTCCTTAAATCATTGACCATATTCAAAAAACACAAAAACAAATATTGGTGACACACTCTTCAAGACAAGTGTGAATATTGCCTGCCATTCACCAAGGGGAAAAAAATTAAAGGTGCAAGACATGATTCAATTAATCTCGAATTTATTTGAGTAATTGCAATCAAACATACACAACAATGGTCGCACCCACACACGCGTGCCCGCACACACACACACAAAATCACACAAAGTCCATCAGCCTCCTCGGGTGAAAGATCATGCAGCGTCCTCTCCCGAGCTGGGCTCGGTCCGCTTGTCTTTCCTCCAGGCTCGGTATAGCTGGATGCTGAGACTGGGAAGGTCGTACAGCACCTCCAGGTTGAAGCGTCTCTGGAATCGCCCCACGAAACTATTCTCGGGGTCCAGACGGAAGCGCATCGCCCACAAAATCTGTGTGCCTTCCTGACACAGGTGGTCAAATGTCTCCATCAGCTCATCGAGGAACGGGTGGGCATAGACAACGTCAGCCGCAAGGATGTAGTCAAAATGATGGGTGGCCCGCGGAAAGCGCTGCTCCAGCTCCTGGCCCCAAGTAAGCTCAGTGACCTGAAGCCAAAAACAAGCAACAAGTTATTTTAGACCTATTATTATTCTCACATTCATATATTCTTACTTTGACTATTTATACTGGAAAACTCAACTGAGCATGCTCGCCCCTTTCCAGCAACGCTCTGCTTCACACTGACACAGTTCATAGCTTGGAGTTTCTGATGAGCGGCTAACTCCTCAGAGACCACTGCCACCTCAAGCGCTCATCACAGCCAAGAAGTTTATCCTAACGTTCTGCAGAAAGACTGACGTCCCATCTGCAAAAACATGGCTTGATGAAATGGTAAAGCGCTAGCATTTGGGGAAAATAAGGTTTAGTTTAAATGGACAGAGTTGGTCAGTTTTACACCACTCAAGCTTTGCCTTCTCTGTTATCTTGACAATGCAACAGTGTGAGTTTGGTGGAAGTCCCGGGGTGAGGGTGTTGGTTGTTGTAATTTACGTTGGTTTATTTTTGTGTTCTGTGCAAATGTATTCATGCAAGTTAGAGGCACGACGAGTAGGATTTGTCAGCTGCGGTTTGTAAACACAACATTCGAAGTTGGCCACCCGGCAACGTCACCAGAAGGACATGCCCCCTGACCGCGGTTGCCAGAACACATCGCAGTGTACCGGCCAACTCCGCGTCGCTCTTCATTCCCATCCTCTCCGCCAGTGCTCGCCAGCGGGTGAAAGCCAACTCCAGATTCCCTCTCGTTTTGGAACCAGCTTTGTCCGCTTGGCATTTCGCCTCGCTATCGTCTTCTTTCAGCTTGTTCCCTGTTTCTCAGGGGTCACCACAGCGGACTTTACTGTTTCCATCCGTACTCTGTGAGGGCACAGCACAAATGGCGGCCGTTGTTAACGCGGGCCTCAGCCGATCCCATAATGGAGCCTCGACTGATCCGGTATGGTCTTGTCAATCCGCATAATGATTTGGCAAAATTTTACTTCGTATGCCCTTCCTGACACAACCACTAACCGTATGGACCTCGCTATGTGTGTCTTTCTGGTACTGTGTCCGCCATTGTCGTAGCTTCCTCTTGGATGTGTGCCTACAATCTTGATCTGGCACGTGGTCACTACGTTTTTATAGAGTCCCGCCCTCACACTCTGCGCGCTGCTATTTCCTGGGGGCTACACACCCACTGCCCAAAAGGTTAATGCCCAGAAACATCCCGTACACAGCAGACACAGGCAGAGGACAGGGTCTCTGCAGATACAGACACCGCCACATATGTCTCGTGAGTCATAAGTGATGATTGAGAGGGATTATTTTTGTAAGAGTCCGACCCAGCCACTGAGGATGCACAAGCTAGTGCATTCTTAGTGCCGGTCCCAAGCCCAGATAAATGGGTAGGGTTGCATCAGGAAGGGCATCTGGCATAAAATGTCCGCCAAATCAAACATGTGGATCAAAAATCAGATTTCCATACCGGATCGGTCGGGGCCCGGGTTACCAATGACCGCCACTGGTACTGTTGGCCAGTAGGGTGCCGTTGGAAACTATGCTACTGTTGGGCAAAGGAGAAGGAAAGGGGGAAGGCATGTCCAGAGGCAGTGGGAGTGGAGGAAGGATAGGAGCAAGAGTCGGAACTTAGAATGCTGGCACTATGACTGGTAAAGGGAGAGAGCTGGCGGATATGATGGAAAGAAGAAAGGTAGATATACTGTGTGTGCAAGAGACCAGGTGGAAGGGGAGTAAGGCCAGGAGTATCAGAGGTGGGTTCAAACTCTTCTACTGTGGTGTGAATGGGAGGAGAAATGGGGTAGAGGTAATTCTGAAGGAAGAGTATGTCAAGAGTGTGCTGGAGGTGAAGAGAGTGTCGGACAGAGTGAGGAGTTTGAAGCTGGAAATCGAAGGTGCATTGATGAATGTTATCAGCGCATATGCCCTGCAAATTGGGTGTGAGATGGAAGAGAAAGAAGAATTCTGGAGTGAGTTGGATGAAGTGGAGAGTGTACCCAAGGGGGAGGGGGTGGTGATGGGAGTGGACTTCAATGGGCATGTTGGTGAAGGGAACAGAGGTGATGAGGAGGTGATGGGGAGGTATGGTGTCAAGAGCAGAAATGTGGAAGGACAGATGGTGGTGAAATTTGTGAAAAGGATGGAAATGGCTGTGGTGAATACATATTTCAAGAAGAGGGAGGAACACAGGGTGATGTACAAGAGTGGAGGAAAGTGCACACAGATGGACTATAGCTTATGTAGAAGGTGCTGTCTGAAAGGGATTGGAGACTGCAAGGTGGTGACAGGGGAGAACGTAGCTAGGCAGCATCAGATGGTGGTCTGTAGGATGACTTTGAAGACCAAGAAGAGGAAGAGAGTGAAGGCAGAGCCAAGGATCAAATGGTGGAAGTTGAAGAAAGAAGACTGTTGTGTGGAGTTCAGGGAGGAGTTAACACAGGCACTGGGTGGTAGTGAAGAGTTGCTGGATGGCTGGGCAACCACTGCAGAAATAGCGAGGGAGACAGCTAGGAAGGTACTTGGTGTGTCATCTGGACAGAGGACGGAAGACAAGGAGACTTGGTGATGGGATGAGGCAGTACAGCAAAGTATACAGAGGAAGAGGTTGGCAAAGAAGAAGTGGGAGAGTCAGAGAGATGAAGAAAGTAGACAGGAGTACGAGGAGATGAAGTGTAAAGCAAAGAGAGCAGGGCAAAGGCAAAAGAAAAGGCGTATGGTGAGTTGTGTGAGAGGTTAGACACTAAGGAAGGAGAAAAGGACTTGTACTGATTGGCTAGACAGAGGGACTGAGGTGGGAAGGATGTGCAGCAGGTAAGGGCAATCAAGGATAGCGATGGAAATGTGCTGACAAGGGAGGAAAGTGTGTTGAGAAGGTAGAAGGAGTACTTTGAGGGGCTGATGAATGAAGAAAATGAGAGAGAGAAGGTTGGATGATGTGGGGATAGTGAATCAGGAAGTGCAGTGGATTAGCAAAGAGGAAGTGAGGGCAGCTATGAAGAGGATGAAGAGTGGAAAGGCAGTTGGTCCAGATGACATACCTGTGGAGGCATGGAGATGTTTAGGAGAGACGGCAGTGGAGTTTTTAACTAGATTGTTTAACACAATCTTGGAAAGTGAGAGGATGCCTGAGGAGTGAAGAAGTACACTGGTACCGATTTTCAAGAATAGGGACGATGTGCAGAACTTTAGCAACTACAGAGGTATAAAGTTTATCAGCCACAGCATGAAGATATGGGAAAGAGTAATAGAAGCTAGGTTAAGAGGAGAGGTGACGATTAGCGAGTAGTAGTATGGTTTCATGCCAGGAAAGAGCATCACAGATGCGATGTTTGCTTTGAGAATGTTGATGGAGAAGTATAGAGAAGGCCAGAAGGAGTTACATTGTGTCTTTGTGGATTTAGAGAAAGCATATAACAGGGTGCCGAGAGAGGAGGTGTGGTATTGTATGAGGAAGTCAGGAGTTGCAGAGAAGTATGTAGGAGTGGTGCAGGAAATGTATGAGGGAAGTGTGACAGTGGTGAGGTGTGTGGTTGGAATGACAGATGGGTTCAAGGTGGAGGTGGGATTACATCAAGGATCGGCTCTGAGCCCTTTCTTGTTTGCAATGGTGATGGACAGGTTGACGGACAAGACCAGGCAGAAGTCTCCATGGACTATGATGTTTGCAGATGACATTGTGATCTGTAGAGAGGGTAGTGTGCAGGTTGAGAATCTGGAGAGGTGGAGGTATGTACTGGAGAGAAGAGGAATGAAAGTCAGTAGGAGCAAGACGAAATACATATATGTGAATGAGATGGAGGACGGTGGAATGGTGAGGATGCAAGGAGTAGAGGTCATGAAGGCGTATGAGTTTAAATGCTTGGGGTTGACTGTCCAAAGTAATGAGCAGTGTGGAAGAGAGGTGAAGAAGAGAGTGCAGGCAGGGTAGATTGGGTGGAGAAGAGTGTCAGGAGTGATTTGCGACAGAAAGGTACCAGCAAGAGTTGAAGGGAAGGTTTACAAGATAGTTGTGAGACCAGCTATGTTATATAGTTTTGAGGCAGTGGCACTGACAAAAAAGACAGGAGGTGGAGCTGGAGGTGGCAGAGTTGAAAATGCTAAAATTTTCATTGGGTGTGATGAAGAAGGACAGGATTAGGAATGCTTATATTAGAGGGACAGCTCAGGTTGGACAGTTTGGAGACAAAGCAAGAGAGGCAAGATTGAGATGGCTTGGACATGTGTGGAGGAGAGATGCTGGGTATATTGGGAGAAGGATGATGAATTTGGAGCTGCCAGGGAAGAGGAAAAGAGGAAGGCCAAAGAAGAGGTTTATGGATGTGGTGAGAGAGGACATGCAGGTGGCTGGTGTGACAGAGGAAGATGCAGAGGACAGGAAATGATGGAAACGGATCTGCTGTGGCAATCCCTAACGGCAGCAGCTGAAAGTAGTAGTAGTAGTAGAATTTTGTGAGTCTATACATTGATTTTTTGGAAAATCCTACTCATTCTGCCTTTAAAGCTGCTGGGACGAGTTTTGGGTTTGAGTTGTCTTTGTACTCCCCAGTGGACTAAAGCAGCAGTGTTTTATGAAAGGACTTCATTTTGTATAAGCATTGCCTCTTGACTCAAAGATCTACATCTGGTGGCTGGTGCATTTGTTTTGAAGAGAAGAGTGAGAGATGTTGGGGTGTTTTGGAAAAACAGCTGCTTGCAAGATATACAGCCATGAGGTAATGTATTTCTAATTGTGGCTCCGTATCAGAGCTCACAGAGAATCTGAGTCAGACATTTTTAATTATTATCTTCTCACTGATGGTTTCAATTGATTATGGCAGTTATGTACTAGATGCTTTCAAATTAAGCTGAGACAGTATCAGTTACATCCTCCTCACAGCAGCTTTAATATTTTCTGCAAATTCTGACTTCTCAATCAACAATATTTAAACGAGAGACAATTGAGACATATTCACACCCTGAGCACAGCAGTCCTCTCCTGATCAACAAACCACCACAACAAAACCATGTCATATACAGAGAAGCACAAACCTACCGAGGGAGTGTACTGGCAGCGCTCTCTGGTGTTCCGGAGGACATTGTACCGAAGATTTCCCAACACATCCGGTAGGTCTGTTGAAGTAACCTTAGCACCTGGGCAGGGGTGTGGTTTGAGAGAAACACATTTAAAGATGCTTAAAGTGTGAAGAGAGAGAAAATATAAGATAAGTAAAGATGCTCTGAAAACAAACACAATGCCAACTTTCAAAAACAACCATCTTGTTGTCAGTACCTAGCAGGCTGGACACTATGGTGACCAGTCCGGTTCCAGCACCAAGCTCAATGACATTTTTGTTTGTCAGGTTGTACTTGTCACGGTTGGTGTCCAAGAAATGACACAACACTAGAGCCTGTTGGGGAGCACGATATCAAGAGATCAGAATCCATTTGGCGGATTTTTCTTGCCCTCCATATTGGTAAGACTCATGAATTTTGGCACACTATTGGATTTCACATCTCTGATAAAGATTTTGATTATGATGCAGTTGAAACCAGGGACCAATGAGTTTATATGTACCGAGGGCCAGAGTACAGCTCCATACAGATCTGTGGACTCCTTAATGCGGATCTCAAGGTTAGCAAAGGTGTAGCCTTCCCAGGCCTCTGTGACTATGAGAGATGGACGGAAATGCCGAGCCATGATAGCTTTTGCCAGCTCTTCATCTCCGGCTGTACCTGCACTGACAATCAGAGACAAATATCAGTTGTTCCTTTATACTCTAATTCAATTAGAGTATAAAGATGATTCAATTAGACGAATTGTATCATGTTCATTACACATAAAACAAAATATGTGATTCTAAGTAAGGTAAGTAACTATTCTGCGTGATTATTAAGTAAGTAAGTACCCTGAGTAAAGATAAGCGGTTTGGATAATGGAGGATGGATGTGATTCTAAAATGGCATTGCATTAGTGTACCTAAAAACAAAAAACAAAATCATGTTTTCATAAAACGACAGTAGCGTCTATGGTTTTGTTCGAAAAGGCGCCCGAGACAAGCTCATTTTGGGATTTGTTTGGAACACCACGTACCCGTGTGTCAGTGCTAACGCTTAATTCAAGCCATCTGACACACGACTTCAGTTATGACACATGGGCAAACAGAAAAGGTCAGGGGAGCCAGCTCGGTTGCAGGGGTTACCCCTGGCATTAGGAGGGGCTCATTCACTTAGTCGGAAGTCTTTTGTGTCTCCATGTGTGCAGTGCGGTATGTACCTGCCTAGAATAAATGTGACCCGTCGTCAATAATTTTCTTTTTTGCAGGACTTTCATATTTCAACAGCACCATAACTTTGCACAAGTCTGAAAAGCTGTTCATATTAAACCTGCAATGGACAGTTATACTCTAAAACCCTTGCAGAGGTGAAAAAATGAACCCCTGCTGAATTCTGCAGTGCCAAATTGTCAACATTTTGCTTGACTACTCAAAGTATAGGCCTGCGTAAAGCTTGTGTGTGCCTGTTTTAGCACTGAACAAAATTGTTAGAGGACTTTTGCCTAATTTGGCTGTCCAGTATAAAATTTGTTTGAGATGTCTGCCAGAAAAGTTTACGGTTGCGTTATCCACTCACCCTCGGCTCCGGTTTTGGATTCGTCTGTGGTCTTGGCCTGTTGGGTCTCCATATCTGACAGGGACCGGGTCCAAGGAGTGCGGGTTAGCACAAACACACACACAACTGAGCTCAGGCAGCCAAAAGCACTCACTGTCAATCTCGTTTTGTGCTCTTATAAAAGACTCTCTGGAATCAGGACGGTCTGGATCTGGACGCCCGGTAGGTGGCAAAAGGTCAACATTTCTACCTAACTTCATGCAAGCGCATACACAGGCTTTTCCGATTCCTTACTCGGGCTACCCTCACCAGCCGTCAACCCCATGCCTCATCTCTCTGTGGGAGCACGCCGCAGCCCTCCACACAAGCTGTTCCATTAATAGACGGCAACAGCTGCAACACCTCAGACGGTTGAGCAGGGGGAGGAAGAGGAAAGACTTAGGACAAAATGGAAAAAAAAAGGAGGAAAAATGAACACTAAATTGGGAGATCTCATAGGATTATAAGTGAACTTATTGTTACTGACAGGAAATGCATGTTGATATTCAGGGGCAGCTTACGACAGGTTCATAAAGGGCTTAGATGTGTGTGTGTGTGTGTGTTGGGGGGGGGTGCAGTGATTGACAGATATGAGGCCAGCGAGGAACGACCCCGGCAATAAAATGGACGTAAGCCATCGAGGACTTACACCTGCCTCCATTCTGACTGTTGACACATCGACACGACAAATGATGAGACGCCCTCGGCCAAGTTGACGCACAATGACGGAGTTTAGTCGCTTCTTTTCCAAACGCCACTGTGACAGTTTCGATATATTTCAGAAATTCTTTCGAGATTTTACAGCTCAGCTTACAGTTTTCTCCGAGAACTCATGGAAAGTGTACAAAAGACATCTGTAATAATATAAATACACAGAAAAATTCATGGCTCACTGACAAAATCCATCAGAATACAGTTTTTAGCACAAATGTGCCAGGCATGGGCACAAGTCCATGAATACTGGGGTGGCATCCAGCGCTTTACCTGTGCCCCCGTCCACAGGGTTCGTGGTTGTGTCAGGAAGGGCATCCAATGTAAACTTTTGCCAGATCAGTATGCGGATTGACAAGACCATACTGGATCAGTCGAGGCCCGGGTTAACAATGGCCGCCATTGCTGCTGTGCCCTCACATGGTACCATGGTATCACAGATTCAGAGAACTTCTCGTTTCTCCTTCAAGTCTGTCTCTACGCAAAGTTATTTTTTTCTGAATAAGATATGGATGATATGACATTTTATTTGTGAGTGATTACACTTCTGTCCTCCTCCTATCATCATAATCATTGACACTCAGTTGCATGTGTTGGAAGTTCATAGTTTCCTCCCCCTTCCCCTCGCACGTCCCCTCCCACTCCCTCCCGCGCGCCTCCCGCCACCGCGTGCTCGCCGCTTGCTCTCGAACACGGACTGAGCGGTCACCATGGCAACCTCACCGCTCCCTTCGCTGTCCTCGCCTGAGCAGCTGCTGCTGCTGCTGCCGAGCCTTGCCTTCTGCAGGGGAGCCGCTGGTTGCGGGACATCCTCGGTGTCCAGTTGGCTGACACTGATGACCTCCTTCGGGGAACCAGCCTGAGATGGAATGATGACCTCTGACCCGAGGAATCCTCCGCCAACTGGGATCCTTGCGCCTGCCTCCTCGACCCCGTCTTTTTTCTGATTCTGTCCCGATGCTCTCCTCTTTTTATATTTGGATGGGGAGGGTGTCTCTGCCTCCTCCCTTTCCTCCTCCTCTTCCTCATTCCCTCCTCCTTCTCTCTCCTTCCTCTTCAGACAGGTGACTGCACGGCGGAGACGCTGGCTACGGATGGCCTGCTTCTCCTGCTGCTCCATACGGAAGAACGAATCAATCCGCAGCTGAGTCTGCAGTGGAATGGGATGGAGACAAGAGACAGTGATGGGTGAGGTGGAGAGATGACATTAACCCCTTGGTAAGCTTATACACCTCCCAAAACTCCCATTTAAGAGCAACACAACAGAATGAGCATCACAAACTACCAAGACCAGCCTGCCATGTTTTTAACCTTTAATGGTTTTTAACCTGTAGGTGTCAGCAAATGCACCACAACGGTCTAGGGTGTAGTTCCTCTACATAAGACTTTGACCAGTGAAAACTGAGTGAAAACATTCTTAGGCAGTGTTGCTACTTACAACTTGAGCAAAATTTTATTTTTATTGAAAATACTAGTCTTCCTGATTCTGCGTGAAATGTTAATTGACGTTTCTGTGCCATCATCAGGCACTCAAGTCATGAATATTCTTATATCTGACTCCGTGGCTGAGGGAGAGTCTCCATAGACATTCTCTAGGAAATCATTAACTGACCTTAACCCTAAACTTAACCACTGTTAATTGTAGTTGCTGTTGTTACTGCATGAAAATCTGAGTTGCACAACATTTTCAAGTTTTGTTAATTGTACGCTTCTCACTGAGAAGGCTGAGAAGGTGAATTGGCAGTACTCGCTGGTCATGAGGTTTCCCAGACACAAACATTGCCGCCGTTCACAGTAGAAAATGGGATGGGAAAGGGGAAAAACGGCCGTCGAACAGGGTCTTTAAAGCTGTGCCTCTTTTCAAAAGCCGTAAAGCAGCGTCCATCATTTACCTGTTGGGTGTTGAGCTGTTTGAGGACAGGCAGAAGAGTCTCCTCTGTCCTCTTGCTGCTCCATCCAAAACGGCTCTGACAGAATGTAAAGACTGTTGAGGAAATGTACTTTTAACCATAGCTGTAGGGGTGTTCAGAAAAACCCAGAAAGAAAGAAAGAAAGAAAGAAAGAAAGAGATATAAAGGATATTCTTTGATGAGGTCAAGGTGTGGGCGCCCCCAGCTAAAGGAGCCGTCTGATGACTGGTCAACAGCAGGATGCATGTAGGCCTGGGCTACAGCAGGATTGGGGAAACCAGCCTGCAGTTGTAAGCCTCTCAGTTTCTTCTTAACCTTGGAGTCCCGGGGGTCAGACGCCAAGCGCTTGTTGTGTTGGGCTTCCGACCACCATTCACTGGAGGTTAGAGAACGCAAACACACACAACACGAAGATGGATATCAAAATCAAATTTCAGAAAATGTGTGACATCGCTGGAATCATGAACATATTGTAAAATGACTGAGATTCACATATTAGCCACAACTTCACAGTCCTGAATTCAGTTAAATTTTAAATCTAAATGCAAAATTTAATTTACAGTATCATCATAAAGATTTGACTCTTAACATATACTGTATATATATAAAAAAAACAACCTTTTCAAAGTCAAAATATTCCCAGATGACCATTTTGATTGTATTGATTGTAAGTGGATTGACCTCAACGCAGACAACCGTACTCCGACACACAAACATGGTCACACCTGAACTGAGTGAGAGGTTCTAAACCCGCTCCAGGGAACTCATTGAGGATCTCCATGCCAGTGACATAGCCCACCCCTGGGACCCCCTCTGTGTAGTCGCTACCCAACAGGTAGGCCAAGTTTATTAACTTGGTTCTGTCCAGACCTGAGAAGACAGGAGGGAGACAAAGACAGGAGAAGCGGTGTGTCAGTTGTAGCCATTGACAGTTAAGTATAAAAGCCTTGTTTGCTTTGCCTTTGAGTTATTGCAAGGTACGCAGTCTTGTGTACTTGCTGATAGAGTCAGTCGTCATCGGCCCAAACATGTGCCTCTGCTATGTGCAACAAAACAAGCCACAGGAGGGATCCATTGTTAATCAAAACTGTGATACCGGCTCTGAGCATCGCATCCCAACAGATCAAATATGGAATTCTTTAACTTTTAATTACAAAAGCAAGGCACCAGTCTACACAGACACGTGGACACACATGGATGGACAAACACACACACACACACACACACACACACACACACACACACACACACACACACACACACACACACACGGCACTAACCCAGCTGGTTCTGCAGGTCAATGAACTGGTAATGTTCGACATATTTATTTTGGCTGAAGAAGTTCTTATACACGTGTCGCCCCCCGAAAAGCCAGATGTCAGAGTCATCTGTGATGGTGCCGTGGGTCTGGTCTACGCGGTCGAGCGCCGCACACTGAGCCTCAGCTTCTGTTGGAGCCACGAGGAAGGGCACGCCAAACAGACGCAGCAGCTCCTGGAATAATGCAGCGAAACGGAAAAAAAGTACATTATCGTTACAGAGTATACACACCTCCCCTGGGAAAACAGGAACACTTTTTCTTTTTCTGTTTTTGCATTTGCATCATTTTGTGTGATGCTGGCTGATGTCAAGGCTCATCTTTGATTCCGGGGTATATGGTGTAATTTTATAGGTCTATATCATCGATATTGTCTACTACTACTCTTATGTTGTCATGTTGACCATTTCTGCCAAAGCAATTACACATCATTGCATATTTGCTCTTAATAATCTACGTATCACTTCACTTAAAATGCCTCATGGTTTACTGAGCTGGTTGTATTGTTTTAAGCCCCTTGTGTCTAATTTGTTTTCACATCTCTGTTTGCACTGTTTTTTCCTCTCCTGCTGACTCCTACTATTTGCTACTGTATTAAGTAAACTTTCCCTGCGGGGGCATCTGGGTGGTGTGGTGGTCTATTCCGTTGCCCACCAACACGGGGATTGCCGGTTCAAATCCCCGCGTTACCTCCGGTTTGGTCGGGCGTCCCTACAGACACAATTGGCTATGTCTGTGGGTGGGAAGCTGGATGTGTCCTGGTCGCTGCACTAGTGCCTCCTCTGGTTGGTCGGGGCGCCTGTTTGGGGGGGGGGGGGACTGAGGGGAATAGCGTGATCTGCCCACGTGCTACGTCCCCCTGGTGAAACTCCTCACTGTCAGGCGAAAAGAGGCAGCTGGCGACTCTACATGTCTCAGAGGAGGCATGTGGTAGTCTGCAGCCCTCCCCGGGTTAGCAGAGGGGGTGGAGCAGTGACCGGGACAGCTCGGAAGAGTGGCGTAATTGGCTGGATACAACTGGGGAGAAAAAGGGGGGAAAAAAATTCTAAAAAAAAAAAGAAAAAAAAAAAAGTAAAATTTCCCTACAGCCATCTTTAAAGGTTTACTGAAGTTTTCATCGCTATGCGGTCAACAGTATGTGGTGGTTTTTTATGAGTGATTAGTATTGTACCTTTGTCGCATTTTGTTTGCAAAGGAACCACATGCTAAACAAACTGTCACGATTACGACAAGGATGATGAAAATCTCTAGAACATTTTTAGTAAGGGTGTTTTGAAGCTAAATTCTTACCCGTTTCAGTCATCAGTCATCAGTCACCGTGCCTCAGGAGACTGCCTGACAGATTATTTGCACTGTTTTGAAACAGGATCTCAGCCCTGGTTTCACTTTGCAATCTGTGTCGGTGAGTTGTGGCCCGTTTTTACAGGTTCAACGTAGTCGACATAACCCCTCTCTTTTCGCTAGGCCTCGGGAACTACACACGCCTCCGCTGTCATCTGAGAACTGCCCCCTCTGTCAGCAGCTTGCCATTAACACTGGCAGGGGGAGGGACGTATAACCACAAATGACTCACTATATCGGATTTACAGCGCCAGAGGCTTTATGTGGGAGGAAATCCTGAGGCGCTGTGACAGTGACTGACGGAATAAACGTTTACGTAATTGGTTTGGGCAGGACTGGCAACGGGGTGGGAGATGAGCCAGAAAGAATCTTATCCCCTCATTTCAATCCCCACCCAGACCAAGACCACCAGACACCTGCTGTGGGCCATCATATCCCAGTCCAGTTAGTGACACCGTATGTATGTGTGTGTGCTGTTTGTTTCTTTACACAGTATATCTAATAAAAGGCTGTTGTGTGTGTGATATTTTGTTTTTAGGTATTTGCTTAGTTTTACTGCTGGTCCTATAGTTGAGTTTCTGTGTGTCTTTCTGTGGGGGTGTCATCAGTTCACCTGACTCTCCAGACACATCTGCCCGGTGACAGTGGCAGCCATCCTCTCCTGTTGCTGCTTCTGCTCCCTCAGGCGTTCCTGCTGGACCTCCAGAGAGCTTTCCAGCGTCTCCAGCTCATCCTGCAGGACACAACACAACAGCACTCGGGTGTTTTTGAATTCTGAGACGCTCAACTGATGTTTAGCCATTTCTTTTTGACGTACTTTAGGAACTCTCTCCCACTTTGGGTGGGGCTCAGGCTCAATCACTTGCTGAGGTTTCCTTAAGGGAATTCATGTTTGGATATCTTGTTCAAGTATTTTACTCAAAGATACCTCTATAGGTACAACCACATGGGGCAATCCAACCATTAACCTCTACTAGGGGGATAACTTAGCCAACTGCTATGGTGGAGTTGTGGCAATGTGTCCAAACACTTCACATTTCCAAAAGCAAATGCACTCCCCACTTTAGTGTTGTATGAATTTAAAAACTTATCAAGACAGTGGACTAATGTGCTCTTTATCTCTGTTCTTGCAAGGTACTCAGATTGATGGACATACTTACGACATCAAAATGTTCCCATTCACGGGCGTTGGCAGGTGTTGCACTGGACTCTATCTCTGTGGCCTCATTCAGTTCCTTCTCTTCAGTCTTTTCCCTTTTTTCCTCCTCTTCCTCTCCGAGAGACTCAGTCAGAGTCTCTATTTTGTCTTCTTCCTCGTTCGTATCGTCGCTGACATCAGGCGGAAACTCTTCGCTGTTAACTTTTCTAAGTGAACTGCTTTCCAGTTCGCCTTGTAGCTCCTCTTCTTCTGACACCTCGATGAAGCTTTCTGGGGGGGGGGGACAAGAAGCAAGGTCACAACACCACTGTTAAATGCGATTTAGTCACATTCAAGAACGAATAAGCTATTCTGTTTTCTGATCATATGTTACCGTCTGAGTCACTCTCTGCAGTGGGCGCCATTTGGAAAGCCTCTCCATTCTTATCCATTATTTCAAGGCTCTCTTCAATCCTCTGTTCCGACAGTGTTGGATGAGGTTGAGTCTTAAGCTCTGCATTCAGAAAAGCACTTGGTGCTGGTAGAGGGGAGTTAATGGACAAGGGCCTTTGTTCTGAGGCAACTCGAACCAAATGGTCATCTTGATCGCATTTGAGGCCCTCCTCATTCCACCCATGTCTCAATTCTGTCTCCTGCTTTGCCCCCTCTCTCTTTATCCCAATCCCCACAGCTAAATCTGTCCCTGTCGACCCCCTTTGCTTTGCATGCTCATCAAACTTCATCTGTGCCTCTCTCTCGCTTTCTGTTTTTGCTTCTCTGTCAGACTGTCCAGGAACGTGCTCGAGAATGGCAGAGTGGAACGATCTGTTCTTCTGTACTATCAAGTCCTCAAACTCATCTTCAGAACTGCTGGCCATCAAACCATCTTTCACACAGACACTTTGTTCTGATATTGTCCTCCTGACTCCTGAACTGCTCTGCTTGGCTGGAGAGTTAACAAACGGCGGGTCATCAGCTTCTTTCTCCTCCTCTGATGTACTGATGACTAAACATGGTGCAGGACTCGGAATATGTGACTTTGTGGGTGGTCTAACAATTGGGGTTGTACTTTCAGTTATGCTATCCTCTTCCTCGGCCAGAGCTTGTTGGATCGCCAAGTGGGTACGAGGGGACACGCTTCCATCCCTCTTCTTCAGCATCTCCTCCTCTTCATCAGAGCTTTCAGCCATGGCATTCTGGATGGCCTTGAGCGTACGAGGTGATGGGGGGGACGTATCTTCCTTGTGAGGAGGAGAAAGTTTCAATACAGAGGGTTTGGGAAATGAAGAGGGCCCCACCAGTACATCCTCCTCACAGATAGGTTGCCACAAGGGCTTGGGTTTATCTGCTCCTTGCCTCCTGTGCCCGGACAGTGGGCCACCGGACCAAGGCAGGGAGGCAGGTTGGTTGTCTGGAGCCTTATCATTTGGCCTAGAGGAACCTAAAATAGCAAAAGTCAAGCATTATAAATTTAAGAACATGGAAAAACTGGACCTTTCACTGTCTCAGTGTTTCAGTGTCAGTGTCATTCATCACAAGCATTACTGGCTGTGTAATTTAAAAAAAAAAAATCAAAACTACCTTTAATGAGGATATAGTGGGCAGAGTCCTCTGAAACTAGTCTCTTAGACTCTACACTGTGACTCCCCTGATCCTCAGTCTGTCCGTACTGCTGTGGAGCATCCCCTGCACTCCGTTGGCTCATCTCTCGTTCCACATTCTCCAGCCGCTGGTTTAGCCGGTTCCTGTGCAGCAGGCCAGCCAGCTGATACTGGGAGAAGTCTCCAGAATGCTGAGGGAAAACGATGGAATTTGTCTGAATGTGTGTGTGTGTGTGTGTGTGTATGTGTGCGTGTGCGCACGCACATGTGTGTGTTCTGTCTTTGTGAGGACCAATTTGAGTTTTTAACCATCACAATGAGGACATTTTGCAAAGTGAGGGCATTTTGGCCAGTCTTTACTTTTTAAGGGTCTATTTTTGGGTTAGGATTTAGGTTTATGTTTAAGGTTAAAATTAGGATTAGGTTAAGGTTCAGATTAAGGCATGTAGTTCTGACGGTTAGGGTTAAGGGCTATGGAATGAATGTAGTCAATGAGGGGTCCTCACAAAGTTAGAAGTACAAGAATCTGTGTGTGTGTGTGTGTGTTACCTCTGGAGGCTTGTGATACATGGTTCGTCGTCTTTTGGCCAACTCTTTCATGTCCTTGAGGATCTCATGCTTCATTTCTGGAGGCAAGCTTGCAAACTCCTCGGAATTAATGTCCACAGCATTGGGATCTTCATACAACTCTTCCTGAAACACATTAAGGAAGCTGGAGTCAAATACCGGTTTTCAAATCAAAGTCATATACAATCATACAAAAAGTATTCATTTCATACATTTTCAGACATTATCACTTCAGATTTTGTTGACGTTACCCAACTTTCTTTAAAATCTACTTAGTTTAATCTTTCTATATAACCACTGTAATTTTACCTGGTATGTGAAATACCTGTCTGCCATCTCCTCCAACTCTTTCTCTTCCTCCTCCTCTGAGCTATAGGAAAAAAAAAAGATGGGGAGAGGTCGAGCAGAGAAGCATTATTTTCTATATGACATCCAAAAGACAAATAGAGTCTTTTTTTTTTTATCTCACCCTAGGAATGACTTTTGGTTCAGTGAGATTCAAAGTACACTCTACAGATCCCTATGGGTCCTTGAATGAGTCTTAACAGATAAATGGAAATGAGGAACAATTTATTTTCATTTTTTATAGCCACAATTTATCTGTCTGGGGTGTCCTCAGTCCAATTTTGGGGGGACTGTCTGTAACAGGGAAAACCACGGATAATAATCTAGGTTACACACAGCTAGAAGTCATAAATTATCAATCAAGTCAGTGAAGTCAAGACTGTAAAAGTCTAGAATAAGTTCACATGCAGGCAAATAAGAATGGTTAAGCCAGAATCCTCAGTCTGACTTTATAACCCCAAATGATTTAAACAGCATCAAGAACTGTAGGATTCTACTCTGAAGGATGATATTAGCTAATGTTAACTCTCAGTAACCTTAAACTAAGATTATTCTTTGATACAGCAAAACTACAGCCTCAAAGAGATGTTTTTTTTTAAATTATTATTGTTGTTATTTTATCCCTCTGTGATTCAACCACAATATTCATCCTAGTTTGGAGGCTGATAGTTGATGAAAATATTGGACAGAACATTACACAAAAACTGCTACCCACATAAACTCTCATACAGATAACCAGACAGTTGACCCTATAAAGACTTTTTATTTTTTCAACTGTATTACATACTGTTGGAGCCTGGATGTAAACATAGTAAACCCTGATGGAAATCTGTTGTTTATTGCATATTGACTCCTTCCTGGGTTCCAACCTGTTTCTGTCATCTTCCTCAGCAGGTGGCAGGGCTGGAAGGACATAAATATCATCCACTACATCTTTTCCCGAACTGGCGATGCTGGGTAACGGATCCTTACTGTAGCAGAGAAAAGCAAGAGGGACCAGTTCAGAAACAATAAGAAAGAGCATATAACTGTTTTTTCTTTTTTTCAACCCTCTACATGTTTTGTACTGTCGTTGTGAAACCTCTGGTCTCCAAGTGCAGCTTTTATGGCTTGTCTCTTCAGAAATGTCTTGAGCAGTTTCTCATTGGTATTTTTGGATTCACGATTTAACTCCTCCTTTCTCTGTCTTCTCGTGGCCTGCAAGAAAGCCAGACCAAAAGGTATGTTACACACAACAGCAGGGAATTATTCAAGTCAAATTTTATTGTCATCCCAATACATATATACAAGCATATAGTGGAACTAAATATTATTCCCCAGGATCTTACAATATAAGCAAAACAATGCACAACACACTTAGTAGCTAACTATACATAAACACTTGTACACAATGCAGGCAACTGGTAGTGCAAGGACCAATCGACAGTACGTTTAGGCTACACATTACAAGAATACACACAAATCATAATACCCCAGTGCACATTACCTGTATCAATAATATTAGTAATAATAATCATTACATTTATATAGCACTTTTCTAGACACCCAAAGCGCTTCGCATTGAAGGGGGTAACTAATTTCAACCACCACCAATGTGTAGCACCCACCTGGGTGATGCACGGCAGCCACTTTGGGCCAGAATGCTCACCACACATCAGCTTGAGGGGGAGAGGGAGGAATCACTGAGCCAATTACATGGGGGGATGATTAGGTGGCCAGATAGAGAGAGCCAGGTTGGGAATTTTGCCAGGACAGTGGGGAATGCCCTACTCTTCGCAATAAATGCCATGGGCTCTTTAATGACCACAGTGAGTCAGGACCTTGGTTTAATGTCTCGTCCGAAGGAGAGCATCTCCTGCAGCACAGTGTCCCTGTCACTGCACTGGATTTTTTTTTAACCTGTATCAGTTGTGCAAAATTTTATACAATACCCTTGACTTAAGAAACTCTCATAACCATAGTCTCAGACACCAAATGTTGGTCTACACCTCAACAATGACAGTGCCAGAGGAACTATACAATAGAGTTAGCCTGGAAACCTCTGTGGAGATTTATTACAGGATTCAGTAATCACTAGACTTACCAGAGTCTGCTTTTTAAGCAGTGGTGCATCCCCATCAAAAACAAAGACTGGCCTAATGCGGAAGAAGAGCAGCTTACAGATGCGATGGAAGAGAGTGAGCAGGTGGGCATTCTGAACACTGTTTCCTTCCCGATCCCTCACCCCCTTCACTGCCTGATTCAACCATATACTAATATCTGGGGGCATCTGGTTAAGGATTCTTCTGTGGCTTGGCATAAGGTAGGTTTAACAGAGGAGGAAGACAGGACATCTCTTGTGAAAAAACTGTATTCTTTAAGTATACTGCAGTATTTAGAGTATTTTTAAATATATAAAGTATAACACCTCTGGAAAGCTAAAAACGTACTGATAAGTAAATAAAGTCCACGTTTCACTTCAAGTACATGTATCAGCCTATTTCACTTACTAACTTCTGCACAAGTTTAAAGTAGGAGTAAAAGTAAAGTTCAAGCATACTGTTCTCAAGTTTACATTTTGCAATCACACAGGCACAAGTGCTCTTGCTTTTTTTGGTTTAAAATGGGCAAGCTAAAACTTCTCTGAAGTAAACTTCTTTTCTCCAAGGGATAGAGAGGCTATAGAAAGAGGGTGACCAACAGAAACCACGAACGGTAGCGACAGACAGGAGGGAGAAAGATGGCGTGTTAATGTAGGATACCGACAGCCAGGATTTTCCCCTCTAGTGTCTCCGGGTTGATGGGCTTCCCTGTGCTCTCCAGTAGCTTCCACAGTCCGTGTACCCCCATCGTAGATCTACAACGGTGTCTAACTAACCCCAAATATATGACTTTACGACGTTTATAATGCTTGCCGAAAAAACAGACATGTCTATTTGATTAGTCGCGATCCTGAGAGCGGGATAAGCGGTTTGGATAACGGACGGATGGATGGACAGACGGTCGTGTCCTATATCGCGCCGGTGGTGTGACAATATTATTGTCCGCAGAAACTTCATCATAAATTTGCCCTGTAACTTCATTAAGGTTCCGCGTGATAAGTTGGAAGCCGGTTATATTTGACTGTTACACTCTGACTGCCAACGGAACGTTGTGCGTCACTTCCGCCAGGTACATTCCAACTGTATCCGGTGAAATGATGCGCGACACACAGGCAGACGCTATAACCAATTTTGGTTTCGGATCCCTGTTTAATTAATGTTTAACGCTTAGATAGTGACGGTGGGTGATATTGTGGAAAAAGGACGCGCTGTCTGTCGGCCGGTATGTTTCGCTGACTTTAAGTCTCCGTATCAAACTTTATTCTGACTCGTGTCATTATTAACTCGATTTCATTGAGGTTTGAACGTGCTCATTTGTTTATCATTTCGCTCTGCCGTCTTTTACCCATACGTTTTTATCTGTGCGCCTTTACTTCATGTGCCCTTACACATATTCCCTTGCATTTTATTGTACGAATTGTGCTTGTAAAGATAATTTTTATTGACTGATTGCGGATCAGTGGAGCCAAGTTTAGCTGTAAAGGTTCACCGTCTGTCTCAGAACGTGCCGAGGTTAGATATTGCCCAATCACAACATTTATCTTGTTATGCCAGATAAAGGTGTTTGTGTTGTTACATTAGCTAATGGGAAATGAACTGCAGCGGTTCTTAACAAACCAGTCTACCAGTCTACGATAAAGTCCAGGCCAGCATGAATTACTCTAGCTGTATGAACCCTCACGATTCAAAATCTGTCTGCTTGCACAAGGTGCCTGCAGGGATTTTGTAGGGAGGGATGAGGGTTTATGTTCTGTTGTTGGACCAATAATGTCTCTATACACAACTTGGGTAAGACATTCCAACAGAGAGTCGTTGGATCCGCACGATATCTCTCTTTTCCGTTGGCCATGCAGAGAATGCACACTTACTGGTTGTAGTTTCAGGATTTGGGAGAGTGGGCACGGTGGCCCAGTGGTTAGCGCTGAAGGTCCTGGGTTCCAACCCCAGGGTTGTCCAACCTTGGAGGTCATCCCAGGTCGCCCTCTGTGTGGACTTTGCATGTTGCATGGACTTGCAGTGGGTTTTCTCCGGATGCTCAGGTTTCCCCCACCATCAAAAAGACTTGCATGTTAGGGTTTGTACTCCTGTCTGTGCCCCTGACCAAGGCAATGGGAAAAGAACTGGAGTTGGTCCCCAGGCGCAGCATCACGGCGGCAGCCCACTGCGCCTAGCTACACAGATCACAGCTAGGATGGGTTAATTGACAGTAACTGAATTTCCCCAAGGGGATTGAATGAATGAATGAATGATGATTTATTTCGAACATGTAAATAAGCAGGATATAACATACAGCTAAGCCATTGTCAATAATCTGAAGTGATGAATAGATCCACACATCAAACTCAGCAAACAAATCTCCGTACACATCAGATTATTTGTTACATGTCCGAAAAGGAGTAGGAGGAAGTATACACTTATTTTTCCTACTCCTTCTCACCTACTCTTAAGTTAATTCAGCTACTATACATTTCAAACTCAATTCCCACTGTACTGTGTAGTTCCAATTCAATACAAGTTGTGCTGCACAATACAAACTCAACTACTGTGAATAACAGGAGAAAAAAGAAAACACGTCAAAAACACATGAAAGAAAGAGGAAAAAGAAAAACATCCTAGTGTCATGTGCCAAGACTAAACAGATCTCAATGCTACGTACAACCCAAATAGCCACTCGGTGTCATAGAAAGAAAAAGGGAAAAAAGTTAAAAAGAAATGTTTAGAGATAAATGAAACTTAAACAGTTAACACAACACTTTGTCATCCCTATATCTCTTGATAATCAGTCCTTTGTACTAGGATTAATAAAGGAAACGCAATTCAATTTAATTTAATACTGATCTCTTAGTTTTTAGATGTTAAAAAAATCCTTTTCCTTTGTTGCAGTGTAGGTGAATTAATTGTCCATCTTGGAAGTCAATCCCTTCTCATCAAACCTACTTCCACCATGACTACTGCTGTAGCTTTGAGAGGTATGTACTATTTTGATCTTAACACCGGAAAATTACAATGTGTTGGCATTTCATGTACATTCCCTGTGTGTTCAGCCAGTCGCAATAAGATGATGAGCAGTGTTGATTTAAACACAAAATTGCCAAAACAATTTGAGATTCTGATTGAACAAGGATGGACACTCACTATTCATTCTCAAAGACGTTTAAATGTTTTTCTTTGTCCGTTACTGATAATACAGCTGTAGAAGAGGCTAATTAATTAATAGGAAACCATTTTCTGGTTCATAATTTTTACATTTGAGATGGCGGTTGAAAATAGTGCTGCCAAGATAGTAATCTGAGACTTTGTTTTTTCTTCTAGATTCTGCCAATGTGCCAGTCAGGGGCCCGGGTGATGGCATGGAAACAGACAAGCCGCCAGTAAGTCTGGAAATTGTTACAGATGCACTGCAATCAGGCCCAGTTCCCCTCCTGAAGGTGGCCACCCCCAAACACAGCCCGAAATCTGTCTCTGCTGTGCCACTGACATCCCCACAGCCTCCAGGGGTGCTACACCTCGGCAAGGTGAGGCAAGAGGCCTGCATAGAGGTAGAAGCTGTGAGGATTATTGTTCCACGCACTGCTATTAGCCGGTGCGGACGTGCAGCAGCCAAAGAAGGAAGAGGGGATGCCGGGCATCAGCTTGAGGAGCAAGGTTCTCCCTCCCCTCCTCTGGTGGAAGACTGGAGAGGAGCACTTGAGAAGCTGCAGAACTCTGAACGCAGGCTGTTGCAGGATAAGGAAGGGCTTTCTAATCAGCTCCGTGTACAAACAGAGGTGAGGATGAGATAAATAAGATAGACTAGCGTTTCTTTTGTTTTAATTTGGATACCCGTTATGTATCTTCTGATTAGGTTTATTGCTTTTACTGCTGTGGGCAGTCTGAGTTACCACAATATCCACAATATAAAAAACAAGTGTAAACATATAATGATCTGTAAAATTGCGAATAAATTCAAATGTTTCCTGTAAATGTCTTTTTCAATGTGTGGCAGAGGTGAATTTGGTTCCGAGACCCGGGTTGGCAACTGGGCCCATTACTGGATCGGTTCCAGTGGGTGTTCAAGTTCAATTGTAGCTTTTGTTTTGATATTTATATATGCTAGATACTAGATAAACTGCTATAGTTTCACTTTGCTGATAATTTTTCTTGTTTGGGGAAAGGGTTGAGAGAAATAAGGCAAGATAATTTTTTTAGGCAGGCAACCTCTGAGACTTGGATGAAGTTCGAGATTTTAAGCCATTCTGTATGTGTGCCAGGTGAATCGTGAGCTGAAGAAGCTACTGGTGGCCTCAGTAGGTGATGATCTGCAGTATCACTTTGAGCGTCTTGCACGAGAGAAGAACCAGCTGATTCTGGAGAATGAGGCCCTGGGCAGGATCCTGGCACACACTGCAGAGCAGCTGGAACGCATGAGTATCCAGTGTGATGTTTGGAGGAGCAAGTTCTTAGCTAGCAGGTATGAAGTGAAAAGAGCATGTCAGAAACAAAAATACAAAAATGATGAAGAGAGCTGGGAAGGGTGAAGGTCTTCTCTTTAAGATCCCACCGACCCAGTGAAATCTTATCCTCTTGTGGGAAGAGCTAGAGCCAGAAATGAATTATTGATCTTTTTAATGAATCTGGTTTCAACAGAGTCATGGCAGAGGAGCTGACCAATGCCAGAGCAGCTCTTCAACGCCAGACAAGAGAAGCCCAAGGTGCCATTCAGGACCTGCTGTCTGAAAGAGAGGCATTCTCCAGGGACATGGTACACACACACAGGTATCATCAACACCATCTCTTAATCAACACATCCTACACGTCACAACGAAAGCAGAGTTCTTTTATATCTACTATGCTGCCAGCTCAACTGCTAATAACTTAGTCCTTACATGCTCATATTTTCATTTTTAGATCTCTTGAGCAGCTCCTGGTGTCTCTGCAGTGGGGCAGACAACAGACCTACTACCCCAGTGCACAGCCCCTCAGTACGTGCGAGCTGGCCACAGCCAATTACAAGCTGGCCGACGCCATCAACTCTCACCTGCTGGGCAAAGTTAACACAAGTGTGAAGAGCAGCAGCAGCAGCTCACCCTCAGAGTTGTGCAACACACCAGCTGAGAAGATGGCTGAAAAGGTTTGGTCCCTGCTTGCAATGTGTTTACCAGTATTCTGTACATACTTTTTTTTATTGTAGCCTGTGCAACAAAGTACCAATTTTCTCCTATCTCTTCCACATCCCTTTCTAGGTGCTAAAGGTTTTAGACCCCATCTCCTGTACAGAAAATGAAGCTGAGCCTTCTCTTGGTGATTCCTCGCCCTCCAACTTTCTGACCAGTAAGAAGAGTATTGGCAGGTTCCATCCATACACCCGCTATGAGAACATTACTTTCAACTGCTGTGAGCGCTGCAAGGGGGATATCCTAGTGCTGTAGAGGTCTAAGAGGGGCTGTGTAACCTCCTACATTACAACCATGCTGGGCCAAAGTTCACGTCAGATGCAGTCAGTAGTCTTGACACCGTAGTAGATTCAGGGGAATATGGACATTTCAAGCAAAGCGCCTCCTTCAGTCAACACCAAGAGTGAGCTTCTCTTTCTCACTCACACATAGTACCCATCAATAGCATGGATGTGCCGCTACCCATCTTAATTTACAGCACATAAAAGTTGCAGGCAGGACTGTAATTTGCCAGTGTTCTGATTAGTAGTTTAGACCTTTTTGATCTGAAATATTTAAACAAGAAAAATGATGTCTCTTCATTTCAATCATTATGGTGGGCTAGTAAGGAAGAAAGACATTTCAGGGCTATTGCAAGTTTATTTATTGATTGGTTGTGATGTGCAGATGACTTGAGTGTTAAAAGATGAAGCAGCTCTGTTCAGGTGACTTTATATAATGACTTGAGTATTAGCTTTATCCACTTATATTTGTGTGTACCCTTAGCTGCCAATGTACAATGTGAAAGAAAAACTTTGAATGTGAGGTACATTGAAAATTACAAGGCCCCTCAAGATAGCCTCTAAATGACCTGCTCCTCATAGCAAATATAACCGTGTGTGACCTGACTGATCAGCTAATTATTTAACAGGAGGTAGTGGCCAAATAGGGCACATGCTCTGCAGTTACACATACATGTGAACATCTTGAATACATCTTGAATTGTTCATAGCCGGAGTATTCATCACACAATCAAACTTTAGATGTGGTGCAGGGATGGGAATGTTGAGTCCAAGGAATTTATCAAAACTGTATTGACTTGGCTTCAGTAATGCTTCAGTATTGTATTTTTTCATTGTGAACTAGTCAGCTTCAAAGGCTCGTTTAATATTTAAGACAAAATCAGCATCCGGGACCTTAAATCTAGAACTTGTTTGGAGTGCAGACATTAAAAGCACTATAAAGGAGTGTTTTCTGGTGACTATTTAAATTTGGACTCTTTGTTGTTTGTGCACTGGAATATATTTATGCAGAACAATGTACTAGATATTGCCATTTGAGATTTTCTAAAACCATACTGTATATTTTGACATCTTGAAACATCTATATTGGACAGGTTGCTCATGTTCGTGTTGGAGTCAATAATGTATTGTAAAATTAAAGTATTGAAGAAAGAATGGATGATTTTTAATAAACCTTTTTATCTTTGTATTTTTTTTTTCTAAACATGTTGGAGGCCATAATAAATGTTTCATACGTGTGAAATACCTTGATTCTTTAGAATTTTTATTTTTAACACAATGTGAATGGCTTGCTAAAATCTTTACATACCTAGGATTGAATTCAAGACTGTTTTTATCAGCAGTTAGAGACAACTGTCATTGCATTTAGCAGAAAATCACTACTGTCGACATGGAAATTGCTGAAATGTCATCTGACAACGTCACTGACTATTACTGTGGATGCAAACAAGGCACACTCAAAGGAACCAAGTTTTGACGGTTTTGGTTGATGTCATTCTTCCATCCATCAAGTTTTGTTGTTCTTGCCTGTAATTTTCATGTTCTCCATCTTGCTTTTAAATGATGTCCGTAGTCTGGTGACATACAGTTTGTTTTCTCTGTCACAAGTCTGCCCTGCCATCTTGCTTACTGCTGTTCTGTCTCTTTTCCCCTTTTTGTCAACATTTATGAACTTATGGTCTTTAAAAGAATTGGAAAAGCTATTAACGCCACTTCTGAATGTTCCATTACCAGTTTTGTACCCAGTTAATGTCCTTTCACCATCTTTGTCCTTCCACTGATGTATGGCTCTATCTTCTCTAGCTCTGTAGTTGGAAATCTTTCCGCCCGACTGCTGTTGACAGAGACCACCGTGCTTTCTCTTGGGCACAAACTGCAGTGCTTTTTCCCAATTGCCCGTGTCCTTGACAGTCAGCAGGATACGGATCATCTGGTCAAGAGTTAGGTTTTTTGCCCCACATCCCCAGTGAAGGAAATTATCTAGTGGTAGACGGGCTGTGGCTAGTTTCAGACGCTTGGCATTGGCCAAAGACAAGCCAGACTGAATTGAGCGGTCCACAAGGGCTCCAATTATGTAAATCTTGGAGTGGTCAAAGGTGCGGAGAACGTTAGGGGAGTCTGCGGTAAGGTAGACAAGACGTTCATGGGGGAAGACATCAACATGCTGGCGGTCCGTGGCTGTGATCATCAAGCGGTCCCAGGTCTCTGCACTGTAGCGTTTGACCAACTCATGCTTATAAGCCCCATCAGGTTGGAGGTTGCAGAGGTGAAGGTGGAAAGGGTCAGAGGAACGGCGGTTCACACCTTCCACCTCCAGAAACTGGTTGACTGCATTCTGTAGCTCACGCCGGCTCATGTTTTTCTCATAATTCATGTCAAAGACTAATGGCTGGCCAAATATCATGGCCTGTGCACTTCTCCAGGCAACCAGCTTGTCCAGGGAGCTGTCCCAGAACTGAAGGAACAAAGAGTTACTGAGTCCCTGTCCAGTTTCACCATCATTCATGTTTTCTCTTTTCTTCTCCAACAATGCCTCCTTCTCAACTCTCCTCTTCAACTGCTTTTCCTGATGGGCCTTCTTGTAGCGCTCCTTGATGGCGAGGTATTTCAGGTACTTTTTCTTTGAGGACTTGGTGGGGAGCTGTGCCAGTGTCATAGCATCATCATCACTGATTTGCTCTGGGACTGTCCTCCCCGCATGTCGCCACATCATGACCAGTTCTCGAGTTGCCTCCAGTATGTCCTTATCAGTTACTGGGCCTTCTGGAGTGGCGTCCTCTCCTCCTGGCTCCTCTCCATTATGCCCTTGATTTCCATCTGTGCCTTGGGACCTCATCATAGATTTCCATACATCCAAATCTATTTTTTTCTTTTCCTCGGAGGGTTCCGTCTTTGGCTGGGTGGTATCTTTTCTTAGTGAACCCCCGGATGTAAGGTGTCGAGCAGAGGCAACTCGGTAATTAGACGAGGTGCAGGAATCGCTGAAAGGGAGCAGTCGTAACACGTGCCTTTTGACAACAGGAGATGTCAGCGGACGATTCCATATTTCACGGAAAAACGCTGTGGCAAAAAAACGATACATTGCAAAAAATACGAAAAGTAAGGAAAATGGATGGAATATTACCATGTGAGAACAAGTGCAGGACTGTCAATGTTTGGCCCGCGGGATTTAAACGATCCAAAATGGTTGAACAACGTTGGTCATTTCACTTTTTCGTTGTCGTAAAACGCTATCATAGCTATTCATAATAGTTAGACCCTCACATTTCCTCCAACACTGGAAATTACGTTCGGTTTTAACGAGTAACGTGAAAAAGGTCACGTTGTGAAAGTGTTACATTTAAATACGTCGTACTTGAACGTTGACCAAAGAATAATACATGCGTCTTATTTTTCTGCATGAAAGTCCCGTCAAACATTACACGATCTTGTGTTATCACACGGATCCAATAGCTTTAAGCCCAATTATAGTCACCATGAAAATCCGCTGTAATGCATAATAATTAATCGGTCCTTTGATTCAGCGTGGTTCATAGGGGGGATCATGTACAGCCGCGCACCCTTATATTGCGTCATTTCCTGCTATCGACCAAACACGGAAGTGAGGATTTCTTTACGGTTTAGTTTGGAATAATGAGTTTATTTTTGCCTAAATTGTCGTGCAAAAAAGACATAGACGACGTTATTAAGGGTGTCGCAGAAAAGGTGTTAGTGCTGAGGTTTGGAAGAGACGAAGACTCGGTTTGTCTCCATCTCGACGAGATTGTGAGTCAATGAGCGAACTTTTCTGTTCACCATTCTTACCGATGGAACAATATGACTTAATTGGACTTGACGTGTCACTGATTCTAAATTGTCCCTTTTTAGTTGTCAAAAACCGCCCATGACTTGAGCAACATGGCATCTATTTACATCGTTGATGTGGAGAAAGCCCCCATCTACACAAGATATTTCGACATCAGCTATATCCCTTCAACAGTTTTCTTTTTTAATGGACAGCACATGAAAGTCGATTATGGGTGAGTGAGACAGATAAGTTGAAATCTCGGCACCACATTGTTTGCCCATTATATCAGCATAATTGTATGTAGTATATTTACAAGTCTACGTGTTCTCCTTAATTGACCACCACCTATTTCTGTTATTATAACGTCACATTACTTTTCTCTCTCAGCTCACCAGATCATACCAAGTTCGTAGGAAGCTTTAAGACTAAGCAAGACTTCATGGATCTGATTGAGGTCATATACAGGGGAGCAATGAGGGGGAAGATGATTGTCCAGAGTCCCATTGACCCTCAGAATATCCCCAAATATGATCTCCTCTACCATGGGATTTAGTGTAAACATGGTGTTTGAGTGGGATTAAAATTTTGTTCCACAAAATTCCTGGTCAAAATGATCACAATGATCACTTTTGCAAAACTGTATCAACACTCATAAATTGGTAAACTAGCGGCTTCAAACTGTATTTATATTTATATGCCATTTTATGTTCATTGTTAAAAAAAAAATTAGATGACACTGTCATGCCAGGTGATATGTATGGACAGCCACATTGGTAACTCCTTAATCCTTGTTACTTTACTATTTTAGAAGAACCAGTATAGTAAAACATTTTCATCCAAACCATGCCATAATAAGTGGTTGAAAATAACATTTTGTATACCCTGAAATGTTTTAAAACTATAGTTGCCTAGTTGCCTGTGTCACACACAAAAAATCACATGTGGTCAATATTTTTTTTTTAAATTATTTTACATTACTACATCTTATTGGACATGTTCCGTGCATGTCTTTTCAGGAAAATTGAGTCTGAATGATTGAGGTTCCAATGTGATTATGCTCAGGATTCTTCTCACAGTTGTCTTGATAAAAATTGCAGTCATTTTGATGTTTCCCATGGAAATGATAAGATGCATTAAACCAGCAGGAAGTTATTTATTTATGATTTGCTAAAGATTCTTTGTGGTTGTTTTTATTTTCAAATGTACACCATAAAGTTTCTGTTTAATTCCCTTTTTAATGTGTTCATCATTTATACTTTGTTAAAGGTAGAATGAGTAGGATTTGTCAGTTGCGGCTTGTAAACGCAACGTTGGCCCCTCCCCCCGGCTCAACGACACCAGAATGACACGCCCCCTGACCGCAGTTACCAGAACACATCCCAGTGTACCGTCGCTCTTCATCCCCATCCTCTCCTTCAGTGCTCGCCAGCGGGTGGAGGCCAACCCCAGATTCACTCTCGTTTTGCAACCAGCTTTGTCCGCTCGGTGTTTCACCTCGCTGTATTTGCGTCTTTTCGGCGTTGTGTCTCTCATTGTCGTAGCCTCCTCTTGGATGCCTGCTTACGATCTCGATCTAGCGCCTGGCCACTACGTTTTCATAGAGGACCGCTGCCCAAGGGGTAACGCCCAGAAACGTCCCGTACACAGCAGAGGTACTTGCAGAGGACAGGGTCTCTGCTGATACAGACACAGCCACACACGTCTAGTGGGTCATAAGGGATAATTGAGAGGATTTTATTTTTTAATGAGTCTATACATTGATTTTTTTTAGGAAAATCCTACTCGTTCTACCTTTAAATAATGGAGATTATAGTATCCATGAAATGGCTGCATTTTTCAGACTTCCTCATTGAAATAATCACTCTAGAAAGTATTTGCTCCATAGATAATGCACAACAATTTAACATGGCATTGTTAAAGAATTGTATTTTGTTGCTCCGTTAGTGATCTATGCATCTAAAATGATCTTGTGGACTATTTTCGGCATTTGGGAAAGTGAAAGACGTTTTGAGAATTTTTGATTAAACTGCATCTGCATTGTTCAACTAGCATTGCAGTGTTAGTTCTTAATGTTGCTGGGTGGTCACATGTTTACCGCTTGAGTAGAAGTGGTCTATTTTTTTCCATTCGTGGTGTTAGTAAGGACCCAGTCCTTGGTGTTGCACATAGCTGAGCTGTGGCGTTTCCTGTTTGTCATGCTTTTATGGGGCCTATTGAAGGCTGGACATCCATTCAGCAGCAGCCTTTTTGGAAGAAGTTCAAGAACACAACTACAAACTGGCACTCGGTCTGCTGTCATGGCATTGTGGGTGCTGCTGATACCAGCACGCAGTGTGCAAGTTGATTGACAGCTTTGAAACTCAGTGCCCCACCTCCTGGAGTGGGTCTTGAATCACATACACTCATCTCTACTCAGCAGCTGTGAGTGGGGCAGAAATTCCAGAAAAGCTAGGTAGCCGTAATCATGGGATTTTCAAGGGCTCGTCTCATGCACTGGATCTTGCGCAGCCCCTCTTGCCATCTCTCTGGCAGTGAGCCTCCAGCTTCACAGACGGCAATGCACTGTCCTCCCAGGCGCCGCTTTGAAACATCTTCCTCCTAACAGTTGGGGGCTGCTGTCTCCGCGAAATGATAAAAAGGGGCTTGTGATATGCGAGGTATGAGATGCTGCTGGGGTTTCTTGCTGTTCATTTGCTTCATCAGCAGACTGCGACGGCACAAGGAATAACTGTAAAGAAGGGCAGGGTGCGTCCTATTGGTTATTCTCAATCACGTGTCTTTTTCATTGACGACGAACAGCTCCGCCATGTTGGGAGGACAGCCAGACCTTAGCAACCGCTGTTCACGCTGAAGTTCTCGTTGTCGATCTGTGTATACAAGAACGACATTTTAAGCGAAAATCGGACAAACGTACGGGAATAAAACATCCACTCTTCGGAAAACAGTTTTCAAAATACACTTGTAAACTAGTAATAAGACACGGTAGCCTCTAGCTGACGGGTCTGACCCTTTAGCCGAGCGGTTAGCGATGTCGCTTTGTGGTGCAGTACACCTCATATCGAATCCCGCACCGCGCAAAAGAATAACAGCTTACGTTAATTTTTTTTTTTAAAGAATTCGATGTGATTTTTTTTTGGTATGTTAACAAATTACATTTTTAGCCATAAAGGTCAAAGGACAATATTACCCCCCCTCTCATTTTTCTTCATTTACATCTACCTGTCCGGTTTGTGGTTGTATTTTGAGATTAAAGCTGTATTTCCACATCTACGGGGTGCTCCGAGTTCTCTCCCCCCTGCATGGCGGGTCCGGGTTTCACATTTTCGGACAGAGTCTCCAGCGTGGCGAGTGAAGTCGGCGACGACGCGTCAGAGTGCTCGTTCCTCTTTTTGACCCAGACTGCATACAGAGGGTTAACACCCTGGCCCGGCTGTAGCACAAAGACACGAAAGAGACGTGAGTCCGTTCAGTCTCAAGTAATCATGCAGTAACTCTGTAACTCAACATTTAAATAAAGCGGAAAGTGGATGCACGCTAACCTGCAACTTAAAGGATTGCGAGTTGTCTTGCAAATTAGTTAGTCCAATTAAACACTTGACCAATGATTTAGACCACGGCACAGTATTAGAGTGCATAGCAGCTGTCACACTGCTCAAAGTGATCAAACCAAAATACTCGGGATCGCCGGTTCGAATCCCCGTGTTACCTCTGGCTTAGTCGGGCGTCCCTACAGACACAATTGGCCGTGTCTGCGGGTGGGAAGCGGGATGTGCGTATGTGTCCTGGTCGCTGCGCTAGCGCCTCCTCTGGTCGGTCGAGGCGCCCGTTCGGGGGAGAGGAGGAACTCGGGGGAATAGCGTGATCCTCCCACGCGCTACGTCCCCCTGGCGAAACTCCTCACTGGCAGGTGAAAAGAAGCGGCTGGCGACTCCACATGTATCGGAGGAGGCATGTGGTAGTCTGCAGCCCTCCCCGGATCAGCAAAGGGGGTGGAGCAGCGACCAGGACAGCTCGGAAGGGTGGGGTAATTGGCTAGATACAATTGGGGAGAAGAAGAAAAAAAACAACCCCCATAATAATAAAAAAATGATGTGTCAAAAAAAAAAGAAAAAAGAAAAAAAGAGGTCTCACATCTTGGTGTTTCGCTCCTGTCTTCATATCTGGCGTCTGGCCTGCTGACCTTTTGCCTAATAAAAGATGCTGTGATGAGATGTATGAACCCCTTCACAATGAATTTTGACACTGCATTGAGGCGGTGTAAAAATTACTATAAAGGGTGAAATCATCGTTCTTTAGCATATAGAAAAGAAACCCATTCACTTTATTACCTTTGTATTTCACAGCGGTCACCACCATGACACAGAGTACAACCACACCCAGCGTGCCCAGAACAGGCCAAAGCCACTGAACCCCGCCAGCTGTGTTATCCTCTGCACTTTCTGATGAGAAAAACATTTCAATGTACTCAGCACCACAGAATAGAGGCCATACAGCAAAACCAAGTGGGATTATAACTCCTGTTCATCGGTTTTACAAACTTCTCTACCTGCGGCTCCTCTTCGCACACTTTCTCCGGTTTCGGTGTGGCGGAGGCTGTGTTCCTTGTAACTGTAGCCAAAGCTTTGGGCGGGTTTACCCCAGTAGAAGCTGTTGGTCCGGAGGGGAAAGAAGGGGGCCATGTAGGCCTGCGCTCTCTGGGCTGGATGAACCTGCTCACTGTCGGGGTAGGTAGCGCCGCCGTGCTCCCTTAGCCAAGTCTCAAGAAGCCTTGTTCGGAGTTGCATTGTACACAATGTTAGAGATAACCTCCAGTTATTGCAAATATACTATGACACTAAAGTCATTTTATTTTATTTATTTATTTCGTACCCCCCCCCTTTTCTCGCCAATTGTATCCCGCCAATTACCCCACTTTTCCGAGCTTTCCGGTCACTGCGCCACCCCTTCTGCTGATCCGGGGAGGGCTGCAGACTACCACATGCCTCCTCCGATACATGTGGAGTCACCGGGGGCTTCTTTTCACCTGACAGGAGTTTTGCCAGGGGGACGTAGCACGTGGGAGGATCACGCTATTCCCCCCAGTTCCCCCTCCCCCCAGAACAGGCACCCCGACCGACCGACCAGAGGAGGCACCAGTGCAGTGACCAGGACACATACCCACATCCGGCTTCCCACCCGCAGTCACGGTCAATTGTTTCTGTAGGGGACGCCCGACCAAGCCTGAGGCAACATGAGGATTCGAACCAGGATCCCCATGTTGGTAGGCAATGGAATGGACCGCTACGCTATCCGGACGCCCCCACTGAAGGAAATTTAAATGAATATTTTGTGATTGCGAATGCCATATTGTTCATAAGACATAAAAGCACATTGAGTCCAGGTTTCATTAAGTGGTGTCAGCCACACTGACAATGTCTGACTTACTTGTCAATGAAGCTGTGGTGCAGCATGAATACAGGGTCGTTGGCTGCAATCGGGACCAGAGACATGGTTCCATTTAAATATCTGTGGATTAAGTTGTGCATTGAGGCGTTCAGGTGGCGAGAGTCCTGGGGAATGTCAAATCCTGTGGGAGAAAAGGTCACATGTTTTAACCTAGACTTATACCTTTACCTACAGTCCCAGTTGGCCTTCAACTCTGTGACATGTGTTGCCCGAGGGGGCTTAAAAAGCTGCCCCACTGTCAGTAAAATCTAGTAACTGTCATAAGATAAGATAAGAGATAAGATGTACTGTACTTATCCCCGTGGGGAAATTCATCTTCTGCATGTAACCAATCAACACACACTAGCTAGGAGCGTCGGGCAGCTGCAGCACCCGGGGACCAACTCCAGTTCTTCTTTCCATTGCCTTGCTCAGGGGCACAGACAGGAGTATCAACCCTAACATGCATGTCTTTTTGAAGGTGGGAGGAAACCCACACAGACACGGGGCGAACATGCAAACTCCACACAGAAAGGACCTGGGACGGCCTGGGGTTCGAACCCAGAACCTTCCTGCTGGGAGGCAACAGTGCTAACCACTGGGCCACCGTGCTGCTCAACAAAAACTGTCAATTTGAAGGAATACCGTAGCGACCAATACTGCAACTAACGCGTTAAAGTCACGTCTTTTAAGTTGTATGAATTTTTTTTTACACCTGCGCAAAGCATTCTTGGAAAGCTGTAGATGACTTTAACAAGTGACTGAACTCCTAACAGCAAGTTCAGTGATGTTAAATAAGTTTTATTGTTCGTTAAGCCATTGAACATGTCCTATTGTTTAGTTGGACTGTATCTTAGTTGAATTGTTTACGTACCTTCTAGCTTGTTCCGGAAGCTGTTCCTGGACTGTCTGTTAAATGGTGGGGTGTCAAAGGTCTCCGCTGACATAATGTCCCGAACATCCCCAGCAGTAGGTAGTGTCGAAAACACAGGGTCCTTGCCAGGGTTGCGGGTCAGATACTTAGGTCCAGAGTCATTCAGATCCATACAGATTATGCTAAGAGACTCCTGGAATGGACATATCGTCTGTTGGGTTGGAAAAGATGGAAAAATACAGATTAAAGAGAGAAGATGGTTGGGCTTCGAATTTGTGTTTATAAAGTAAAATAGAAAGTCATAATTGCGCCATTACCTCAGCGTAATATCAAATAAAAGAAACAATCAGTGACTCCTTATCTGTGAATTGTCCTCCTATTAAGCCTGGTAATATTGTTCGCCTCCTAGTAGGACATGTCACAGTGTGAAGTTGTGTTTCTTAGCCTCATCCTTTGCCTCGGATGGCCACATGGACAGAGGGCAACTCACCTCCCACTTTGAGAAACGTGAAGCACCGTCAATGTGTCCATCTGGGGCAACTCCCCCAAGATACTGGTTGGTGCAGATGTTACAGCTGTTGGTCCTGGTCCAGTCCCAGTAGGGAATGTAGAAGTCCTGGTCCCCTGTCAGTTCCCTAATCTCCCTCTCAATGAAGAGTAGGAACACACGGTGCCAGAAGCCAAAAGCTGGACCTCGATGGGCTGCATTGTTCCCAGAACGAACGTAACTCTTGGCTGAATAGTAGTGCATCCATACATACAGGTCATACACGCTTGTGTTGTGAAATGCATTATTTCCCTCCACTGTGGTGTTGCTGCTGGTAAGGATCATATAACGGTCGCTCAAGGTCCATTTCGCCTTGTCCAGGCTGGAAAGAAAGGTCTCTCTCTCCTCATCAGTCAGGTCTGTTATCTCTTTCCTCTCAATGTGGTGCCGTTGCATGCACAGGGGTCCCTTCCAACCCGGCAGGCACTGACCACAGTCAAACCCATCATAGTTTCCCTGGCATGTGCAGACTGAATCAAAGAATGCACGAGGCCAGTTTACCCTGTAGTCGACTGGTCTGGGGAGGTCCTTAGCAGGATGGGGTGCACAGACCCCTCTCCCTGATTTGAAGCCACAGGGAGACCCCCTCCAGAGTGGGCAACATGTGCGGCTCTCCAGAGCCTCTGAGGTGATGCAAGGCCTGGGAAACTGAGCCTGCAGGACTCTGGGAAGCATTAGACACAGCAGGAAAATCCACCAGGACCACAGGGGACCTTGGAAGTGGAGTCCTTGCAGCATAGTGGAGGAGAGGGGAGACAGACAGATCACAGGACACTGCAAAATCATCCAATTTTCCCTCTGGTGGTTCCCTTTATAAACCGGAAAGGTTGTGTTTGATTCTTGTGTGATCCTTATGTGGCAATGTTTGAGAAGCTGGGAGGTAAGCATTTGCATTAGCTGTGTCAACAGTGCAAAATAACCTCTCAAAGTTCAACTGGTTCGGTCATTGTCCTGTGTCTATATGTGTTTGTGCGTGTGTGTGTGTGTGCATGTGCGCATACATGTGACTGCACCTGTGTCATTACCAACTCTTACGTCATAGGTACATTTCTTGGGGAACTAATGGAAATGATTGTGTGTACTGAGAGGGAAGATAGACACTGCACACCAATGCTGATTCTTATGAGATAGTGGACAAATGTACAAAAGATACAGTCAAAAGAGAACAGATTGGTTTAGATATTGATTCTAGCAAGGCAGAAGCCAAATATCCAATGAGGAGACGGAAGTTCAGGATGTAGGAGGGAGGGATCACTAATAACAAGGGTGAGAATGGGGCAAACTGGATTATATAATACATTGTTAATCATAAAGAGAAACCTTATGGGAGGTATGATTATTGTCAGTATACGCCAAAAATGGTGGAACATGTATTGATGGAGTGTTGAAAATGTAAAGAAGAGAAAGATTCAGGGAGTCATTGAATTGTAAATGTGTATAAATGAGGTCAAGTAAATTTTTGAAAAACCATAAGAGGATGTGTGTGATGCTTTAATTCATTTTTTTTCAGTTCTTAAAACCAAAGGAATTGGTACACAGTACGGCTGATCAATTCTGAAAAAAAAAATCAGCATTGTGTTTATTTTTTTGTAGTATGTAATGCAATATTGAAGAATATAAAAGAGCTGCATAATTTCCCCTGACACATGCAGTTTTTATCTTTCAAATCTCATTCGCAAAGAATTTCTCACTGTAGCAATGATTATGATGAATTTTAGAAGTCATCAAATCAGACTAAATTATATTATTTGTCATATCCACTTGAATAATTTTCTTTGAGAGTGGTCATAAAAAGTGGACCTTGCAAGATTTCATTTTCTATGAAGCAATGAGTTTTAGCCCGGGCCCAATTTGCCTTACATTGTAATATGACTACAGCACGTGTATCATGTCGATTAATAGAATATTATTAGACATATTATTCAGCTCTAAAACACACAATTTGAATTTAGTTTTCTGTACTTTATCTTTTTATTTTTTTTTATTTATCATTTTGTTTAGAATTGAAACGTAATAAGCAGTTCTCCGATTCGTACTCCGAATCAGTGGGTAGCGGTAATGCGCGAGAAAGTAGTTTGCAACCACCGTAAAAGGAATCAGAGGAAGACGAAGAAGAACAGCGCGCCGGATGTTGATTGAGCTCTCCAGCTATGGCAGCGACCTTGTGTAGAGCGGCGTGACACTTGGAATGAATTTTATAATAAAAGTTATTTAGCGTAGTTGTTTTATGCGTATAGCCCAGGGGCTCTTGTGACGTGGCGTTATGATCTCAGTCAAATCTGCCGTCGGCGCGCTGGCCAGGACCTGTTGGTCCGCCGGTCTGCTACAAGGTATAGCATTAGCTAACATTGAAGCTACCGTGAGCCTTAGCACGTAAGATGTATTGTGCCGTTACACAGAAACCCTCGCAGTGCTAACACAATTTGTGTGCCTTTGCCTCTAATTCTCATGTCGTTAATTTTGATAAAGTGCTAATGAGCAGTTAGCAAGCATGTGACGCGTCGACCTAACGTGGTTTTTGTACCTCGGTTTGTTACACAGGTACTTTGCAGAACCACATGAAGGTCCTGTGTGTTGGACTGAAGACATATGAAATACCTCCAGACTTCAGTGGTAATCATGCATCTTTTTTATGGAATCTACTCTATGTGACTGAAAGTTTAAAGTTGTATACCGAATATTGGACTGGAAGGTTTGTCAAAACATGCTCGTCAATGTAGAACGACGTTCTTGATTTGCAAAGCATTCTTATCGCCTTTCACTGCAAGCTGATCTTCAGTTACGAGAAACAGCTGTTTGCCAAACTTTGTGACCTCAGTTTATACGTTTGCCTTTTTTGTGTTGAGGCATATGGCCCCCTTTGCACTTAACATTAACATGTGTATCATGGATTGTAATCAGATATTGGTTAATCTCACAGAAATGCAGGTTTAAATTCACCCCAAGATGCATTGTGGTCACATTGCCAAAACCATCTTTGTAGGCAGTCGGGGACGTATTGTGACCACATTTTGATAAGGTGTAAATGTAATATTTTGACCACATTTTTATAAGGTGTAATTGTAATCCTATCCACATTCAGCATCTACATGAGCAGCATTTACAAATTTACTGTGTGTGCATCCAAACACAGCTCGATGAGTGGGGGGGACCTAACAAGCACAAGTACATTGAAAATATAAATGAAGTTTCTCTGACAAAATGGGTTTTATTGACAACACAAGCTGTCATGTTAATTTCTTGGAAATACAGTAATCTACAATAAATTTAATTATGCCTACTTACACTATAACCCGTGTCTTTACCATCTCAATTGATAAGTCATCCATCACAACTGTGAGCAATTATTTGACTTAAGGGTTATTCTTAGCTTGTCCAACACAGTTTCTGATTATCTTGTGGTATAAAAAAAACAAACACCAAAACAACCTGCTATAAAAACAGTTTCTTTCCGTGGGCTGTCATTCAAATGAATGCTTAACACTGTCAAATAAATTCAACAATTTGGTATATACTGTACTGTATACATTGTACATATACTGGTACACTCTGTCATGTCCATCTACCTCTGGCATATATGTAAGTAACCTGCTAATATTTATTTCAGCATCTCTGATATGTTCTCTGCATCATTGCACTTTATCACCTCTTATTTCACCTGTATATAGTAAATCCTTGTGTATATATCTGAATATTGTTGTGTTATAATGTTATTCTGTATTAAATACGCCGAGAGAGCCGTGAAACTGCATTCAAATTCCATGTAGTGCAAACCTACATGGCCAATAAAGGCAGACATAACCTTGCTTTGTGGATGCAGGTTTTCTTCAAAAATGGTAAACACTGCTTGGGGAGTGATGCACGTGGTGACCTGCGTTTTGTATCAGACAGCGCAATCAGGTCTCATTGTGGACAACAGAGACGTGTGTTGATGTCAGGTGTAGAGGGCCCATGTTTTCTACTGTACATGTGATCTGTTTGTTCCTCCTTACATATAGCTCACCTTTGTTTCTCATCCCTATTTTATACCTTTGAAGATGTGGTGCTGCCAGAGAAGCCCAAACTTAAATTCCTTAACAAGGTGCCCAACTTTAAGAAAGCCAAGAAGGAAAGGAGAAAACTGGAGGACATCCAGGGCCCGGCGAAGACCTCCATCGCTTTCACTACAGGACAGTATGCTATTGTGGTGAGTGTTTTTTTTTTTATTAAACATTGTTGTCCTTTAGTGAGCATCAACTCATGGACTATATCTTTCTGCCACTGTCCAAAAAACTCGATCTTCACATTAATTTGCCTATCTAATTTTTATGTGATTTTATGAGCCTTTTAAGCTTTAATATGTATTGATTAGTGTTTGTAGAACATCCTGCGAATCCTTGTCTGCTTTCTTTCTGTCATCTGTTAGTGTCACAGATGCTGGGCACATTAAGATCCATAATTCTTCAAACATGCAATAAGATGACGTAGTAATATGCAAGACAGCAGTTGCTGGCATTGAAGTCTGTGGACAAGATTTCATCTATTCTAGTTCATACTCTTCCCAAGGCAAGGGACTCATATCTTGAGATTTGTGATGATTTGTGGCATGTAAAACAAATGTCGGTCTGATCCAGCTCTGACTGGTTGATAGCAGTGATAGAAATCCCTTATGCCAGTCTCTTAAGCTTCATATTATTTGTTAAAAAAATAAAAACAAAACAAAATAGAATAAAGGGGGATCAGCTTATGACAGACCTAGGCTCTAAAAAAATACAGTAGATGAGTTGGGCCATTAAGTGTTTTGACTGGTGTTCCGGGGGGGGGGGGGATTCACTCTTAACCCTTTCACTCCCTTTAAACTGAAGGTTAATAATATATACTGCAAGATTTTTATGTTAATGTCCAACACCTGAAGGTAAGTTATTTGTTATGATGCATTTTATTTGTTAGGATCATTGCACACTGTCCAAGTCAATGAATTGATAGAATTGTTGTTTGTTTTTCTCTGAAGCAATATTCTGTGCCTTTTGCTGTGCTCTTCCATGTTAGGGACTGAGCTTGTAGCTGTAGCCTAAATAGCTGCCGAGCAAAGATATTGTTGCTGTGATCAGAACAGTCACAGGTTTAGGGACTTTTTTGTTGTTTGTTGATCAATCGAAATGATCTACAATTTATAAGGAATTCTCATAATATGTAGAAATATGCAATAACCATCTTATAAAATCCCTAACCCACTTCAAGCTGTGATAAACCAAAGTTATATCACAGCTAAGATTGTTTTGTCACTGCTTGTAATCTTTTGTGGGTTATTACTCAATTCTCATTCTCGGTTACCATCTCTGTCAGGTTATCATAATTTCCCTAATTGCAGCATCATTACGCCATATGCTGTGATGTGTAATTTTTGAATCCTCACACTTTGTGTTTCCATTCATATACTTCTTCTAGCCATCTTGGCTGTTTTTATGCCTGCGGACATAAAAAAACAACCCATAACAAGTTTGTCTTTTTTTTTTTTAAGCAATTATCACTCATGTTGGTGCAGGCTCCCTCATAACAACTGGTTGTTTTGGACACACACCCATGCCAGTGTAAAGATTTTATCTGGCTTGCAGCAAGCATAAGTCTGATTAAACATATCTATAGTCACTCTGGGGTGCACATCAGTGGGTTTTACAGTGGGTTTTACTTTTTTTATACTAACTAAATGTGATAACCATTGCAAGGGGGAAACGAGCAGTTTGTCATGACATAACACAGTGATTTCTCTCTCCGGTCCTCAGGCCATGGGAGGGGGCTACCTGCATTGGGGACACATAGAGATGATTCGCTTGACCATCAACCGTAAGATGGACCCCCGCACTACATTTGCTCGCTGGCGCATCAATGGTCCATACAAGCCCATTACCCGTAAAGGCCTGGGACAGCGTATGGGTGGTGGAAAGGGAGCCATCGACCACTATGTAACGCCTGTCCGCTATGGTCGTTTCATTGTGGAAGTGGGAGGACAGGTGGAGCTGGCGGAGGTAGAGCCAATGTTGACGCAAGTGGCCAGGAAGTTGCCCTTTCCTGCCAAGGTGAGTTTACAAATGGACAGAGCCCCCTTTTTATCACCTCACTCGTATCTCAAAAATTTCACCAATGAGGGTTATTTGAACATTGATGTTATGGCAGTAAGAATGTATTCTGATATGGATTTTTATCTTACTATCCTTTAGTCCTCATGCAACAAATGTTTGCATGCACAGATCTGTTTTAAAAGTACATACTAACCAGTGTTACCCCCTAGAAATTTTATTAGTGGGCAGGGGTGGTGATGTGTAGGTGTGGCGGCAAGGAGGTAGGGGTTCTCAACGTTTTTTCCCATCTTGCTTCGTTTACTCTGTAAAGGAAATGAATAAAATTAAGGGAATTTTGTTGCATGAGGCCCGATGACCGACAATAAATCTGTTGGTCTGGTGTGTCCAGGTAGCATAGCGATCTATTCCGTTGCCTACCAACATGGGGATCGCCAGTTCAAATCCCTGTGTTACCTCTGGCTTGGTCAGGCGTTCCTGCAGACACAATTGGCCGTGTCTGCAGGTGGGAAGCCAGATGTGGATATGTCTCCTGGTCGCTGCACTAGCGCCTCCTCTAGTCGGTCGAGGCGCCTGTTCGGGGGGGAGGGCGAACTGGGGGGAATAGTGTGATCCTCCTAGGCGCTACGTCCCCCTGGCGAAACTCCTTGCTGTCAGGTGAAAAGAAGCGGCTGGTGACCACATGTATCAGAGGAGGCATGTGGTAGTCTGCAGCCCTCCCCGGCTCGGCAGAGGGGTTGGAGCAGTGACTGGGATGGCTCGGAGAGTGGGGTAATTGGCCAAAAGTGCAATTGGGGAGAATGGGGGGGGGGTCTATTAGTCTGGTTTAAGACAAAAGGGTGGAAAACGATTTAAGATAAAAACAAAATAATATAATTAACGTGTCGACCTTTCTCTTTGGGCTGTGTAACAGGTAATGAGCCGAGAGAGTCTGGAGGCCATGCACCAGAAGCAGGCAGACATGGAACAGGACAACCAGAATCCCTGGACCTTCAAGGAGATAGCTCAAGGCAACATGCTGGGTTGCAGGAGGGTAATCAGTCCCTTTGACCTGCGCTATCATGGACACTTCAGTGGGAAATTCCACAACACAGGGAGGGTGTAAACTGGGACTATGGAACAGAATTCACGACAGTAAAATACTGTAATGCTATCCCTACAATAACATGTTGATTTATCAATGTAAAGTGTCATTATTTATGTTTCTGTGCAGTTTGAAAGTGCACATAGTGATGCTCTAACAATGACACGCTTGGAAACGGAACATAATGTTGCTCAACCAGTATTTCAAAGTATGAAAGGCTTTGAATGCAATGTTCAAATTAACTGGCACAATTCATATTGTTTTGTGGCTTTTTATTCAAGTATAATTGGATTTGACATTTGGTCAATAAGGGATATTTCATTCACCTTGCACCAGAGCGAATGAAAAATGGTAACAAATGAAGTACGTTAAAGTTTTTTCTGTAATAAATAATATTACCACATAAACATTGGCCCCAAGTTACAACAATTAAGAGCACTCATCTTTGGCGATTCACACCCTCGCTGTGAGCCACAGAAACCAGAAAATTCACAGTTGTTCAAACCCCTACCAAGTCTATGGAAGATCTGGTTTTCTGTTGATGTTGCAGTACTTTCCTTTTAGTACTACCCACTTAAACTTGCCTTCGGTCAAAGCCATAGCAAACTAAGATGGCTGCTACATTGGGTGGGTATACGTGGGGTTAATTTGTATATTGATTACGTCACAAGCAAACCGCGTTTCAGTTGTCTGTAAAACACAAGCTTATGTAGCATGAAATTAATCTTAAGAAATATGCACTTAATTGGGGGTTGTAAATGGGATTTTCCAAGGTTTGTTTATTGTTTGCATTTTTAAAGACTCACAAATTCTTGCTCCATTTGGTGAAACCTTAATGAAAAGTGCCATCGTAATTTTTTTTTTTTTGGATTTGTCTCCCTTTTTTCCCCCAATTGTACTTGGCCAATTACCCCATTCTTCCGAGCCGTCCCGATCACTGCTCCATCTCCTCTGCTGAGCCGGGGAGGGCTGCAGACTACCACATGCCTCCTCCGATACATGTGGAGTCGCCAGCCGCTTCTTTTCACCTGACAGTGAGGAGTTTCGCCAGGGGGGACGTAGCGTGTGGGAGGATTACGCTATCCCCCCCAGTTCCCCCTCCCCCCTGAGCAGGTGCCCCGACCAACCAGAGGAGGCGCTAATTTAGCAACCAGGTCACATACCCACACCCGGCTTCCCACCCGCAGACATGCCAATTGTGTCTGAAGGGCAACCGACCAAGCTGGAGGTAACGGGGATTCGAACTGGCGATCCCCGTGTTGGTAGGCAATGGAATAGACTGCCACACCACCCGGATGCCCATTGTAATTTTTTGATTGGACTTTGATCAGACCTTAGTAGAATATGAGCTAGAGAGCATAGTTGACAAAATGTATTATGAAATATAGATAAGCTGTCTCCTATCTAAAGATGAAAAATATTAACTCTGGGTTTTGCTATGTTCAATATAATTGTAATGAAAACAAAATACATGAGGAAAAAAAGTGGGAACACTGGAATTGAGAAGTATAAATGTTACTTCACCACCTGTGGAAGAAAAGTGGTTGAGCTGACTACTGGAGAAAAGGCTCAGAAAACTTCTCACACTAGCTGTAATCTTTATTTTTTGTTAAAATCTTCATTGGCTGACAGCACGGAGACCGTTGTCCTTCCAGGGGTACGCACATGCAAAAAACTATAACAACCAACGGGTAAAAGAAACATCTTCAAAATCAACACAACTTAAAAAGGATAACGGGATATATGAATTTAAAGATAAGCGAAGAAATACATTATTTATAATGTTGAAAAGATGCACTATCACAGTTCCGGTCCTGCAAGATGCCTCTTGAGTTCATGTTTAAAGAGCAACTAAACCTTATATAATTTTTGTGAGTTGGGTACCATCTAAAGATGAAAAGCCAATAAATGCTGAGCTGAGTGTGTGACCAAGTGATGCAAGCATAGCAGGATAAACACATCTGGAACTGAGAAAATTTATCTAGGCAAGTAAAAAAAAAAACTATATGAAAGAGGCAGAAAAGAAATCTAAACTTTTGATCTGGGAAAATCTAAATTTAAAGGTTTTACTTTCTCAAAAACTATGAGACGTCAATGAAAACGGTAACTGTACACCTCTACCAAAGAAGCTGGATGCTTTAAAGTTTAGAATGAGGTTTCTGGGTGAAAGTATGCAGAAGCAGTTGGGTACCAAAAGAGTAGGAAGAACATGAGTGGCTTTCAGCTGGCCCACTGGGTCCAATTGATATAGGCATGACAATGAGCTAGCACTGACAACAGTTAATAGTTTTCTTAATTCTGGCTCCTAAGCTTACCAAAATCAAACAGATCATCCCAAGCCTGGATGTATGGGGAGGGTTGAATCAGGAAGGGCATCCGGCTTAAACCCTTTGCCAAATCAAATATGCGGGTCATAAATCAGATTTCCCAGGTTACCAACGACCGCCGCCGGTACTGTTGGCTAGCAGGGTGCCAGTGGAAACTATGCTACTGTTGGGTGAAGGAGAGGGAGAAGGCATGTCCAGAGGCAGCAGAAGAGGAGGAAGGGTAAGAGTGTAGGGGTGAGAGTCAGACCTTTGAATGTTGACACTATGATTGGTAAAGGCAGAGAGCTGGCTGATATGATGGAGAGAAGGAAGGTAGATATACTGTGTGTGCAAGGGACCAGGTGGAAGGGAAGTAAGGCCAGGAGCATTGGAGGTGGCTTCAAACTCTTCTACCGTGGTTCAGATGGGAGGAGAAATGGGGTAGGGGTAATTCTAAAGGAAGAGTATGTCAAGAGTGTTGGAGGTGAAGAGAGTGTCAGACAGAGTGATGAGTATGAAGCTGGAAATTGAAGGTGTGAGAGTTGGGTGTGAGATAGAAGAGAAAGAAGAATTCTGGAGTGAGTTGGATGAAGTGGTGGAGAGGGTACCCACGGAGGAGAGAGTGGTGATTGGAGCGGACTTCAATGATCATGTTGGTGAAGGGAACAGAGGTGATGAGACGATGGGCAGGTATGGTGTCAAGGAGAGCAATGTTGGAGGACAAATGGTGGTGGATTTTGTGAAAAGGATGGAAATGGCTGAGGTGAATACATATTTCAAGAAGAGGGAGGAACACAGGGTGATGTACAAGAGTGGAGGAAAGTGCACACAGGTGGACTATATCTTATGCAGGAGGCATGATCTGAAAAGGATTGGAGACTGCAAGGTGGTGACAGGGGCGAATGTAGCTAGGCAGCATCAGACGGTGGTCTGTAGGATGACTTTGGAGACCAAATAGAGGAAGAGAGTGAATGCAGAGCCAATGATCAAATGGTGGAAGTTGAAGAAGGAAGACTTGTGTGGAGTTCAGGGAGGAGTTAAAACAGGCACTGGTGGTAGTGAAGAGTTGCTGGATGGCTGGTCAACTACTGCAGAAATAGTGAGAGAGACAGCTGGGAAGGTACTTGGTGTGTCATCTGGACAGAGGAAGTAAGACAAGGAGACTTGGTGGTGGAGTGAGGAAGTAGAGCAAAGTATACAGAGTAAAGAGGTTGGCAAAAAAAAGAAGTGGGAAAGTCAGAGAGATGAAGAAAGTAGACAAGAGTACAAGGAGAGGCAGCATAAAGCAAAGAGAGAGGTGGCAAAGGGAAAGGGAAAGGCATATGGTGAGTTGTATGACAGGTTAGACACTAAGGAAGGAGAAAAGGACTTGTACTGATTGGCTAGACAGAGGGACCGAGCTGGGAAGTATGTATAGCAGGTTAGGGTGATAAAGGATAGAGATGGAAATGTGCTGACAACCGAGGAAAGTGTGTTGAGAAGGTGGAAGGAATACTTTGAGGGGCTGATGAATGAAGAAAAGAGAACGAGAGAGAGAGAGAGAGAAGGTTGGATGATGTGGGGATAGTGAATCAGGAATTGCGGTGGATTAGTAAGGAGGAAGTGAGGGCAGCTATGAAGAAGATGAAGAGTGGATGACAGTTGGTCCAGATGACATACCTGTGGAGGCATGGAGATGTTTAGGAGAGATGGCAGTGGAGTTTTAACTAGATTGTTTAACACAATCTTGGAAAGTGAGAGGGTGCCTGAGGCATGGATAAGAAACATACTGGTACCGATTTTCAAGAATAAGGGCAATGTGCAGAACTGTAGCAACTACAGAGGTATAATGTTGATCAGCCACAGCATGACCTATAGGAAAGAGTAATAGAAGCTAGGTTAAGAGGAGAGGTGACAATCAGCGAGCAGCAGTATGGTTTCATGCCATGAAGGAGCACTACAGATGCGATGTTTGCTTTGAGAATGTTTATTGAGAAGTATACAGAAGGTCAGAAGGAGTTACGTTGTGTTTTTGTAGATTTAGAGAAAGCATACGACAGGGTGCCGAGAGAGGAGGTGTGGTATTGTATGAGGAAGTGGTGAGTTGCAGAGAAGTATGTAGGAGTGGTGCAGGATATGTATGAGGGAAGTGTGACAGTGGTGAGGTGTGCGGTTGGAATGACAGATGGGTTCAAGGTGGAGGTGGAATTACATCAAGGATCGGCTCTGAGCCATTTCTTGTTTGCAATGGTGATGGACAGGTTGACGGACGAGACCAGGCAGGAGTCTCCGTGGACAATATGATGTTCGCAGATGACATTGTGATCTGTAGCGAGAGTAGGGAGCAGGTTGAGGAGAACCTGGAGAGGTGGAGGTATGCACTGGAGAGAAGAGGAATGAAAGTCAATAGGAGCAAGATGGAACACATATGCATGAATGAGAGGGAGGACAGCAGAAGGGTGAGGATGCAAGGAGTAGAGGTGACGAAGGTGTAAATAATAGAGGCGAGGAAGAGAGTGCAGGCAGGGTGGAGTGGGCGGAGAAGCGTCTGGAGTGATTTGCGACAGAAGGGTACCAGCAAGAGTTAAAGGGAAGTTTTACAAGATGGTTGTGAGACCAGCTATGTTATATGGTTTGGAGACAGTGGCACTGACGAAAAGACAGGAGGCGGAGCTGGAGGTGGCAGAGTTGAAGATGCTAAGATTTTCATTGGGAGTGATGAAGAAGGACAGGATTAGGAACGAGCATATTAGAGGGACCGCTCAGGTTGGACGGTTTGGAGACAAAGCAAGAGAGGCAAGACTGAGGTGGTTTGGACATGTGCGGAGGAGAGATGCTGAGTATATTTGGAGAAGAATTCTGACTATGGAGTTTCCAGGGAAGAGGGAAAGAGGAAGGCCAAAGAGGAGGTTATGGATGTGGCGAGGGAAGACATGCAGGTGGCTGGCGTCACAGATGTGAGTTTTATGACACGTGTTTTACGACAGTTGCTACTGTAAGTGGGAGGTGCCGAAAAGCAGTCAGTACGTTAAACACGGATTCTGATGTCGTTGTTGTGGAGCCTAAGAGCACGGAGAATAAACCCATCCTTTAATTGCAAAATACTGAACTCTCGCCAGTCATTCTTATAATAAACAAAAGCTAGTTTATTAGTTTATTACAGCTGGCAAGACAGAGGAAGATGCAGAGGACAGGAAGAGATGGAAACAGATGATCCGCCCTGGCGACCCCCTAACGGGTGCAGCCAAAAGTAGTCTCAGTAGTTGGGACTGAAACGGTAAAATGGAAGTTAAATTATAGGTTAGGCCACATGTTAAATCAAAACTGCTGTAACTTGTGCTTACAAAACTACCCAGTTGATAGGCTACTTGTTGTTATTTAAGCTATGCTGTAGTCGTGTTACAATATAAGTCTGTGCCCACTGAAATATATCCTGGAATAGCTACTTTCCATTGCAAAAGCCTTTGGATGCGTTCACAATCGCCTGTAAACAATAAAAGACTATATCATTACCAGTGTAAACTACTAATAAGACACGTTAGCCCCTAGCTAACGGGTCTGATCCTTTAGCCGAGCGGTTAGTGATATCGCCTTGTGGTGCAGTATAACTCGTATCGAATCCCGCACCGGGCAAGAAAATAACCGGTTACACTGGTGGCAGCGGTGGGATCCGGAAGTGCGCAGATCCTCAAAGTCTCTTCGGAGCGCGGGAGTAACAAAGCGCGAGGGCGCGCTTCCGGGGAGGGTGACGACTGTAAACAACTAATAAGACACATTAGTCCCTAGCTAACGGGTCTGACCCTTTAGCCGAGCGGTTAGTGACGTCGCCTTGTGGTGCAGTACACGCTGTATCGAATCCCGGACCGGGCTAGAACATAACCGGTCACACCAGCAAGGACCAGGGTGCTAAATCTGGGCCATGTGCTGTAATTACATTACCCCCCCGGCCGGTCCCAGCGGATAAGTCCAGGGTTGAATTTCTTTCCCAGTGTACCCCTGATTGGCAACGAAGTTACAGCGAGGACTGTTTTTGCGGTATCTGTGGTAAGCTTTATTCGTTGGTGGGAATCGGTTTAATTCACCCTTTCTTCCGAATTCTATTACTTTCCCCGTGTACCTGACGTTGCGCCTCCTTTTTGCCCACCTGTGTGCACGAATTCAACACACACACCCACACACGTGCACACGCACGTGCGCGTGTGCGGCCCCTCCTCCTCCCGCCTTGTCAGAATATTAAGCCCTCCAACTCTGCGCTGGTCTCGCAGCAGAGATCCAAGTTAATCGGATATATTTCGACTGCTGTTTTCATTTCTATGGCTTTCTTTACGCGGCCGCGACTCCCCCCCCCCCCCGAAATATTGCAGAGCCCCAAACTAAACACCCACGTTCAAGCCGCGGATCCAACGCCTGTAAGAACCGCGGAAGTTGGCAGCGCCAATCGACGTGGCCGAGGTACCAGTTTGACGCATGCGTCCTGCAGTGCACACCGCTCGAAAATACTACCGCGAAACCCAAAATGGCGTTTACGTCCTCAGTAAATCCTCGTCTGCCCTGAGCGTTTGACAACGTTTGTTGGTAAAACCTGCGAGTTTTGGAGAATCAGCAGCCTTTTCCATTAGTCCCTCTGTCATATAACCAGCTTTCGGATTTCGACCCCTGAACGATTTGATATTCTACCAGTGGCGTTAACGCTAAGTTGGCTAAACTCTAAAATTGTCGGTTGACATTCGCAAGCTAGCTACAACAACGTAGGTTGAAGTTAGCATTTATGAAGCCTGTACGAGGCTCCGTTCGGGCCTCCAAAAAAGGACCCAACTCTAAAGGCAAGAAGAGATCTGGCGACGGAACGCGTGAACAAGCGGTAGGATCCTGGATGGGTCAGGGTGAACATAAAAACTACCTTTGCTGCTGTTGTAGATGTCATTGGTTTTTTCCCCCCCCTCTTTGCTGACCGCTAACCTTTTACCCTGATCGGTTTCATTTCTAGCACTTGGGGCCAAGGCCCAATAACGTTGACCTTATACCAACACCTCCAAAGAAGAGGAACAATGGTGAGAAGGCATAATTTTACATTTCCATTTAACGGCTACTAATTTGGCAGGCGCTACTATCTAAGCGACTTACTGACAGATGCTAGATTCAAGTGACGCCAACTGGCATCACAGAAGGCTGCATAGCAATATCATAGTTGTGCAATAGGAAGTATTGGAAGTTGTAACATTTTCTACATAGTAATCAGAACATAACAGTACTATACGAAGTAGTAGGATGACATTTGCCACATAATCATATCATAGTACTACTACATGAAGTAGTGGTAGGAGTACATTTGCTTCAAAGTAATCATATAGCCGGAAGTGCCTGTCATGAGTAATGTAGTGTAAATGTGCTTTTAGATTTTCAAGTAGCAGAGAACAGGAGAACCAACGTAGACAGTAGATTTACGTGACCACATATCAGTATAATAGGAAAATCATATTTGCATGAAATGTCAAGTGTATGTAGAGGTAGGTCGTAATACTAGACGGGTAATAATGGTGTCCAAGTGAGAAGGGGCACAATCATAAGTAATAGCTGACACCAATAGTGATAGACGATTCATAGCTGCAAAGTGCCTGTAGACAATTAAAAATCTTGCGCAAGACCATTAAAATATTAAGGTAGGTCAGGAAGAGGAAATTTTTAGGCTTTTTATTTATTTTTTCATGCCCCCCTCCCCCAATTGCACCCGTCCAATTACCCAACTCTTCCAAGCCGTCTTGGTCGCTGCTCCACCCCCTCTGCCGATCCAGGGAGGGCTACAGACTACCACATGCCTCCTCCGATACATGTGGAGTTGCCAGCTGCTTCTTTTCACCTAACAGTGAAGAGTTTCACCAGGGGGACGTAGCGTGTGGGAGGATCACGCTGTCTAGAAAAGCACTATATAAATGTAATTATTATTATCATTATTGTTCCCCCTCCCCCCTGAACAGGCGCCCCAACCGACCAGAGGAGGCGCTAGTGCAGCGACCAGGACACACACCCCCATCCGGCTTCCCACCCGCAGACGCGGCCAATTGTATCTGTAGACCAAGTCTTGGTCTACCTGATCAAGCTGGAGGTAACACAGGGATTCGAACTTGCGATCCCCGTGTTGGTAGGCAACAGAATAGACCACTACGCTACCCGCACACCCCATTTTTAGGGCTTTTATGTAATTTTATAGCATTGGTAAGCCGATCATGCAAATGTGTCAACTGCAAATAAAAGGAAAAGGGAGAGAATGGAATTATATCTAGTTTTATTTATACTGACTGTCAACCAGCATACAAACCATACTGATAATCCCCTTTCTTAAATTTTTACTTGTCTTTATCATTTTGTATTGGCTAGTAAAAGGAGGACCCTCAGTTCCAAGCAAAATCAGAAGTCAGGAAAACTGGAAGCCCATGACCACATCTTCCATCTCAGCGCTGCAAGAGATACTGGAACTATCAATACTGTGAGAAACCTTGCTTTTAGATCAACGTTTGCTCTGTGAAACTCTTAAATCACAAATTAACCCCTTTATTCTCAGTGAGAGTCTTTGTCTGTTATGGCTTTATCCAGTACATAGTATATGACTTATCCGCTCAGATGTGGAAAAGCTTTATGTTGTTTTTCTGTTTGTTGGCTAATGAATAATAATAACCCCTCTTTGTGGAAATTGATTTTGTTTCACAGACCAGCTGTTGTGATGAATGAAAAAAAGACGGCGGAAACCCAGAAACATCTAAATGAGATAAAAAAGAGGTGAGAGAAAGCTAAAGTGTATCAAAATTACAAAGATCTGAATAGCTGGTGTAAACTAGTAGATCCCATGCCAGTTTCCTTGCTTATGTCATTGTCAACACCACCTTTAAATACATTTTTTGTATGAAGAGTGGATAAGCTGCAATATTAAATAAGTGCATTATACCAAGGTTTGCCTCTACTTATCATATAGTTCCAAACCAGTTTGCTCACTGTATTGATGTAGCATATGACATCCCAATTTCTCCATTGTACATTCAAACTGCAATGACTCTAAAGTGGTAATGTTTGCCTCAAATCACTTTGTTTTTGGTGATAGTTAACTAAATCCCATCTTCCATGGTGGTTTTCAGTTTTTAGTGACATTTTTCTTGTCTTCCTAATCATATCTGTTAAATAGCATATGGTCACAGCATTTTGGTATGGTAATGTCAAAGAAAGCTTTACATAGATAATTGGGTTCCACTTTCTTAAAGACCCCTCTTAAAACAAATCTCTACAGTAGGGTATGATTAAAAGACGGTTTGCCAGTGACATCCTGACTCAAAGTACGCTCATATGCATATGACAACTAACTCCAGTTTTCTTCAGTCTGTTACTGGAATTCCTACTGATGCCCAGTTTTCTTTGATAGCTCTGAGTACATTACATTACATTACATTACAGTCATTTAGCCGACGCTTTTATCCAAAGCAACTTACAATAAGTGCATTTAACATAGGAAATCAGGAGAACTACTAGTCATCAGAGGTCATAAGTGCATCTTCTCTCTAAACAAGCATCTAAGAGCAAAACCGGTGGTAAAGTAAAAGCGCAAGAAAGAGTTTTTTTTTTTAAATGAGTGAATACAATAAATGCTAAGAGGAGGTAACAGGGTAGTAGTTCTTGAAGAGGTGAGTTTTCAACCTGCGCTGAAAGATGGGCAGCAACTCCGCTGTCCTGAAATCAGTGGGGAGTTCATTCCACCACTGTGGGGCCAGGACAGAAAAGAGCCAAGACCAGGCCGGTCGGCAGCTGGGGCCTCTGAGTGACGGGGCAATCAGGTGTCCCGAGGCAGCAGAGCGAAGTGGTCGGGCGGGGGTGTAGGGCTTGACCATGGCCTGGCGATAGGAAGGAGCTGTTCCTTTCACTGCCCTGTAGGCTAGCACCAGAGTCTTAAACTGGATGCGAGCAGCTACTGGGAGCCAGTGTAGGGACATGAGAAGGGGAGTTGTGTGGGAGAACTTAGGGCGTTTGAACACTAGACGAGCTGCAGCTTTCTGAACAAGCTCCAGAGGTCTGATGGCCGACACCAGGGCACCAGCAAGGAGGGAGTTGCTGTAGTCCAGCCGGGAGATGACCAGAGCCTGGATGAGCACCTGTGCCGTCTCGTCGGTGAAGAATGGGCAAGTCCTCCTGATGTTATAGAGGAGAAATCTGCAGGCGTGAGCACCCGATGCAACGTTTGCAGCAAACGACAGTTGGTCGTCCAGGATCACACCCAGATTCCTCGCAGTCCAAGCTGGCATCCCCACGGTGTTGTCAGTGGTGATGGCCAGGTCTCGGTGTAGGCAACCTTTCCGTGAGAGGAACATCAGCTCTGTCTTGTCCAGATTGAGCTTCAGGTGATGTGTCGCCATCCACTCCGAGATGCCTGTCAAGCACGCAGCAATGTGTGTCTCTACTTGTGTGTCAGAGGGAGGAAAGGACAAGATCAGCTGGGTGTCATCAGCGTAACAATGGTAAGAGAAGTCATGTGAGCGAATAACAGAACCCAGGGATGTCGTGTACAGGGAGAAAAGGAGAGGACCCAGAACCGAACCTTGTGGAATGCCTGTAGTCAGTCTGCGAGGCTCCAACACAGATCCCCTCCATGTCACCTGGTAGGCGCGACCCATCAGGTAGGATGCAAACATTGAGAGTGCAGAGCCTGTGACACCCGGCCCCTCGAGGGTAGAGAGGAGGATCTGGTGGTTCACTGTGTCGAACGCAGCTGACAGGTCCAGGAGTATCAGGACAGAGGAGAGAGAGTTGGCTCTCGCAGCATGCAACGATTCTGTCACTGCAAGGAGGGCCGTCTCTGTCGAGTGACCCATCCTGAACCCAGACTGGTTGGGGTCCAGGAGGTTGTTCTGGTGGAGGTACAAAGAAAGTTGGTTAAAGACAGCACGTTCGAGAGTTTTGGATAGAAAGGGTAGAAGGGAAACCGGTCTGTAGTTTTTGATGTCAGAGGGGTTAAGTGATGGTATCTTGGGAAGGGGGGTGACTCTAGCAGTCTTGAAGGCAGATGGAAAGCATCCTGCCTGGGGAGAGGTGTTGATGAGGTGGGTTAGAAAGGGAAGGAGTTCAGGTGCTATAGACTGAAGAAGAAGGGGGGGCACTGGTTCAAGGGAGCATGTGTTGGGGCGACTGGATGTGATGAGGTTGAGGACCTCGTCGGGGGAGAGGGGAGCGAGGTGGGATAGGGTGGGACGTGGAGAGGTGAGGGAGGGTGCAGAGGGTGGGCTAGTGCAAGGAGCGCTAACTGGGTGGTGTGAAAAGGAGGATCTGACGTCATTTACCTTCTTGTCAAAGAAGTTGGCAAAGTCATCAGGGAGAAGGGAGGAAGTAGGAGGAGGAAGTGGGGGTTGAAGAAAAGAAGAGATTGGAAGTTGAGAAGGTCCTCTGGGAGTTTGCCTTTTCTCCATTTGCGCTCTGCCCCTCTTAGGCTCCGTCTGTCAGTACGTACTGAGTCGTACAGCCAAGGGGCAGGTGGAGTTGGGCGTGCAGGCCTGGAAGTGAGGGGACAGAGATTGTCTAGAGAAGAGGAGAGGGTAGAGAAGAAGATCGGTAGCAGTGTCAGGGGGTAGGAGAGAGAAAGATTCAGGTGTAGGGAGGATAGCAGTAACAGAGGAAGAAAGATCAGTGGTGGAGAGAGAGCGGAGTTGTCTACGGGTGGAAACCATGTGGGTAGGTGGAGGGGCTGAGGGGGGTGAAGAGAGGGAGAGAGAGTCGGACATGAAATAGTGGTCAGAGAGCTGGATGGGAGTAACAGAGAGATTGGAAATAGGACAGTGTCTATGTTACAGCTCCAACATTTGCTCTCTGCTTTTCAAATTCACACACCTTGTTGCATGGTAACCGGGCAGTGTGGACGACTGAGTGTCAGCACTCCTTAGAGGCTGCAAAGTCTCTCCTTTGCAGTGCCCCTGTTCTAGCTGCCCCTAACGTCTCCCTTGTTGGACGTTGATGCCAGCGCCTCTGGGGCTGGAGCAGTATTGCTGCAGGATGATGTGGGCGGTTTACCTCACCCAGTGTGTTTCTTCTCTACAAAGTTCAAACAGTATCAAGTCAGCTACTCCAATGTTGAGAAAGAAAAACTAGCCATGCTACTTGCCCTGCAGCATTTTGAAGTGTATGTTAGTTCTAGCTCACTTGCTGTGACTGTGTATACCGACCATAATCCTCTTGTCTTTTTAACTAGGATGTACAACTACAACCAACGTTTGATGTGATGGGCACTTTTGGCACAGGGGTATAACATTGAAATCAGGCACAAAAAAGTAGCTGACAATCTGGTGGCTGATGCTTTGTCCCATGGGTAAAATGCCTGCCCGGTTACCATGCAACAAGGTGTGTGAATTTGAAAAGCAGAGAGCAAATGTTATCACCATCCATACTTACGAGAAGTAAGTAATTAGAAATGGTGTCAATTTTTTGAATGCAATTACCCTCTTAAAATACAAACCCAGGGTTTGTATTTATGGGAGGGGGTGTTACGGCCCCAGTGCCGTGTGCTGTGTACTATTACCCTCTCGTATACAAACCTAGGGTTTGTTCTTATGGGAGGGGGTTTTATGGCCCTAGTGCCGCGTGTCTGTAATTTTCCCTCTCCAGGTAATGCCCCGCCTCCTGTGGAACTGCTCATTGAACCCAGGTGACCCCAATTGCTCATCAGCTGGGTATATACCTTGGAGAGAGACACTGAACAGGGCCAGTAGGCCATGGTTGTCAACCAGAGAGCGAGCGCTCTTGTGTACTCCTTGTGAAGGAGCGTGAAGCTTGTAATTGTTTTTGTTTGTTTGTTTGTTTGTTTGTTTAGCTAAGCCTGGTTAAGAGCCAGCATCTTTAGTTGCCCTTTTATTCTGTATTTTTGATTGGTTAGTTTTTTGTAAATAAATCAATTCCATTTTGCACTTGGTTCTGCCTCCTACCTTTCTTATTTCCCCGGGACACTTATTTTCTTTGTTACATCCCTTGAGCCTTTAATGGGGAACGTAACAGTCTAGTAAAGATAAGGTCCAGCTGGTTGCCGGCCTTGTGGGTAGGAGGAGAGGGTGAGAGGTGAAGGTCAAAGGAGGAGAGAGAAGAGGATCTAGCTTGTCGGTGTGGATGTTGAAGTCACCAAGAAGGGTAAGTGCAGAGTCATCAACAGGGAAGTGTGAGACCAGTGTGTCAAGCTCCTCCAGAAACTCACCAAGGGGGCCTGGTGGGCGGTACACAACCACAGTGGTGAGTTTGACTGGATAAGAGACAGTAACAGCATGAAATTCAAAGGAGGGCGGAGAAAATCGTGGAATAGAAACAAGAGAGTATTTCCGTTTTGGGGAGATTAGCAGGCCAGTACCACCACCCCGCCTCCCAGCTCTGGGAATGTGAGTACACATCTGACAGAGCTGTGGGTGTGGTAGGTTTTTGTTAAACTTTTTAAGCAATGGTAGCAAGTAGTGTAAGTTCATTTCAGTTTAAAGGCAATTTAGGGACCTGTGATTGTTGGGGGGGGAGATGTAAATTAAGGGCTAGCCACTGCTGGTTTTGCAGAGGTCTGGCAAAGACACCTTTCATTCAAAGAAAGTTGCATCAGTTCATCTGGACACAACGTTTATTGAGATAGAAATGTGACATCACTCATCTAAGTGACCTCTTCAGTCTCAACTGACTACAGGTATCTCCACCCTTATAAACAATACACAGGTTGCATATGAAACTGATCATTTTCGGTCATTATGCCGCTGTATTATTGTTTATAAGGGTGGGGATACCTACAGTCAGTTGAGACTGAAGGGGTCACTTAGACGTTTCTCTCTCAATAAACATTGTGTCCATATGAACTGATTCAACTGTCTTTGATTTTCTTGCCTGGATTATTGAGCATGCATAAAGACACCTTCTTTAATTGTTTTCCCACAGTTTCCTTGCTCAATGTACACACCTCAGAGTTCCAGTCCAAAGGCAAGGACACTTGAAAACATTATCTTGCCAGCTTCAGGAAGAATCCAAGAAGTCATTTATTGCAAAAAAGACTCTTCAGTCAATGGAGGTGAGAAACCATTGATTAGATAAATTAAACATGAAATATAATCAGTTACTATTCAGATGTAATACTCATCAAAATGACAGATTTGTTGTCCCTGTAAAGTGTTTGAATGACACAATAATTGCCTATTATTGTATTCACTGTGGCTGTTGATGTAATGGTAATGCATAGCTACATATTTACTGAAATTAGAATACTGTAATCCATTTACATCATCTGTTTCTACCCAGCTGTACCGATGCATTATTATGTGACCAGTGCTCAGTTATGTGCAAATTCAGTCCCACTTGCGGGCTTATGGCGCACCAAAAAATGCTGATTGTAAACTGAATATTAGAGTTTATTGAATTTCAGGGTACTCCAAAAAATAAACTCCGGATGTTCACAATATCAAAATAATTATACTGCTTAGTGCTAAGTTGAGTCCACAGTTACCATATATGGCCATCATACTATATTTAATATGATAAGGAAATATGTTTGCGGTGTGTTGGGTAATGTATTTTGTTGAGTGACATCTGTATTTCCAGAGAGACTTGATGAATGTGGTCAGTAATCTGAAGCTGATAGAAGAGAAGGCTGCTTCTCTGGAAGACAGATGTGGTAAACTCAGAGGACAACTAGAGGAGGAGGAAGAGAAGGCGCAGGAGGTACATCCAACCACAAATGTCATAACAGAGCATAAATAGGACACAAATTTTGTTGTGTAGAACGTCAAAATCATGCAGCTTAGATATGTTTCATTAAGAAGTGGCTGTACTGAGTAGAGTTGCATTAGGTCTGCTCAAAAATCTGTCATTTTTGCAGGGGCTGTTAGCAGAGGTGAGAAAGGGGAAGTGGGCTGATCAGACTTTCTCCGATCAGTTAGGGTGGTAACAGTATCTGATCTATTTGTGGATGAAAATAGGACACTTGAGTGTGTGCATATGACAGAGCTAAACCAGTGAGGGCACACTTCACTGATAACAGGAAATACAGATATCAGATTTGAGAAGTAATGTGATATCCTGGGCTGAGGCCATATGTTCCAGTTTTGCACTAATGAAAAAAAGCTTATTTAAGCGTATTACACTTTAAAAACAAAATCTTGTCTTTGCACAATATTTGCATCACATTTCCACTACAACAAACCTGACACTGAAGGTTTTGTGTAATTTTGAAATTTGTAATAATTCATATTTGTTTAACAAGTCAGGCAAGATTACCTTTTAAGATTTCACATTATATTTTATTATTATTTACATTTTAATTACCATTGCAAATTAGAAATGCAGTCATCAGGAAACACTGTATTTCTCTAACTTTGAACAAAAAATGAGCACATTTAACTCCAAAGACTTGTACAACTTTGAGTTGAATTACATTGTATTGTGAAATATAGATGTGTTATTTCTCAGACCACCCCCCCCCCTTTCATGTGAATAAACCTTGCATGTTTTATCATGTGCTTATATTGACATGGGTAAATGTCATCAGTGAAGATCTATCCCACCGTTTCAGTCAAGTCAAACTGAAATGTCCTGGTAGGGATTATACTAAGATAAGATGTCTTTATTTGTCCACAAGGGAACGTTTTGTTAAGTTCAAACAGTGTACAGCAACACCCAGACAACGTAGATAAACAAACATGAAATATGAGACATCAGCTAGAAGTTGGGGTTAAAAACAAAGCAATGCCACCAAGAACACAACAGTCTAACTTAGTTTCCTCTGCTCTGTTAACTCTCTTACATGCAGGTCCTACAAAGGTCTGAGCAAGGGGTCCTCAGCCTGCCTGCTCCACTTCCGTGTGTAGATGCAACATTACAGGTGACCGTGAATTGATACACAGGAAAACCATGCTATTCAGTTTTATCTTATATTTGTAGTAAGCGGGTAGCTCATCTCAATTAACATCAGCTGGTTCATGTTATTTTATTAATAAGACATGGTGTTTGAAAGTGTCTGGACAGACTTTCAACACAGCGGAACAGGAAGTTTTTAGCATGTTGGTCATGATGCAATGCCTGACAGGAATACTGTCGGAAGTAGGATACACGTAAGCCCTCTTGCAGTAATCACAGAGAGAACATGTTATTTCTCACAGACTCTTATGACTGGGTAGATGTCTTTACATTTTCTTTATTTATTCATTTATATTTTTTTCTTTCATTGTGAAGCACTTTGTGGCTCCATCTGTGGAAGGTGCTATGTAAATAAACTTGATTTATTTACTTATAAAAATGTTCATCTGTATTGTTCTCCTGAGGGGCAGCTTGGTGACCAAAGGCCAAGGTATCCTTCTGCATAGAATCTGTGCCATAGGTAGGGCATTTGACCGGTGTAGCCACATGCCCCGCGCCGTAGGCTGACATGCAACTCCCTAGAAATGTAACCACACATTGCGGCAACGCAGACCACAACAACTATGATTGGTTCACTTGGTGGCATTGCGTTTCCTCCTACGCATTTCCTCATCCATGTATCTCAGTGGCTGGCCAAGCACAGAAAATTCACCCTCAATCTGTTCAATGGTCGTACATTCCAATCTCCATCTCTGATGGTGGTGATGATGATGATGACTCCATCTCCTCCGACATCTTTTCTCTTTTCTGTGTTGCATGAATTTAAGGAAAAGTAACTCGTTCAACATTTATTAGCTCCAGCTAATGATCCAATCAGTTTCAGTCGCCGTTGTTCGAAGTACACCAAGAAACTTATAATACTGTCTATGAGAAACTCAACACAGTGGCATAGAAACCCCACCGCCAAACAGTCTTTTGGCGGTGTAACCGCAGAGTGACGCAGACACACCAGCACACAAGTATGAATGCTCGCAATGGCATGCCTGGGCTACGGCGTAGGCTCTGTGTAGATTCTACGCAGAAGGATAAATCAAGCTTAAGTGGTCATCACTGTAGAAGTTGCATGCTCTGTTTGTGTTCATTTGGGCTTCCTCTGAGTACCCCCCCCCCCCGCACACACACACACAACCACTACCAGTGTCACCACTGTGCCACCTCCTCCAGTACATGAAGATTAGGTGAATTGGGGACTCGAAATTGGCCTTAAAGGTGTAAATGTGAGTGAGAAGACTTCCGGTTATGGCGAGGGACTAGGAGGTCGCACATCTCAAGCTCTGCAGCTACCGTGTAAATTAATCCTACAATACTAATCCGAATCTTGTCCAAAGTCACGCAATACGTGTATAAGAGTACCCAGAACTAAAATGTCAGGGAAAAACCCGAAAGAAAAGGCAAAGAGAGAGAAAGAGAAGGAGAAAAGGAAATCGCGACACGAGGAAGAGGCTGAGAAGGCTAGCGACGCCATGCAGGTTGAAAATATGGCTAACGAAGAAGACGACCACGAGGAAGAAGATGACGAAATGTTAGACACAGATAAGAATAGCAACCAAGATATCATGAAAGCCATACAGTCTTTGAAAAGTGGACTTTACAAGAAAATTGATGGACTGCAAGCGACAATTGCGGATGTAAAGAAACAAATACAGGAATGCATGGGTCGCATGGAACAGGCTGAACAACGGATTTGTGACATGGAGGACGACGTTAAGAAGCTAACACCCCGAGTTAGCACGCTGGAAAGCACCGTCAAAAGCCTTACTGACAAAGTGGATGACTTGGAATGCAGGAGTCGGCGAAATAACATAAGGTTGGTGGGCCTACCGGAGAAAGAAGAGGGCCAGAATGCACCTGCATTTTTGGAGAAGTGGTTGCCGGAGGCTCTGAACATGGATCCACGGGAGGGCTTGGTAGTGGAGCGGGCTCATAGAATCGGCGCTCCGGTAGACTCTCGCACGGGTCGTCCAAGGACATTGATAATGAGGTTCATGAACTTTAAGGACAGGGAGCGAGTACTAAAGGCAGCCAAAACCAAGGGACAGGTCCTTTACAAGAACACGCCGGTCCGTTTCCACATCGACCTCTCTGCTGGGGTGCACAAGATGCAGCGCGACTACGATCAGGTCCGGAAGAAGCTGAGAGACCGGGGGATCCACAAGCACAGAATCATCTTTCCAGCCCGGCTCCTGGTAACACACGACGAGAGACCCCACACCTTTCAAACCCCAGCACAAGTGGAGAGGTTTATTCAATCCCTTGGATAAGGACTGACGCAGTAGCCTATTAAGCCCACTTTATTTTATTTTATTTCCATTTACACGAAAGATGTAGCTACGTGTTCGGGCTGTCGCCATTTTGTTTTTGTTTAGGCTTTATTTTTCTACCTGGACAGGACGGAGTCTCGTTTATAGTTAGACTATTCAGCTTTTGTGGAATGCCCTTAACCCTGAATGAGAGACAATGTCCAAGCACCAGCCGAAATGACATGGGCACATCCAAGTAGGCCTAGGCCTAAGGGACAGAGTCATCATCGGTTTATGCGCCTGTCGGAGGAAGGAAGGCCCAATGCATCGTGGACTCTTGTGACCAGGCTACAGACTTTTCCCTCTCCTCGTCCTCCAGTCTGCATGCACGGGTTCCAGGTTTGTGTATGTGTTCGGGTGGTTAATGTTATATATGCCTACATGTTGTAAGCGTTGCACAGTTCATTACTGATGTTATGTGTGATTAGTATTTAGAAAAAGTAAGATAGCGAGCTGGAGCGAGAAGAAAAGAAAAGGTAGAGAAACTCGTTTTAGCGGTAGTTAAACGTGGGATGGGAGGGGATGTCCAGAGTTCCAGGACTTTAGGTTCGTATGGGGTTGAGGGTGGGTTTTTGTGGTTTCATTTTATTATTTATTCTTTCATCAGTGGGTGTGGTTTGTCAAAGTACTTTTTCACTACGGTTCCTAATATAACATACCGGAATCAATGTCAGAGAGTTGCAAGGTAAAATTTACTTCGTGGAATTGTAGGGGTTTGATCAAACTCACAAAGGTGAAGCAGGTAATGAGCAGGATAAAATCCTTGAAATCAAAAATCGTTTTTTTAACAAGAAACACACATGGTGGATGAGGACGTTCCCAAAATTGCAAGATGATGGCAGGGTCAAGTGTTGTCTGCTCCTTACACCACTCATGCTAGAGGGGTTATGATACTAATTCAGAAATCGGTTCCATTACGGGTACAGCATGTAGTTAAGGACCCTGCAGGGAGGTATATTAAAGTCCAGGGTAGGTTATTATCTGAAACCTTAACTTTGATAAATGTTTACGGCCCCAATGAAGATGACTCTAAATTCTATAATAGTCTGTTTTTGACTGCTTCAAATCATCCTGGGAAATACATAATAGCTGGTGACTTTAACTGTACGTTAGATCCTTCAAAAGACAGGTCAACTGGTTTAGATGATACCCACAGTAAGTCCAGAAAGACGATACACCATTTTATGAAGGAATTGAATCTGTTTGATGTTTGGAGGCATGGTAAACCGAACGCAGTAGAATATTCCTGCTATTCCAGTACTCATAGAACTCACTCACGCATAGACTACTTTTTGGTTTCAGCACTACTTGTCTCCAAAATAGATGAATGTCATTATAGTAGTATAGTTCTGTCTGACCACGCTGCAGTATCCTTGACCTATGAAGATAATAACTTAGTGTGCGACCCCCCGAGATGGCGTTTTCAACCCGGGTGGCTTGCGGATCCTACATTCATAGATTTCTTAGATAAGCAGATTGACCTGTATTTTGAATGTAACAAGTCCCAGACTTCTGCTAGCACAAGGTGGGAGGCTTTCAAAGCATTTATTAGGGGCCAAATCATTTCCTTCGCTAGTTCCAAGAAAAAGGCTACACGACTTGAAATTAAGACATTAGATGAGCAAATTAAAAAAACTGGAAACAGAAATATATAATAATAGAAATATACCTACAGATGTTCATACAAGACTGCTACTGCTTAGAGCACAGTACAATGAACTGGCAGCTAATAAAGCGGCTGCTGATTTAATGAGACTCAAACAGTCCTACTATGATCAGGGGGAAAAGCCCGGAAAACTTCTAGCATGGCGCATTCAACAACAACAAGCAGAAAGGTCTATTAATTGTATTGAAGTCCCAAGTGGTAGAACTATAGTGGACCCGACAGAGATTAATGAAGCCTTTAGAGACTTCTACGGGAAATTATACAGCTCTGAGTGCTCTCCTAATCTGGACACGCAAACACAATTCCTAGACAATCTTAATATTCTTAAAATTTCGGAAGAGGAATGTAGAGTATTAAATCAAGATGTAACTGCATTGGAAATTGCAGAAGCAATTGGGTGTATGCAGGCTGGAAAATCAGCGGGTCCAGATGGCATCCCTATAGACATTTATAAAAAATTTCAAACCAAATTAATACCACCCCTCTTGGAGATGTTTCAGGAATCCTTTGAGAATGGTCTTCTCCCTACATCTATGAGGGGCGCCCTAATCACTTTACTCCCAAAACCGGGGAAACCAAATACAAAATGTGAAAATATGCGTCCAATTAGTCTCCTAAATTCTGATACAAAAATTCTTGCAAGAAGAATGGAGGATCTTCTACCTAGAGTAGTGGGGGAAGACCAGAACGGATTCATTCAAGGGAGACAGGGTTTTCATAACGTTAGACGAGTGCTCAATATTTTATACAGTCAGAGGGAGGCGCCTGACACGGCCTTACTTTCACTTGATGCAGAGAAGGCCTTCGACCGTGTTGAATGGCCTTATCTGTTTGAGGTGTTAACACGATTTGGCCTTGGGGATACATTTATCAAATGGGTAAGATTGCTTTGTACAGGGCTTACTGCAGAAGTTTTGACGAATAGTAAGGTTTCTAAACCTTTCAACATTTGTAGAAGTTGCCTTCAAGGGAGCCCTTTATCGCCTTTACTTTTTATCCTAGCGATAGAACCATTTGCTATAGCGGTGAGGAGACACAGCGATATTTATGGAATTCGAGAGGGACATCTGGAGCACAGGGTAGCACTCTTCGCCGATGATGTGATATTAATGCTTAAAAATCTGCATAAATCTATCCCAGCGCTCCTAAGCCTTATTGAAACATTTGGGAAAATATCCGGTTATAAAGTTAATTACTCCAAATCATCTATAATGTTACTGAATGAAACAGAGAGGAAGAATGGTCTTGTTTATGCTTCTACCTTCAACCCAACAGACACATTTACATATTTGGGAATAAAAATTGTCCCTGAGGTGAATAAGATTGCTCAGTCAAATTATGAGCCCATCCTGGACGCTAGTATTGCTTCGATAGAGCGTTGGACATCCTGACCTATTTCAATGATCGGCAGGATTAATATCCTAAAGATGAATATACTTCCCAAATTTCTTCATTTGTTCCAGAATATCCCCCTACCCCCTCCTTCATCTTTGTTCACGAAAATCAAGAAACTGTTTACCAACTTTATTTGGCAAAATAAACGTCCTAGATTACGTCTATCTTTACTTTATCTACCATATGATTGAGGAGGCCTGAAATTTCCAAATATCCAATGGTATTACTGGGCAGCACAATTAAGGTCGATTATGTTTTACTTCTCATCTGGAAGTCCCCTAGCTTGGATTGATCTGGAAGCCTGCTCTGTTAAACCGGGCTTACCATTGCACCTGTATTTGTATTCAGCAGACCGTAAATATCTGAAGAAAAATACAGACAACCCTATAATATTGAATATGATTGATGTTTGGTTCGATGCTTGTAAGTATTTGAATATAAATATGTCCCGGTCACGATTCAGTCCTATTTGGGGTAATGCCAATTTCAAACCAGGGCAAAATGATAGGGGATTTAAATTATGGGCTGAAAAGGGGTTAAGGAAAGTGCAAGACATGTACAGGGAGGAGGATGAAGTATTCATGTCGTTTGAGGAAATATCTACCAAGTATGACATTCCAAGGAATAATTTTTTCAAATATCTTCAGCTAAGGAGTTTTATATCCTGTCAAAGCCATTCATTAGACATTCCTACCATTTCTATATTAGAAGTTGCAGTCACAAAACACTGTTATGATAAAGGTTTAATTTCAACTATGTATGACTTATTTGTATCTGGATCTGATGAATCATCAGAGACAAAACTGAGATTATAGGAGGGAGATATAGAGGAGGAAATATCTTTAGAAGAATGGAGTGAGGCATGTAAAGAGGCCCAGAGACAGACAGTTAGCAGCAACCTAAAGCTTCTACAGTATAAATGGCTGATGCGTACATATATAACTCCTGTTAAATTGCACAAGTTTAATGACAATATTCCTGATACCTGTATTAAGTGTAGTTAGGCAAGGGGAACGCTGTTTCACTGTATATGGGAATGTGTGGAAGTGAAAACCTTCTGGCAAGATGTTGTTGATATGATTGATCAAATTTTGTCAAAGAAATTACCATTGAGTCCAAAGCTTTTTATTCTTGGTTTATATCCTACCACCCCAAATTTACCTAGCAATGAGTTCAGATTTATAGATATGTGTATATTACAAGCAAAACGTGTAATTGCTCTTAATTGGAAAAGTGTTGATGGACCAAGAATTGGTATGTGGGTTAAAGAAATGGCTTCAAACATGTCAATGGAAAAGATAATGTATATTGTTAGACGTAAACAAAGTGTTTTTGATAAAATCTGGGGATTGTTTCTGTACTTCTTAAGACGTAATACTAATGTTGGTAACTTGCTTCAGCAAGAACAAGCTCTGGGGGAGTAGAACAACTCTATCTGATTGTTTATATGCGTAAAAGCAACTGGAAAAAAACACACACCCTCTAATCAGTCTGTGAAAGAAATTATTGTTATTATTTTATTTTATTATTTTTATTAATTTAATTTTTATCTTTATTATCTTCTTTAACCCTGCTTTGAATTGTATTACTTGTTATAGGGACGGGGTTATGGGGGGGTAGGGTGAAAATGTTTGCTGTACTGTGCTATTGTTTTGATGTAATTTGCAAACAAAATTCAATAAATATATTGCTTAAAAAAATGTGAGTGAGAATGTGTCTGTGTGTGTGCCCTGCGATGGACTGGCACTGTATGTCTGATGTCATCCCATTTTGTACCCAATGCCTGCTGGGATAGGCTCCAGCCTGTTGAAATCCTGAATTGGATTAAGTGTCTAGAGCATGAATGAGTGATTCTGCCGGTACCTGTTGCAAACAACTGAGCAGCAGCTGCTTATGTTGATATTCTTCAAAACAATATTGTTTGGGCGTCCAGGTGGTGAGACAGTTTATTCCATTGCCTACCAACACGGGGATCGCTGGTTCGAATCCCCGTGTTACCTCCGGCTTGGGCGGGCTTCCCTACAGACACAGTTGGCCGTGTCTGCGGGTGGGAAGCCGGATGTGGGTATGTGTCCTGGTTGCTGCACTAGCGCCTCCTCTGGTCGGTCGGGGCACCAGTTCGGGGGGGGGAGGGGAACTGGGGGGAATAGCACGAGCCTTCCACGCGCTACGTCCCCCTGGTGAAACTCCTCACTGTCAGGTGAAAAGAAGCGGCTGGCGACTCCACATGTATTGGAGGAGACATGTGGTAGTCTGCAGCCCTCCCCGGATCGGCAGAGGGGGTGGAGCAGAGACCGGGACGGCTCGGAAGAGTGGGATAATTGGCCAGCTACCATCGAGGAGAAAAAGAGGGGGAAAATCCAAAAATACAAAACAGTTTAGTTTAAATTCTGTAAATCCTCATCCTTGGAGTGGTGTGCACGCTGACTTGCTGTGGTACAGTACATCTAGAAGAGATGTCCAGTATGAAACCGTGACACAACTTGTTTTTGTTTCACACAGGATCGGATGATGAGAATGGTATCAAACACTGAATCTGAGTCTACTGCTCGGCAGTTGGGAAAGGTTCTCAAGAAATCGGCAGCCATCCAGAATGCCCAGGTGCTGCTAACATATGCAAACAAATGTACCGATCAACTGCTCAGCCCTTCTCATAGTCACGGCTAAAGAAGCATCTTAGCCTAATGGCCCCAATGCCCATTGTTTGTGAATCAACGATTGTGCTCAACACTTCTGCCGTCCTTGACTTGAGACTGGGATGAGGTGTGAAGGACTAGAATAAGTCATGGATTTTTGCTCCTTTCTCACTGTACTTGTAACCCCGGAAATATCCAGGTATCAAGATCTAATAAAACTCACTTGCTATCGGGAGACACAGAGGGGAGTCAGCAATATAACAGTTTTGCTCTTCTTGTTGGCTCCCTTCTGTGCTAATGAAAAGAGGGGACTGTGTGAGTGTGTCAGCATACTTAGACATTTATGAGTCCTCTGTTATGAATCCTGTGTTGTGTAACCTATCGTTTATTTTCACTGGAGTCATTTAGTGTTGTCTGTCTCGATGTGTGGGTCAGACAAATTCCTGAAAGATGCTTTTACACTTCCTTGAATTATGCTCAGTTCAGTTGTATTCATCATATTTTGTCTGCATATCGAAGATCATGATTGAATAAAAATGTAAAATTCCATTAAGTGAAATGGGACTGTATGACATTAATTCGATTAGCAGTTTATTTTATTAGTGTTAATGTAATGGCGGCACGGTGGCCCAGTGGTTAGCACTGTTGCCTCACAGCAAGAAGGTCCTGGGTTCGAACCCCAGGCCGTCCCAGGTCCTTTCTGTGTGGAGTTTGCATGTTCTCCCCGTGCCTGCGTGGGTTTCCTCCCACCATCAAAAAAGACATGCATGTTAGGGTTAATACTCCTGCCTGTGCCCCTGAGCAAGGCAATGGAAAGAAGAAAAGGAGTTGGTCCCCTGGTGCTGCAGCTGCCCACTGCTGCTATACAATAGGATGGGTTAAATGCAGAGAGCAAATTCATTATAACCTGTGCAAGGACAAAATAAGTGGCTTTCTTTCTAATCTGTTTTTAACCGACCAGTGAAGACCAGTAAAGTGCTAATCGCACAGTTAAATTCAAATAATGAATATTAAACAGGTCCATAGCTCTTAAAATCCTTTGTTTTTAATTAGGAAATTCAGTCCTCGTGTCCATTAACTCAAATGAAGACGTTTGCTACTAACCAAATCCTCTCGCAGATATACAGAAATGTCAAAATGTAATTTGGGTTGGAGGGGTCGCCGGGTATGGGAAAGGCGGGTAGGAGTTGATGGAAGTGAAGGTGGGTTAGTGTTCTGGTTATCATTTATACGTCTTGTCTGTAAAATCAGAGAGGTCACACATCTTAAGATAAGTCACTTTATTGTCCACAACACTGGTGCAAAGTCAATGAAAACGTTTAGAAAGAAATTTCAAAAGTGAAAATGAAAAAAAGAATTTGTGTTCATGACCATATGTACTTGTGGTTATTACAGGAACATGTACACCCCCCCCCCGCCCAAAAAACAAAACAAAACCACAACCAAGATGTCCAGGAAGGATGTGCATGATAAATTGGTGTGTTGCCATAGCCAATTTATACACAGGGTTGCAAGCATATCAGTTATTTTCTTCATATTTATGGCCAAATATGCTGCTTTTAAACCAAATTATTTAAACTTGTCAAGGCGGTACTATACGCTGGCTAACATGAAGCAAGTCATGTAAATTAGGGTGTAAGGATGGAAACCCCATGCGCCCCTTTTGACGATTACGTGCCCTTGTTAGGTCTGACAACTACCCTTGTATGATACGACTTATACATGTGTTGTGATGTAACAACAATATGGATATAAAGTGCCACAATCGCTGCCTGCTTTATCATACCTGCAACAGTGAAGGGACATTCTGCTTCAGAAATGACGCACATTACGGATATCTGCAGTGGTTTAAAGGATGTAGCTATCAAGGCTGCAATGCCAGCGGCTAGTTGAGGCCATCAGTTCAGTGGAATTGTCATCACAAGGACATAGATCACATCATTACTACAAAGTAGCAATGATCCAATAACGTGTTCCTGCAAGTTATCCCGCATTCATGACGGAAACTGATTCACTGCTCTAGAACCTCTCTCGCATTACATCACCCCTCCAAACCCTGTGGTATTTGATACACCAAGGTTAAATTGTAGGGAAATAAAGAAGTAATGTATAATGAAAAACGGAGCCAGCTGGGGTAGGCTCCAGCATCCCTGTGGCCCTGAGAGCAGGATAAGCGGTTTGGATAAAGGATGGATGGGTGGATGGATGGACCCCACTAGACTTGTGAGTTGCAGCTCTTAAGAGACTTCTTTCTTATAGAATCTGTTGTGTCCTCGTTGAAAAATCTCTCAATAGTGGAGACAAGGGAAGCTTTAACAGCGCGGCGTAGGCCACGGGCAGCGAATACATACAGCACAGGGTTAAGGGCGCTCTTGATATACACCAGGAAGAGGGATATGTATGCGCATCTGCCTGCTGTCTTATGCAGCCACTTAATTTCAGGGCTCCCGGTAGCCAGGGCCCGGAGGAACCGACAAACAAAGTATGGCACCCAGCATGTGAGGAAAAGGAGCATGGTGAAAAAGAGCACCTGGTAGAGTCTAATCATCTTTGGGGCAAAGGAGGAGGTGGGTATGGGGGATGATGCTCGTTTAATAGAGAGCAGGACAGCCAAGTTACTTCCTATGAATACCAGCAGGGGAATAATGAACCCGGCTATAGTTTCTGTGACAAAGAGTCCGATGCTACCTGTCCCGTTCTCCCAGCACTGGTATGTCCCATTTACTTCTTGCAGAATGGCGCTGTGCAGATAGGGGGCAGACAGGGCTGTGGCCACCAACCAGAGGAGGCTGCAGGCGAGAGGGACGGCCCAGGGAGGTCGGCGTATTCCAGCCCAGACAGGCTTCAGTAGGCACAGGCAGCGCTCCAAGGCCACAGAACAGAGGAGGAATGAAGAGGCGTACAGGCCTAGGCCTCGCAGGAACATGACCAGACGACACAAGGTACTGCCAAATGGCCAGCTGTAGTTGTAAGCAAGGTAGCCCAACATGAGAGGCGTGCGGAAAAGTAGCACCAGGTCAGCCAGCGCCAGGTTCAGCACGTACACACGGAAGCTATTGGCGGCGCGTGTATTTTCACCGTTGCTGTCTCTGCGGGACAGGAGGCGACGAGTCCGCGAGAGTGCCCAAACGACCAGTCCATTCAGAGGTAGACCTACCTGGAGGGATCAAGACAGATATCACTTATCATTAATACAACTTGTCGGCTCTTTTCAAACAGAAGTGTTGATTGCTATCTTGGGGGTTCATTGCCTTCTATGTTGGAATGCTGCGAAAAATACAAATATTCATTGATAAATGTGAGGTTGAATCTCCCCCCCCCCTTTCTCCCCAATTGTACTTGGCCAGTTACCCTATTTTCCGAGCCATCCCGGTCGATGCTCCACCCCCCTCTACTGATCCGGGGAGGGCCGCAGACTACCACATGCCTCCTCCAATACATGTGGAATCGCCAGCCGCTTCTTTTCACCTGACAGTGAGGAGTTTCGCCAGGGGGACGTAGCGCGTGGGAGGATCACGCTATTCCCCCCAGTTCCCCCTCCCTCCTGAACAGGTGCCCCGACCGGCCAGAGGAGGCGCTAGTGCAGCGACCAGGACACATACCCACATCCGGCTTCCCACCCGCAAACACGGCCAGTTGTGTCTGAAGGGACGCCCACCCAAGCCGGAGGTAACACGAGATTGAATCTTGGATAATTGTATTTTGGATTTTACACATCCTCTTTTCATAGTATTACTGACCTCTGAAAAGCCAATTCCTGGTTTACTCATGAATGAACAGTAAGTTCTTGAGGATGGACTTGGAGCTTTTACACAGTTGGGCCACCTATACCTCCGTTTTGCCCTAAAGAGCATCTCCCTTACCTGTATGCCGACAGAGTTTATCCTGGTGGTACAAATGGGTTTTCATATTCAAAATGAAGCTCCAAAGTGCCTTCGTCAGCTTTTTCAGATCAGCATTTGAAAGGTTAAATCCATTTGGGCCAGGTAAGGAACACCTGTTCTGTACTAAAGAGGACATCTGCCTTTGAATCAATGTGTTTCTGTTCAGGCACCAGCCATTTTCCACGCTCTATTAACTGCCCCTGTTCAAACGTAGATGTCCACTTTAGCCAAGGACAGGTGAAGTTTACTGGGCCCAAATGGATTTAACCCTTCAAATGCTTGTCTTAAAAAGCCGATAGAGCTACTTTTAACCTGTAGTTTCAGTATGAAACCCCACTTTGTACTCCATGTTGGGGTACAGTAGGTCGGACGCTCTTCACAGCAAAACATAGGCATCGGTTAGAGATGCACTGATTGTAATTTTCTTGGCCGATTCTAGTTTCTGATTTTTTAGAAGTCTGACCTGCCGATTTCGAATTCTAAGAACTGCTACTATACTTCTTTAGTAGAGAACATTTCTACTCCTTGAATTCTAACCAGAAAAAGAGAATCAACACCCAAGACAGCGACCAACATTTCTGTTTGAAAAGATCTGCTCGTTCACAACAGCCCATAGCTTGCTGCGAATAAGTAGCTGTGAAGAAGTAACCCACTTCATCATAAAAAAGCTGCTGAAACAGAGCTATTTAGGTGCTGTGAAAGCCTTGAAAACGGTACTCCTCGCTGACAGCAAAGTCCACCCCAAGACTAGACAAATCTTGTTTTCCATAATCCCCCACCACGCCCCTCTCCATGTTGTTTGTGGAGATGAAAAACAGAAACTGCAGTATTTGGAAAGGACTTAAAAAGCGTAGAAGCATGCTTTCCCTCAAGTTTATCCAGCTGAGTACCAAATATCACCTGGAGCGATGTACACCAAAGTGAACTGAGAGAGGCTCTGAAGATGGCTCACCAGGATAATAAGCAGTGTGGCTGCTATTTGGGCTCCTCTGGCAGCCTCTCCCTGCCAAGAGCTGTTGGAATGGTTAGAGAGGGCTTGCTGGGCGTGATTTACAGTGGCCATTAGATTTAATTTCCAGCCAGACCTAACCTAAAAGGAGGAAGAGGAAGAACTTAATCCATGCTTTGATTCGTCAGTTTCATATCCAACTACGTTCACCTCACACAAATGAAAGCATCCCATTTTATGTGCACCTCAGAGATACAGAATACAGTCAATGCATGAATAATAAGGATACAAGTGTGATGTGTACATTTTTGTGCGCAGAGCGTATTCACCAAAACACAGCATATGATGTAACAATAGTGAATTGCTATTCACACAGAAGTAGCTCGTTTGAGGTATCAGACTAAAGATCTGACACCATGTAAGCCCACCAGCCTGTCACTGGAACAGGTTGTACATCAGACGTCACCATCATGAATCTACCGGCAGATCAGATTGACATTTGCTCAGCTGCTTAAACCAGTGACGACCTGCTAGTGTGCTGAATGGGTGAGTTGCATGCATGCCACTGGTGTTATCAGCCGGGCACCTTCCTTTACACGTTCCACTAGCAACAAGTCATCGTGGGATCCTCCCACGTGCTACGTCCCCCTGGTGAAACTCCTGACAGTCGGGTGAAAAGAAGCGGCTGGCGACTCCACATGTATCGGAGGAGGCATGTGGTAGTCCGTAGCCCTCTCCGGGTTGGGAGAGGGGGTGGAGCAGTGGCTCGGAACAATGGGGTAACTGGCCAGGTACAATTGGGGAGAAAAAGGTGGGACAACCCCCCCCCCCAAAAAAAAATCTCATTAGTGCACACCTTGCATATTCCGGTACCACCATGGTAGGATATTTCCCTCTTTCCACTAATTCAATGCCTTCCAGTCAACGACACAACATGTAATTTGAGGTGGCCCATGTCAAAGCTACTGCTGCTGTGTTACAGAAACTCACCCACAGGGAGACACACACATTCCTGTCATGGTTGTTACTGCAGTTAGTAATTTGTAGTAATTAGGAAAGAATCCAAAGCGTATCAGTGTTCAGTTCTTATTCCCTGCAGCTACTGCAGCCTCTCGCGTTCAGCACGGATGGCGCCCACATCTGGAGTCATATCTAGACCTGACCTGCTTGCTGAGTTGCATGCGAACACTCCCGAGCAGCTTAACACACCTTCCGTGCCCTTGCCATGTTGACTCACACTACTGATAGCTGACGCGGTTACCTCCTCGTAGCTTCTTAAAGTTGGGGGTTTCTGAGCTCCAAGGTGTTACCGGGAGAAGGTTCAGGATGCCTGTCTTGCATCGGGGGTTCAGAAGCAACTTGGCTGAGATATTTAGGAGAAGAGATGACTGCTTACCTCCTGCCTCCTGCCTCGAGAGAGAGAGAATGAGAGGGAGTGTCTCCTTGCTGTCATAAAAGCGGTTTCTCTTTTCTGTACGATTGCAACACACTTCTTCCTACTTCGTCACAGATACGATGAAGCGCTTATATTAGAAATACCAACGTGAAACGGCTCACCTACCAACCGTGTCATGTGTTCTAGATACGATCAGCGGTTTTGTGTAGCCAGACGTGTGATGACTTGGCCCTATGAATCAGTGCTTTTGAATCTGAAACGTAAACCATGGCCACTGCAGATTATCAAGGCACTGATTTTGTCAAAGTGCCTGACATTGCCAATTTACTGTGTCCTTAGAGGGGAGGTTTGATTTCATCAGTCAGTTTAGAAACTCATTTTAGCATTTTGTCATAAAAAAATAAAAATAAAAAAAAGGATTCTGCTTTAACACTGAACAGCTGGATTGCAGATTAAACTTGCATGCTGACGTGACTGAATTAAAGGTGAGCTCTCATTATAGGTGGCTTGGTCCATATTCAGCTGTTCCGCTTTATTCAGAGTTTCCCTGTGGCTAAGGTTTTGTTAAATGATAATAATAATAATAATAATAATCATCATCATCGTCATCATTACATTATATAGTGCTTTTCTAGACACCCAAAGCACTTCACGTTGAAGGGGGTAACTCACTTCAATCACCACCAATGTAACCACGGATGTACCCACTGGGAAGATGTAAAACCAAAGATCCATCCATTATCTGAACCGCTTATCCTGCTCTCAGGGATGCTGGAGCCTATCCCAGCAGTCACTGGGCGGCAGGCGGGAGACACTCTGGACAAGCCGCCAGGCCGTGTGTGTGTGTGTGTGTGTGTGTGTGTGTGTGTGTGTGTGTGTGTGTGTGTGTGTGTGTGTGTGTGTGTGTGTGTGTGTGTGTGTGTGTGTGTGTGTCTGTCTCTCTCTCTCTCTCTCTCTCTCTCTCTCTCACACACATTCATTTCTAGAGACAACTTAGTACGGCCGACTCACCTGACCTACATGTCTTTGGACTGTGGGAGGAAACCGGAGCCCCTGGAGGAAACCCACGCAGAACATGCAAACTCCACACAGAGGACGATCCGGGATGACCCACCAAGGTTGGACTGCCCCGGGGCTCGAACCCAGCACCTTCTTGCTGCGAGGCGACCGCGCTAACCACTGCAGCACCGTGCCGCCCCTTTATTAAAACCAAAGAATATGACTCCACAAAAAAAAACCCACTACCTCCAGACCATACCAAAAATACTCACTTGATACCATCACAGCATTTTAAAAACTACATTTGAAAACACACACACACACACATATACACGTATATATATATATATGCTGAATCAAGGAGGATGTTAATGCATGTGGTGAGGGAGGACATGTGGGTGGCTGGTTCGACAGAGGAAGATGCAGAAGACAGGAAGAGATGGCAACGGATGATCCGCTGTGGCGCCCCCTAACGGAAACAGCCGAAAGTAATAGGAGTAATATATATATATATATATATATATATATATATATATATATATACTTAGCACAAAATGTAAGGAAATTTGTGCTTGGTAGATTATTTCTTTGTTGTAACAATGCTTCTTGGTAATAAATCTTGTACCGTTGGAAAGCCCGTTTATTTCCCTTTTAAATGGGGCCACATTTGTAAGGAACATGCATTTGTGGGATGAGCAGCAGAGCTGAGTATGTGGGTTGCGCCCATGAAAAATTTGCCAAATCTTCTCTGCCAATGCCAAACAGCTTATTTTACTACTATGCCCTGGAGAAGGCCCGAGCCGCTACGCGTGGGCATTTTTAGGTCCTTTTTGGATATGTCCAAGTTCCAATAAAGACATTTTAATTACACGGAGTGCCTTGGTCAGAGAGATTTGTTTCTCTTTTTCTCATCTGAAACTACTAGCCTTGGACCAAAGAGCACCCAACAAAAATATATTACTTAACTACAGAGAGGACTGAGCACGCCACTGACTCCAAACACATGCAGCTTATTTTGCTGTTGCTATTGACTCTTGTTTTGAGCTTCTGGTACCCCAGGTGCTGACAATCAGCTGCCTGATATAAGATTTATTGCCAAGACGCATTGTTACAACAAAGAATTAATCTGCCAAACACACATTTCCTTACTTTTTGTGCTAAGTTTATATATATATCTATATGTATCTATATGTATATATATCTATATAGATATATCTATATGTATATATATCTATATGTGTATATATCTATATAGATATCTATATCTATAGATATCTATATATATATCTATATATATATGATGGGAAATTGGTCAGAGCTTTTAAAATACAGTAAACACAGTTCAGCAACGCACCTGCGGTTCAGTTTGTTAACACCAGCTGAATTGGTAACGGAACCCGCAGTGTTTCACAACGGCTTCGTCTCCTTAAGTCAGACAGTCCCCCCCCCCCCCCCCCGTGCTGCTTTTGGGCCACCTTCCTCCTTTTTGACCCTCACATTTCAAATACCCCTTGTCTCCAGCATACATAATGGAGGGGGGCGGGGCATCACTGATGTGGCTGGACGATGTGTGACGGCAGGGTCAAGACAGCCCCATGTACACCACAGATACTCAACCATGTGCCATAAGGAGCACACGTATGCAGGGTTTTCTATCCGTCGCAACACTACATCCAATTTCACTCATCAGCAAACACTAAGCCAGACGGGGGAGAACTCGTCAATAAAATCCATCCAGTACTACATTAGGGTTGGAAACAGTGGCGGCTGGTGGTAAAAATTTCGGGGGGGGGGCAATTTACCTTGGCGCAGCACACCTGAACACTGCTTTAAAGTTCACACAGTTACAGAGTTCTTGAGAAGGACAATGTAGCCTATAGATTTTAATCAGGGTTCGTAGACGATGGATGATTGACAGTCGAGACGAGGCGTGGTAGTAGGTGTGAACATGATTGACAGCCACGAGAATTGTCCAATCACATTAGATCAAAAAAAAAACTTTAAAACAATACCAATACGCTGCCAATAAAAGTGGGGGTGTCTGGGAAAATCTGAAGAAACCAATCAGACAGCAGCCTCAGGTCACCTGCTTGCCACAAGTTTGAGGGCTCCTTCACCCAGGAAGTATACTGTGACACACACAAATGTATGGTCACATTTTGTGTTTGAAATTAGCGATGTGTGTTTGTTTGTGTGCACCGGATTCACTGCATAACTTTGTGAAACCATTCTTCCTACGTCCGCCACAAGGGGGAGCTCTGAGTAAACGGGAGCGCTAGTTCGTAAAGTTGGGCCAACCAAGCTTCCGTTCTTCAGACAGAGAACAGCCCGATGGATGCGGACGCTAACGTCTCCTTTCGCTCTACTTTTATCCGTTTAAAACAGGTTAGTAGTGTATATTACTCTCATCCAGTGCACTAAATTTCGAATTAACTTTTTTAACTGTATTAATCTCGAATTTGATGTCTTATTGAGTTGTAAAAAATACGTGTTTACTGATGTAGCGAACATACCGATGTTTCCCTCCGTCCAGAAAGACAGTAGGCCAGCGAGAAAATGGCGGTCGCGCCGTCTGTATTTCCTTTTGTTATTTTTATGGCTCATTGACACCTTTTATTTTTGAGAAAACAGTGGAAAACAAGGTATGTTACATACACCTGGAAAACGTAATGTATAAATGGTAAAAAAAAACCGAAGTTGTTTGAATATTTATTAGCTTACATGTCATCGGATTCAGTCCAATAACCTTTATTTACACTTGATTGATTCACAGTAGCCACGTTCAGAAGGGGGATTTGTGGTGGTACTATGCCTGAACTGAGAATGTGAATTTAAAGTATTTGCCTGTGGTTACGTACCTGCAATTCTTCTATTATTGTGTTTTGATTTTGTTTTAAATCAGCAGGCTGGTTCCATTATAATTATAAACGTTTGTTTATATTTATTTAATGTTGATAATTTCAAAGACTACACAATTATTGACTGAAGGTGGTTTATTTAATACAACAAATTCACATCAACACTTGGTTTGGTTACACTTATATTAGTGATTCATTTTCATAGATTACAAAGGATTTCTAATTCAGATGTCTGAAATTGGAGAATTCACAATTTTGTATGTGAATATGGAATTCATGAGACGTGTACTTTAGCTAGATTATTTTGATAAAAAGAAAGAAAAACCAAATGATCAGGTGGTAAACAAATTTTTTTAATAAAGACAGAGATCAGCCTGATTGATGTGAACACTAACGTCTCCTGTCTCTCTACTTTTATCTGTTTAAAACAGAGATTATATTCTATCTCCACAGGTACCAGCTGGTACCTGTAACATTATGTATTCAGAGAGAAATCAACCAAATACCATTTGGAACCAATATTTAATGGCTGCTGACAGGCGCTCACAGACTGAAAAACACTTTTATCTCACAATTGACCTTTCGCAAAGTACCGCCCCAGAACGGTGCTTGTCCAATCCTACCTTAGCAACGGTCCGTCAAGCTTTCAAACACACAGCAAAATGCTGAAACGGTGTGCCTATGGGATCTGCAAATCGGATACTAGATATCTGAAAAGTTTGGAGGGGGTGTAATTTTCTTTCCCTTCCCGAAACCCAGAACGCAAGAAGCGCAATGTCAGCAATAGATTTGGCAGTATAGCAGACCCCATGGCCAGCTTAATCCATCCAAAATCAACAAAAATACCTGTCTGCTCCAAGCTAAGCTTGCTACTAGCTATTATTGATAGCGCTAACGTATTATTACTGTTACTTTTACCCACACAATGCGCTGATTTCTTCCTTCATATTTTGGTGTTTTCCGGCTACTTCCTGGATAGCTCTGAAATGCTTGACGGCCATAGCAACAGTAACTAAGGGGGGCGGGACTTTGCGAAAGGTCAATTATTTGCATTATACAACTAAATATTTAACATGTTTAAGTACAGTTTCATCTCTTGATCTTTGAAGGGGGCGGTGCTCCAGTGCCCTGTACTGGCCAGCCTCCACTCGTTGGAAAGAAGACCTGCAATACACATGGCCCTCCATAGCACATGGTTAACTATCACTGTCGTACACTATAAAACAAGATTCTGGGAAAAATAGCTCCATCTGCATGTCGTTTTATGTCTCTGTATCCTAGCAGTTCTAGTCTGTATAGTAGCTGAATTAACCTGTGAGTAGATCAAGTCAAGTCAATTTTATTTGTCTAGCACAATATTACAAATTTGCCTCGAGGGGCTTTACAGCAATACATCCTGTCCTTAGACCCTTGCATCAGATAAAGAACAACTCCCTAAAAAAAAACAAAAAAAAAACATTTATACAGAGAAAAAATAGGAAGAAACCTCAGGGAGAACAACAGAGGAGGGACCTCTCTCCCAAGGACAACATGCATTGGATGTTGTGTGTACAGAGTAAAACACAATTTACAGAATACAACACTGAAAGAGGATAACAGAATTATAATGGAATTATAAAATATGTGAACAATATGATGAAGAGGATTCCTAGCAGTGTCCAGATGACACTGGAACAGCCCAGGACCCGAGCCACGCGACCACCATCACCATATAGACAAAAAAAAAAAACAAAGTCATACATCTTAGTGAGAGAAGGATGTAACATTAAAACAGGATAACAAAATTATATGGACTTATAAGATGTATAACAAGAAAATGTGATGAGGGGTAGGTGAGAAGTGTTAGGGAGAAACAAGTGTATACTTCCTCCTACTCCTTTTCGAACATGTAACAAATAATCTGATGCATACGGAGATTGGTTTGCTAATGTGCGGCTTTGTTGATCACTTCAGATTTTTGGTAATGGCTTATCTGTACGTTACATCCTGCTTATTTACATGTTTGAAAGAAAACATTCTTTTCGGTGGCTGTAAGGGTATAATTTGAAATGAAACACAATTTCAATGTGTAGCAAAAAGCTTCAATTTTCGCAGAAAAAACTTGTACCAACTTTAATGAAATCCTAATTTTTTTCCTGTTCTCCGGTGTCACTTCACATAGCAACAGCTCAAAGATCAGCAAGAAAACGAAAAGACCTCACTTCTTTTTCCTTTTAGTTTTTGATGGGGCTTTTAAAAATATTTAGATTAGATTAGATTAAATTGTTTTATTAGCCACATGACCAAGGCCGGTGGAATTTGTTTTTGGTACACATTAAACTCTGCAGCACAATACATACATGGACAACAGCAGACACTCCACATATTATCACAAACAACACAGTTACACAATAACAGAAACAAACATCACGCATAACAATTAGGTGAATGGTGGTATTTGTGCCAGTGGTGTGTGAGGAGGGGACTATAGGGAGGAATTCAGAGTCCTGATGGCTAGGGAAAAAAACTGTTTGTGAAGCGTTTAGTCTTAGTGGACAGTGACCTGTAGCGCCTCCCTGAGGGAAGGAGCTGGAAGAGGTGATGAGCAGGATGTGAGGGGTCGGAGAGGATCTTCTTTGCTCGCTTTACAGTCCGGTTAGTTTGTAGAGATTCAACTGAGGGGAGCGGGTTGCCTGTGATTTTGGATGCCTTGTTGACAATCCGCTGCAGTTTTGTCCGTGTTTGACCGTCCGTGTCTCCTTATTTTCACTGATTATAGCCCCTCTCTCGTTTTTTACTGTGTTTCATCATATTTATAAACGGAAAGAAAAGGCTGAAAAGCAACGTGGGCCTTCCCTTCATCGATGCCATGAAAAACGGTGCCTGGAGAGTCTCTGTTGTCCCCCCCCCCCTTTTCTCCGTAGTTGTACCCGACCAATTACCCCACTCTTCTGAGCTGTCCCGGTTGTTGCTCCACCCCCCTCTGCCGATCTGGGTAGGGCTGCAGACTACCACTGCCTCCTCCAATACTTGTGGAGTCGCCAGCCGCTTCTTTTCACCTGACAGTGAGGAGTTTCGCCAGGGGGGATGTAGCGCGTGGGAGGATCATGCTATTCCACCCAGTCCCCCCCCCCCCCTGAACAGGCACCCCGACCGACCAGAGGAGGCGTTTGTTCAGCCACCAGGACACATATCCACATCCAGCTTCCCACCCGCAGACACGACCAATTGTGTCTGTAGGGACGCCCGACCAAGCCGGAGGTAACACGGAGATTCGAACCGACGATCCCCTCGTTGGTAGATAATGGAGTAGACAGCTGCACTACCCGGATGCCCCCTGTTTGTTGTTCTCTCTGAAATGTCCCTGTGCCCTCACACCAACACCACCCCTGCAGCCATTTTGGCTTCATCCGTAGTGGGACAGATCAGATGCCTCAGCACTTGGTCCCATCTGAAGAGTGTCGCAGAGCAGCAGCATCAATGATAGAACGACACCCCAGGCAGCATCCATTACTTGTGTACTCCGAGACGAAGAACGCCACTTTAACTATAGGGCAACGCACCATAGCTGCCATTACAAGGCACAAAACCCAAAAGAAATGGCTAAAGAAAAAGTTCTTATTCGTGGTATTGATCATGAACAGTCAGTGACACTGACCGCCGGGAGAGAGTCCTACAAACTAGTCTGACATATTGTCATATTTTAACTGTTGCTGTTATCTGAAAACTCTGTCTGTGAGGGAAAAAAGTGGTTAAAAGCTTGAAAGGGCTACTCCGCATTCGAGACTGAGGAGAACCTAACCCCAACCCTGTTTAACCCCGCCCAAACCCGTGTCCAAACCAATGAAATCGATGTTTGACCCCGCCCAAATTAGACGGTAAACCAATCAAATCGAACGGTGGGTGGGATTAAACGTTTGACATGCGTTAAACGTTGAATCCCGCCCCGTTCTGCAGCGAGGCGTGCTTGTCAAGACTGGCTGTAGTTTTGCTGACGGAAGTTTACTAGTGTACAAAAAGGAAAACACATCTGCCAGCAGATGGCAGTGTTGTACACTTGATGAGGTATTGGGATATAGCGGGCAAACTGGTGAAATATTGGGGGGGGGCTTCTCTGCTCTATCCTGATGGCTCTTTAATGAATCTAGATTTTAAGTCCCAGTAGAGAGGATTAAGGTCTTGTAATTTATGAGTTGAGTTTTGTTTCATTCTAGGTTGGACACAATTTGTCTCATATCATGTATCTTTTTGTTTTGTAATGATGTAATAATGGTTTATTTACTGGGCTTATTTGTTGTTGCTATCTGCTGAAAGTGGGTCTGTGCTACTGACACATCCGATCACATGTGTATATTATGTGTAGTTAACCCTTGCCAGCTTTATGTTTCCTGAGATGCCTGTCTGTCGACTGTACTTTAAAGAATAATCTCATGGAAAAGGGGAGAACTTGTGTGAAAAGGTAGCGTGTGGCTTTTGAACGAACTTAAAATGATATTGTTTTCAATATCTTTTATTATTTCTAAGCATATATTTAATGTAGACCAATTGTAAGCAGCATCCATTACGTGACCACGCTGTTTAAAAATGAATATATTTTTGAACGTCACACGTATTTAATCATATCAAATGCCCCACTTTAACTGTCTCATTCTGTACTCCCGTCACACTCATTGTCAAGTTACAACTCATGGCTATCGCCCTTTAAATATCAATTAATGAATTAAAAGGACTGCAGAAAAGGGCGAGTTAACTTTAAAGATTTAATCAGGTAAGTTGTAAAGTAAAAATAGGGGGAAAGTAGGCTGAAAAGACACACTTGAGAAACAGAAAACATAGAAATCACTGGGTTTTTTAACAGCTGTTCGTAAGATTTATCTTGCCTCCTTTCAACGCCTCCATATGGAAGATGCCAATTTCTAATTTCTGAATTAAGTAATGTTAGAGAGAGCTGGGTAAGTTGTTGCACGGTTCATACCTCCAACATAAGAGGCGCTATCTCAAAAATCACATAGCTAGTTTGTGTTACATGTTCTACGGTCAACTTTTTGTTTACATGTGGTCAAAGTCATTCTGTTCTGAAATGACCACAATTTTCTTATTTTTCCACCTTCAAAAGTAAAAAAAAAAAAGTCACATTTTATGTAATAAAACCTTGTTATGTATGAATGTTTAAAATTATATTTTTGTACTTAGTAGAGGAGACAGCCGCGGTCCTATGTCAAGCTAACCTTGAGATTTAGCTAACTTTAAGCACACATGTCGGTTTGGGGAAAGTTGTGATGTAGTCACATAGAACATGCTAAAAAAACACTGTGATATTGTGATATTTTGAAGGAAGGAAAGAAGGGAGTTGAGCGAAGGAATAGAATAGAATAACAGATAGATTAACTTTATTAATCCCCAGGGAGAGAAACCTCAGAAGGAAGGAAGATGGTTAGAAATCATGAGAGAAAGGCGGAGGATGGCAGCAGACATCCTGATATAATGTTGAAGGCAGTGAGGCAGGTGAAGTGGCAAAAGAGATCAGTCAGGAGTACAGCAAGGGATTCTGGAATGGATTACCATGCTCTGACTCGGTATTGTCAGAAGGTCCCCACAGAAGAGGAGTCAGGAACCCATGCCAACAACAGTGGTTGGCTATAGAACACCACGGCAGGGGTTCTCACCTCATTTAGAGATGTAGCTCATTTGATATGTTACGAGGTCAGCTGATATTTCTCTCGGTCTGTCGCCAAGTGAGGTCAGAAGACTTGCCTAGCAGTTTGCTGTGTGAAAACAGCCGAAGTTCGCTCCAGTGTGGGCAGAAAAAGAAATGGCCGGCAGGCTCACGGCCTTCTTAAAGCAGCACCTCAGGCCATGTGTGTCAGAACTGTAACCCCAAAGATACAGACGTTGTTTGTCGTTATCTATGGACGATTGTTTGTTGTTTTGAGTTCTTTAATGATGTTGAATTTCGTTTTGAATTTAAATAAAAACAATCAATATTCACAATTAAGTTGTGTTTTCATTTGTTGATAATCCAATGTGACCATTTACCCGCTGATGGGTACACGTTGTCACAAGAGCGCACACTGTATTCAACTGTCTACAAGTCTGTACTGAAACAAGCTATGGGGCTGTAACGAATATAAAATGTGTACCCAAGACTTCTGTCTTTCATTTGGTATGACATTTATACTGTTTTGATATACTGTGCCCAGTCAATGTAAGAAAGAGTAAAGCATGACATCACACTCCGCTGTCCTTACTTAACGTTACTTGGCACTGCTATTACTCAGCTTCTCATGGATAATTTAGTATTTTGAGTATATATGTCAATGATCTTTGAGCAGGTTGAAAGATGGCATGGTTCTTTGAAAACCCGATGTAAAGGTTTTGGTGTAAGGAGAAAAAAAAACCCTCTTGCATCATTGTCATTCAGAAGAACTGAAAATAACAGTTTGGAAATGCTTTCCCTACAAAATGACTTTCGAAGTACAAGCTTTTCATTTGACTCTCGAACAGTTCATCTCTTGAATACTCAAAATTGTTGAAACTTATGGGAGATATTTATCACTGTTATTGATCAACTCACATTCATAAATTTCTATGGATTACTAAGCATAATGTCATTGTGGAATGTAAGAAAAACTTTTCCTCAAAACTTACTTCGCTTTCAGTTAAAAAAAAAAAAAGAATATAGTCATTCACTCTTGTAAAAAGAAAACGCTGCCCTCCTCCCTCTGCTTGTTTCACTTGGTATGGATGATTCAGAATTAATCATTTGCATTTATGGTGTAATGACAAAGAAGTTATTTCCCTGGTTTGGCACAGAAAGCCTGACATGTCATGATACCTACTTTCACAGAGGTAAAGAAGTAAATTAATATAAGGGAATAAAGGAATATATATAATATATATGAATGAATGATGATTTATTTCAAATATGTGAATAAGGATATAACATACAGATAATCCATTGCCAAGAATCTGAAGTGATCAACAAATCCACACATCAAACTCAGGGGTATACATCAGACTACTTGTTACATATTTGAAAAGGAGTAGGAGGAAGTATACACATATTTTTTCCTACCCCTTATTACCTACTCTTAAGTTAATTCAGCTACTATACATTACAAAAAGAAAAAAATTATGTGTATATGTATGTATGTATGTATGCATGTAGTATGTAACAACCCAGATATCACTCGGTGTCATGTGAATGAAAATGAAAGAAAAAAATGTAATTAGGAATGTTTGGAGATAAAACTTTAATGGTTAACACAGCTCTTCATCGTCCCTATATCTCCTGAAAATCAGTCCTTTGTACTTCTTGAACTGCATAGTGTTTTTAACATGCTCAAACTGTTCCACAATTTTACCCCTTAGATTGAAATGCCCATGCTCTTCCAAGTTGTTCGAACACATAATTCCTTGAAGTTTAATTTCCTTCTCAAATTATATTCCCCTTCTCTATCTGAGAATATTTTTTTGTATGTTACTCAGTAGTAGATTTTTTCTTGCTTTGAACATTATTCGTGCTGTGTTAAATTCTACTAAATCCCCTAACTTCAAGAAACTTGACTTTATAAATAGCTTGTTGGTGTGTTCATGATATCCTACATTATCAACTATCCTTATGGCTCGTTTTTGTAGTATACATAATGGTTCGACGGGGCAGAGACCTGTGAGCTAGTGGGCTTGTACTTGTCCCAACTACAGGTCCTAGATATCAACGCCGGGCTATATAGAGACGACGGGCTGGCAGTCTGCAACAAACCGGCAAGAGAGGTCGAGAGAATAAAAAAGAAATGTGTAGTATATTTGCAAACAATGGACTAAAAATTACAATTGAGGCTAACAAAAAACATCTTAAAAATGGTATATACAGGCCTTACATGAAGCCCAACAATATACTACAATACATCCGCAGAGAAAGCAATCATCTGCCCTCCATTTTGAAAAATATCCCAGTGAGCATAACAAAAGACTCTCATGTTTATCATCCAGCGAGGCCATCTTTAACGAAACAGCCCCCCCCCCCCATACCAGGAAGCCTTACAAACATGTGGATATGATTTCAGACTTAAGTACAATCCACCACCAATTAGCGACAGCCAGCAACAACAACAAAAAAACTGCAGCGGAAGGTGGAACATCACCTGGTATAATCCTCCCTACAGCGACACCGTGGCCTCTAATATTAGAAAGCAATTTTTCAAACTTTTGGATGAGTGCTTTACCCCAGACCACCGATTGAGGAAAATATTCAACACAAACGCTGTCAAAATGAGCTACAGCTGCATGCCAAATATTCAACAGGTTATTTCATCCCACAACACAAGCATCATGGCCAAGGCACAGACCCCCGCACCGCAACCAAACACCTCCAATTGCAAATGCTGTGTTAAGACATTGTGTCCTCTAGAAGGAAAATGCCAGATAGACGGAGGCATCTACCAGGCATCGATGACAAGAAAAGATAATTACAATGCAGACACTTATGTGGGATAAACAGAGGGCCCTTTTAAAATTAGGTTTAACGCCCATATGAGTAGCTTCAGAAATGAGCATGCGAAAAATGCAACGGCCTTAAGCTGCCACATTTGGTCATTGGTAGACAAGAATATTAGTTATTCCGTCTCTTGGAAAATCCTTGCAAAGAGTAGTGCATATTCAGTTAGGGGCAAAAGATGTAACCTGTGCTTGGCAGAAAAGTATTTTGTTATTTGCAGACCTGATATGTCCACCTTGAATAATAGAAACGAATTGGCCACCAGTTGTAGACACCGAAAAAAATATCTCCTTTGTAACTATAAGTAAAACATCTTTATTACCCCCCCATTAGATGATACACATATGACATTAATTAGGTTTTTTTAAATATGCTTTTTTTTTACTATGCTTTTTTAATGTAAGCCATTCCAACAGTACCCTGGCCCCTAAATGCTTTTCAAAGCAATCCCCAGTCCCATTGGTTGTAATGTTTTCTACCCCTCCATTGGTTGCTGTGCATCATAAGTACCTACCCCATTGGCTGTTATAATTTGAATGTTTCCCCATCTGATTGGTTGCTGTCCAACCGAAATTAGGGGTGTGACGCTGGACAACGTAGCTGTATGATCCTTTGTGAAAAAACATTAGCAGCTGATGAGTGCGAGACGCACGAAACAGGCCTGTACTGCTATGCATTACAATCTTTTTTCCTATATCCATGTTGATATATATATGTAATGTACAGAATGAACAGTTTTGGACCTAAAACTGACCCCTGGGGTACACCACAAGTAATATCCATGCATGACGGTTTATGTTCACCTATCACTACAAACTGCTCCCTGGTACTTAAATAGCTTCTTATCCAATTCTGAACCGCCCCTCTGATACCATACCTTTCCAATTTGTCAGTTAATCTATTATGATCAATAGTGTCAAAGGCTTCTTTTTTTTAGATCTATAGATATCCCTACAGCAAACTTTTTTTTGGTCTATGTAATTAATTGTTTCTTCGATTAATTCAGTGAGTGTCAGAGCTGTGGATCTCTTTGGTCGAAACCTGTTCTGGCTATCGATCAGCAGATTGTGCTTCTCAATGAATTTGTCTAGTCTAGCAGCAAATAGTTTTTCCAATATTTTGGAGAATTGTGACGATAATGAAATGGTCTGTAGTTAGTAAATTGGTGGCTATCTCTGATTTCATATAAGGGTATGACTTTTGAAATTTTCATTTTGCTTGGAACTTTACCAGATTGAAAGGACATGTTATAGATGTGGGTTAGTGTTTTGCAATACATTCGATTACTTTCTTAACTATTGTCATATTAATATCATTCCGGTCAGTAGAATTTTTTTTGTTCTTGCATTTGTTTACAATGTCCACGATTTCCTTCTCTTCTGCCGATCTTAGAAAAATGGAACTTGGATTTCTCTCTCCATATTCACTATCATTCCCTTCTGTGACTGTTTGTGTGTCATTGATTTTTTTCTGCCAGTTTTGGGCCCACATTTATAAAGAATCTGTTGAAGCCATTGACCACGTCTTCCATGTTATTTATGGTCTTATCATTATCTGTAAAATACTGTGGGCAGCTTGGGCTTCTCGATCCGTTTCTAATAATACTATTCAACACATTCCACATACCTTTGGTGTTCAAAGAAGGTTGAATCAGTTCATCTGGATACAATGTTTATTGACAGATACGTTTCATCACTCAACTAAGTGATATTTTCAGTCTAAAATCCTTTGGTGTTGTTTTTATTGGTCTCGAACTCTTTATTATAGTGTTCCTTCTTGCATATCCTCATAATGTTAGTTAGCTTGTTTTTATAATTTTTTATACTTTATTTCTGCTTCAATGGTTTTGTGCTTTATGAATTCTTTATAGAGCTTTTTTTTAATGACAAACATTACGTAGTCCCTTTGCGATCCATGGACTATCTTTATATTTCTGTTTACTGTTGAATTACTATTAACTATTGGGCAATTTTTACCATATAAGGATTGAAATATGTTTAGGAATGAATCGTAAGCTTTTTCAGTGTCTTTTTCTTTGTATACTATATTCCAGTTTTGTGTTGGTAATTCATTTTTGAAAGCATTCATGGATTCCTCGGTTCTTACTTTTATATATTTAATGTTGTTGGGAACTTTGTTCTCCCTAAAATTACAGTCCTAGACTGTAAAAACTGGTAGCTGGTCACTGATATCATTTATTAAAAGCTCACTCTCAGTGTGGCCTTCTATAATGTTTGTGAAAATATTGTCTATCAAGGTGGCACAGTGTAGTGTGATTCTGCTAGGTCTAGATATAAACCCAAACCATGCCTTGTGTTAATGAACTCTTCTGTCTTATTTTGCTTAGTATTTGGATTTAACAGGTCTATTGAAATCCCCACATATGAACATATTCTTTTGTGTTTATTTTGAATGTTTCTCCTATCCAGTCCTTAAATATATCAATGTTTGATCCCGCTAATCTGTATAAACAATTTAAGATTACATTCTTCATTTTTTTCCATAGAGATTTCAATGGTGATGATAAATTCCAGCACATCATCGCCAGCTGCTGACATAACTTCTACCACCTTGTAATTGAGGCTGTTGCTCACAAACAGAGCAACCCCCCCTTCAATTTTTGTTCCCCCTGTTCTTATAAGACATTTCGTATCCAGCTAACTCAAAGTCAACACCTTTCTCAGGTCTAATCCATGTTTCAGATGTAGCGAAGAGGTGTCCTGGAGGTGTCCTGGGGCGCTCGTCCGCGATTTATTTGAAGATTAAATGCATATTAATGTTTGATAAAACCGGTTAGCGATTAGACGTCAGTAGCGAGTTACATCCAAACATTCTGTTTGTGAGAAGAGGCACAAATGAGTTGGATTCAGCTCGGGAAAAGCCGTATGTTGCTAGGTTTAGAAGTAGGCCTGGCTAGTATATGTTGTCCCCCTGCTGGTACTCTTTGCGGTGGCAACGTACATCATAGGCTCTCTTCTGCCTTTCCCCTGCAGAAGCCATATTCTCTTGAGCCAGCTGATGAGTAGCCTCCATCCGGTACTGTAGTGCGTCTACGTAGTCCTGGCTTGGTGGCCCTTGTACTGGTGGGTTTGGCGGCTTGCCAAAGACCAGATCCACAGGCGTCCGTAGCTCCCGACCAAACATTAGTGCAGCTGGGGTGCACCCCGTAGACTCCTGAGTGACCGACCGGTATGCCATGAGTACCAGGGGCAGATGGCGGCCCCAATCCCTTTGATGCCTTGCCGTGAGCATGGCTAGTTGTGTGACCAAGGTCCGATTGAACCGCTCAACCAGGCCATCACTTTGAGGGTGTAGGGGAGGGGTCCTGGTCTTCCGCACCCCAAGGGGCCGACACCCCCCCCCCCAAACACCTGGGATTCGAAATTGCGCCCCTGGTCACTATGCAACTCTTCTGGCACCCCAAACCGGGTAAACATCCCCTCAATGAGGCAGTCTACCACTGTGGCTGTAGATTGGTCAGGGATGGCATAGGCCTCGGGCCACTTGGTGAAATAATCCATCACTGTGAGGATGTAACGATTACCATCCTCTGTCACGGGGAATGTCCCAACCACATCCACTCCAATTCTTTCTATGGCCGCCCCCACCCTGTATTGCTGCAGGGGGGCGTGGGATTGTCCAGCTGGCCCCTTCTTTGCATTGTAGGGGCTGCAGTTACAGCAGAACCGCTGTAACTGAGCTCTGTTGTGTTGTTTAGTACTCACTGAAATTTTTCTAGATCCTTCTGTGTGTGTGTGTGTGTGTGTGTATTTATATATATATGTACAACTGTCATTTTCTCATTTGCCTTGGAATATATAGGTAATCTATAACTTTGTTCAAAGAAACACTCAACGTTAGGGAAAGTGCTCGGCAAAATAATCCAGTGAGTCAAGTAAATTCTTTGAGACAGTACAAGCCTGTTTCATGCCATAAGCAATCATCAGCTGTCAATAAAGTTACACGGGAAAGAACATACCATTCACTGCCTCGTCAAGCACATCACGTGCCCATTATTTATCTGTCGTCTTGTTTCACCCCGTTTAATGTAAAGCGAATTTGAGTATTAGAAAAGTGCTATATAAGTTTAATCTATTATTATAGGTAATATGTAGGTAAAAAAGGTAAAACAACTTAGTGCAGAAAACAATCAGAACAGTCATACTTGACATGTTCTAAATATATGTATATATATATATATATATGTATATATATGTATTTGCAGCATTTTTTCCGAAACCGTCAATGGTGTTGTTAGAAGTGCTCAACTAATGAGGAGCGGAATGAATATCAGTACAGATGCAGGGAAAAAAGTTTTCATTATGCAGCTGATGTGTGTGAGGCACGAAACAGGCTTGTACTGCTATGTATTAAAACTTTTTTTCCTGCATGTATTGATGTATGTATTGATAGATCAATATAGATGTATTGATAGATCAATACAAATTATTGTATTGATAGATCAATACAGATGCAGGAAAAAAAAGTTTCGTGCGTCACGCACTCATCAGCTGCTCATGTGGTTCAACAAAGAAACACAATTTACGTTGCCCAGCGTCATGTCCCTAATTTTGGTGGACAGCAACCAATCAGATGAGGAAACATTTAAACTATAACAACCAATGGGGTAGGTAGTTACGATGAACAGCAACTTATGGTGGGGTAGAAAACATTACAACTAATGGGGTAAGGGGCTGGGGCTTGTTTTGAAAAGCATTTAAAGGACCAGGGCACTGTTGAAATAGCGTACATTTGAAATATAACAAGATAATTTATGTAAATCACTGTGGGGTGGTGTTGGGGCACAGTTGGAAGGACAGGTAGTTAAAATAATAAAAAACATCTAATAAATGTCACGTGTATCCTCTAATGGGAGGGAAGAGAATAATAGACATTTTACTTATAGTTACAGTTGGAGATATTTATATATATATATATATATATACACACACACACACACACATATATACACACACACACACACACGTATATATATATATATATATATATATATCCAGTGATTCAAATAAATTCTTTGAGACAGTACAAGCCTGTTTCATGCCATAAGCAATTGCTTACGGCATGAGACAATTGCTTATTGTCTCATATATATATGTGTATATATATATATGAATATGAATCTTTTATTCATGAATGTGTTACGGAACAAATAAGCTCACAACAACTTTTCAATCTGCAATCTTTATGAAGTTGTTGCCAAAAAATAACGACTCGCCTTTTTTGTGGCATGTTAAGTAGAAATACTGTTCATACACGGAGCATTAACTTTAACACAAGAACTGTTCTAGCTCTTTTTAAGCAAGAACAAAATAAATGTCTTAAAAACTCCTCTGATCTTTTTAAAATGCACTGTCTCTAGTTTTATTCATGACCAGTGAGACAGTAACTTAATATTGTGCATATACTCCTACATGAGTGAGTCTAAAGGTTGGATATTGGTGCGGATTAGACCAATTATCTTGACAGCTACTATAAGACACTTCACAAACTGTGGATTTGTCAGAAATGTGTTTATGCCCTCATCGAAAGGTCCTTGCTGACTTGAGGAAAGTAATTAAACTCTGCGGTTAAAAATTGATGGCAATGTTCCAGAAATTTAGATCATTAATATATTCGAGATTTGAAATGGTAATCCTCATAATCATCTAACCATGGAAAACCCTCCGTCACAGTCTTTGGTCCCCTCTAACCGGAGTTACTCATCGGAACCACATCAGAGGTCAATGTGTACGTAGCTTTTTTCTATGGGGGAGTTTGGCAAATGTTCACTGACACAGAAATCCACTGGCTGTAGTGATAAACCTACATCCTTTGCTGTGATTAAATTGTAAGTAAGAGGGTCCCGGGGTTGATTTCAGCTCATCTGTGTGGAGTTTACATGTTGTCCCCTCATTTGTGTGGGGTGTCTCCTTATTACTGTGGTCTTCTCCCAAAGATGCATGGCCGGTGACTTGGAGTATTAAAAATTGTGATGTGTGTGTGTGTATATGTGTGGACCCTGTGATGGACTAGCGACCTGTCCAGATTGTTTCCCTGCTGTCCACTTGATGCTACCCCTCACAACCCTGAATTGGATTAAGCTGGTATAGACAATGGATGGCTATTTGAGTGCATGATGATAAGTTTGTTGCACATATTTCATGATGTATTTGTAATTGCAGCAAACTGAATGATGATTCTTCTTCTTTCAGATTGTTCCCTGCTTCTCAGGGGTCGCCACAGCAGATTTTACAGTTTCCATCAGTATCCTGTGAAGGCACAGCACCAATGTGGCTGTTGTTAACCCGGGCCTCGACCGATCCAGTATGGAGCCTCGACCGATCCGGTATGGTCTTTGTCAATCTGCATAATGATTTGGCAAAATTTTATGTTGGTTGCCCTTCCTGACACAACCACTAACCCTTTGGATGGGTGCACAGGTAAAGCGCTGGATGCCATCCCAGTATTCATGGACTTACATCCATACCTGTCACCAAAAACTTTAATAATGTAATAAGTTTAATATTCCAAGCTGGAGTACAGTGATATGAAATCTTCAATCTCCTTTATCCTGTCTAGACACCACCCTTCTTTCACTCATTCACCAATGGCCCCCGTTTATAAAGATTAAGCAAAGAGTATGATAAGTATTGTGTTGATCACCAAGTAGCCTTGACTTGATGTATGAGTGTTGGCTGAATGAAATGGTGTCATGTTGAGTCAATCAGTTATTGAATAACTATTTTATTTCCCCTCTAAAATCACCCTGATCATTGCTAAAAAAAAATAAAATTCTTTCCAAGTGGAGCAAATGAAGTTGAAAGCTGCATATATCTGGTGAATTTATATCACTCCTATTTTGTTTTAATAACATTAAATGAAAAAACTCAACACAATGTAGACCCCCCTCATATCATTAAGCTCTACATCAAACCAATCAAACGTTTGCACATTTTGTAAGTAAAGAGTCAATACATTTTGCACGAGAGCAGTAAAAACTACGTATAGAATAAAATGCACAAGATATACTTAAAACAATCTTCAAAGTAAATGCAGAGAAAATACCAAAAGGGCAATCAGGGCTAGAGGTGTGTGTCCAATGGCTCTTGGGCACTCAAACTGAATGATTACCGATATCAATGCCTCCACATATGAATACTGCTCTTATTTTGGTTTTGCTCAAACCTAATAAGGACCCAACTCTCCCCTCCAGTTATAGACCCATAAGCCTAATTAATTATGTTAAGATCATTAGTAAAAAAACTAACAGAACTGAATCAGTCATTCCTTATATAATTCACCCAGACCAAACACGCTTTATCACATTCCTTATACAATTCATCCAGACCAAACACGCTTTATCACAGGCAAACTCTCTACCAGTAATATGCGCAGTTTATTCGGTCTCATCAGCATATCGCAAAGGAAAAATACTAAATACTATTATTGCTTCACTATATGCCAAGAAAGCCTTTGATAGTTAATTAGACATGTCTTTTCTCCACTCTCAAGAAATTTGGTTTCAGAGAGCGACTCATTCAATGGATCAAAATTGTATACAAATCACCATCAGCCTCTAGCATCATCAATGGGTTCAAATCACAGTGTTTAACACTGCAATGTGGCATAAGATAAGGATGTGCACTCTCACCTATGCTATTTGCCATCTTTATCGAACCTCGCGTGGCTGCCATCCACTAAAAAAACAATATATTTGTCATAACTTTTTATTTTAAAAATCAGTGGAGAGGAAATAAGATCTAGTCATTTACAAGCTGAGTTTCATTCTAGATTTGCACACAATTAGTCTATCATGTGTTGTTTTGTTTTGTAATGATGTAATAATGTTTTATTTATTGTATATATTTGTTGCTATTATCTACTGAAAGTGAGTCTGCACAATTAACTGACACAGCTGATCGCACTTTTCTGAGATGTCATTCAGAAGAACTGAGACTAATAGTTTTTTCTTTCGTTCTGGAAACCATCAATGGTGTTGATAAAAGTGCTCAACAAATGAGGAGTGGAATATTAAGATAGATGTAGGGAAAAAAAACTTCAATACATTTCAGTACAAGCTTGTTTCATGCATCATGCACTCATCAGCTGCCAATGTGATTAAACCAATTAATCACATTTGCATCTGATGGGTGCATGACGCACAAAACAAGCTTGTACTGAAATGTATTAAAGTTTGTTTTTTTCCTACATCTATCTTGTAAGATGATAAGTGCGCGTAGCACGAAACAGGCCTGTACTGAAATGTATTAAAACTTTTTTTCCTTTATCTGTGTTGAGATATATATATACACTACCATTCAAAAGTTTGGGATCACCCAAACAATTTCGTGTTTTCCATGAAAAGTCACACTTATTCACCACCATATGTTGTGAAATGAATAGAAAATAGAGTCAAGACATTGACAAGGTTAGAAATAATGATTTGTATTTGAAATAAGATTTTTTTTACATCAAACTTTGCTTTCGTCAAAGAATCCTCCATTTGCAGCAATTACAGCATTGCAGACCTTTGGCATTCTAGCTGTTAATTTGTTGAGGTAATCTGGAGAAATTGCACCCCACGCTTCCAGAAGCAGCTCCCACAAGTTGGATTGGTTGGATGGGCACTTCTTTGAGCAGATTGAGTTTCTGGAGCATCACATTTGTGGGGTCAATTAAACGCTCAAAATGGCCAGAAAAAGAGAACTTTCATCTGAAACTCGACAGTCTATTCTTGTTCTTAGAAATGAAGGCTATTCCATGCGAGAAATTGCTAAGAAATTGAAGATTTCCTACACCGGTGTGTACTACTCCCTTCAGAGGACAGCACAAACAGGCTCTAACAGGTACTATTTAATGAAGATGCCAGTTGGGGACCTGTGAGGCGTCTGTTTCTTAAACTAGAGACTCTAATGTACTTATCTTCTTGCTCAGTTGTGCAACGCGGCCTCCCACTTCTTTTTCTACTCTGGTTAGAGCCTGTTTGTGCTGTCCTCTGAAGGGAGTAGTACACACCGGTGTAGGAAATCTTCAATTTCTTAGCAATTTCTCGCATGGAATAGCCTTCATTTCTAAGAACAAGAATAGACTGTCGAGTTTCAGATGAAAGTTCTCTTTTTCTGGCCATTTTGAGCGTTTAATTGACCCCACAAATGTGATGCTCCAGAAACTCAATCTGCTCAAAGAAGTGCCCATCCAACCAATCCAACTTGTGGGAGCTGCTTCTGGAAGCGTGGGGTGCAATTTCTCCAGATTACCTCAACAAATTAACAGCTAGAATGCCAAAGGTCTGCAATGCTGTAATTGCTGCAAATGGAGGATTCTTTGACGAAAGCAAAGTTTGATGTAAAAAAAATCTTATTTCAAATACAAATCATTATTTCTAACCTTGTCAATGTCTTGACTCTATTTTCTATTCATTTCACAACATATGGTGGTGAATAAGTGTGACTTTTCATGGAAAACACAAAATTGTTTGGGTGATCCCAAACTTTTGAACGGTAGTGTATATATATATGGGCATGGGTGGCACGGTGGTGCAGTGGATAGCTTAGCATGGTCACCTCACAGCAAGAAGGTTCTGTGTTTGAGTCCCGGGGTAGTCCAACCTTGGGGGTCACCCCGGGTCGTCCTTTGTGTGGTGTCTGCATGTTCTCCCCGTGTCTGCGTGGGTTTCCTCCGGTTTCCTCCCACAGTCCAAAGACATTAGGTCAGGTGAATCGGCCATACTAAATTGCCCCTAGGTATGAATGTGTGTGTGTGTGTGTGTGTTGGCCCTGTGTGATGGCCTGATGGCCTGTCCAGGGTGTCTCCCCACCTGCCGCCCAATGACTGCTGGGATAGGCTCCAGCATCACCGTGACCCTGAGAGCAGGATAAGCAAGGCCCTGGCGAGGCGAGGCCCTGTCTTCATCTCGGACTGCCCGGGTGTGGTCCCCTCACTGCTCTAGGTGCGTGGGGTGCTTTTTGCTGAGGTAGCACTTCGGTCATATGGTCTTAAAAATAAAAAAAATAAAAAAATCCCAATGCCCCAGTGCAGTGACGGGGGAGACACTGTGCTGTAGGAGATGTTGTCCTTTGGATGAGTCATTAAACCAAGGTCCTGACTCACTGTGGTCATTAAAGATCCCATGGCACTTATCACAAAGAGTAGGGGGTCCCCCGGTGACCTGGCAAAATTCCCAACCGAGCTCTCCTATATCTGGCCACCAAACCATCCGCCATGTAATTCGCTCAATGAGTCCTCCCTCCACCTCAAGCTGATGTGTGGTGAGCGTTCTGGTGCAAAATGACTGCTGTGCATCACCCAGGTGGGTGCTACACATTGGTGGTTGAGATGAGTTGTCTGCCTTCATTGTGAAACACTTTGGGTGTCTAGAAAAAGCGCTATAGAAATGTAATCCATTATTATATTCTTGTCCGTGGCCTACATGTGTGGTGGCAGGGAGGTGGCCGGGGACTTGCCAGGGGCGCAAGACTGCCCACCATGTTGGAGGTGCATGGTGGTTTGCAGAGTGCCTCTGGTTGGTTGCTGCTGGTCCGGTGCCCTCCGGTACTGGGGATGAGATGTGGGCTGGTCCCGGGTGGTCTGCTTGGCCACTGTCCGGTCGGCTCCGTTCCCCTATTGGTCTTGCTGTGCCTCACACTTTGCTCTCAGTTGTGGGACACATAAGACACACACACCAAATGATAGCCTGAGGGTTTGCGGGACAGGTGAGGTGCGAGCCATTTGGCTGGAGGTATGGCAGGCGGCTGAGATTCTGCCTACGACACTCCTGTCGCTGTTTGCACCTTGAGATGTCCTGAAATTTTAATCCCAATCACATGTCACACCCCCATCCACACAAACCATACTCCAAAAAATACCTACTACAACATAAGGGTCTGTGGGGCAGGAGGGGTGTGAGCAGGGTCCGAAATGAACAATCGCCACCCGCCAAATGCGAGTAGGTTTTCTGATTGGCGATTAAATCTCAGAAGCCTACCGGCCACATGGCGAGTAACAAAAAAGGTGAAAGCCAACCACTTAATCCCCCCATCTCTCTCTCTCTCTCTCTCTCTCTCTCTCTCTCTCTCTCTCTCTCTCTCTCTCTCTCTCTCTCTCTCTCTCTCTCTCTCTCTCTCTCTCTCTCTCTCTCTCTCTCTCTCTCTCTCTCTCTCTCTCTCTCCTTAGCAACAGCAATAACATAGCAACGACAATAACAGAAATTAACCAACCAAAGGGCATTAGAACAATAACATAGCAACAACAATAACAGAAACTAACCAATCAAAGTGCATTAGAATGTTGCTAGACGCTACTGGCGGGTAAAATTACACACACACACACGAGAGGAACAACGACAGCAGCACCCGTCAAACTCGGTACAAGCCTACTCTATTCTTTTAACTAATGTTAGCGAGCAACACCGGTTACGTGGCGATATTTAGAAGGCACAAAACCACCATCAAAAAGACAACCATGTCCCGAAGACGAGGAAGAAGCCACCATCACGACCAAACCGAAAAAAATAAAAGTTTAGTAAAAAGTGGAGGTATGACGATAAAGGAGCTGCGAGAGGCTGGCTGGAGTATAATGCACAGCCCGTGATAATGAGTTGCTCCATATGTCGCCAGGATGCCAAAAACGGTAGCAATTCAGTTGTCATCGGTAACAAGATAATGAAGGTAGAAAACATCAAGGGACACGAGACCTCCAGATGTCACATCACCTGTATGAATGCCTCTCGGGCTCAGTCGGAGCCTGTCCTCGCAACATCCTCCGTAAAGGCGCTAATAGCCATGTCCGAGCAGACCAGCATGAAAATGCAGAACATGTTTAGGACTGAGCATGCTATTGGCAAGAAGGCCAGACCACTCTCCGACTTCGAATGGATGTGCGAGTAAGTGAATTTAGTTGTCATCTCAAAATGTCCTTATACAGCGTAAACAAAGTGCTGGCTGTAGCTAATGTGAACCAGCTAGCACTAGTATGACACCTAGTTTGCACTAACGTTAGCTGTGTGCAAGCTTCAACACCCTGAAACGGGTTAAAACTGATTGGCGGTCCAACCTCAACTCAGACGCACTCTCGGATCTACTGATGGTGCAGCTGTCATCTCCCAAGATTAGTATGACCCAACCAGCACTGTTGATCTGTGGCACCAAAACTCTGTCAGGAGCAGGAGGCCAGACTTCATGGACGGTGCAAAGAGAGTGGCTACTGTAGAGTGAGAAGTAGTCTGGGACTAGGGATGGGCATGTGGAGCACTCGAGTAGTTATAATAATAATACTGCAAATAAAACATGAAATCATACTTGTAACATTTTATCGTTTAACCATCGACTAATTTTACATAAAAATATTTTTGCTTCAGATCTGCTCTTGTCACATTTTTAAAAGCTTTTATTGAACACAATACCTTATTCTCTCATTGATATGTACTGAAAACATGTGTATGGCACAAAAAAGGCTACTAATTATTTTGGCCGGTAAAAAATATGCTTGGCTAGTAGATTTTTTAATCTACCAGTCCCCTTGGCCGGTAAACCAAAAAGTTAATTTCGGACCCTGGGTGTGAGCGGTTCTGGTCTGATGAGCTGGATGACTCATAACCGCACACCCTGCCATTTTAACGCCATACATTACACAAGAGCATATTAACCACTGGGGCTACTGGGATAGGTGCAATGTCAGTGGGTTGGCGTGGGTGGGTTGGTCAGGGGGTGACCAAGTGGGCCCCCATGCCCCAGTGGAACACTTTGTCCTCAGAACTGGTGGGTGCCCTGTCTGCTGCGTACCTGCTGGACTTCAATGAGCGCTGCAATATGCTTTTCAGGGCCCATGGGTGGTGGCTTGTCATTGTGGGTGTGGGCCATGGATCGGAGGGTGGCTGTCGGACTTGCTCCCACTGTGTGGCTTTTCTGTGATGGACGCTGCAAATGTGGGGGTCTGTGGGAAGACCACATGTCTGGCTGTCTACAGGTACTGGTGGTGCCCTGTCTGTCCCGGGGGGGGAGGGGGGGTTGCCATCGGGTGGCTTGAGTTGGGTGTATTCTGCTACATGGGTGTATGCTCGGTGCATGCAGCCATATGGGGCATGTAGCCAGTGTGGTGGGCCTCGCCTTTACACAGGGTGTGGGTAGGCGTGGGGTTGATCCGTCGGTTGTGGAGCCCAGCTCCGGGCCGGCGGTCTGTGCTTGCTGTCCTCAGCTCGTGTTCCACGCGTGGGTTGATTTTGTGCCTGCGTTTCGGGGTTGGTGGCGGGGGTGTGCCATGGGGGTAGGGGCTCGGCTTGTGCTTTTGGGTTTGTGCTCCTCAAGGGCATGCGTGGGTGTTGCTCTGCAGACTCCTGGCCCCCCGTTGGCTCAGTGTTCCTCTGCGGTTGCGGTGGTTTAGGCTCTGGCTGTTCTCTTGGTCGTGGGATGTCTCGCACGACTGCGGGGCCCGTGGGTGGCTGCAGAGTCTGCCTGTTGTTTGGAGGCACCGAGATAAATCGTGGATCTCAGACACCACAATTAACAGGGGCTGATCCCGAGCGCTAGAGACGTCACATGCACATAGGTGCACACATCATATGCACATACATACACACCGCAAGCATCTGCCTCACACGCCCTGGAACACTCCTCTGATTACATCCTTCTTTTTCTTTTTTTACATGGTGATGGTGGTCACGTGGCTCAGGTCTTGGGCTGTTCCTGTGGCGTCTGGACACTGCTTGGCATCCTCCATCATATTCTTCATATATTTTATAATTCATTTATCCGCTTTCAATGTTGTATTCTGTAAATTGTGTTTTATTCTGTACACACAACATCCATTGCATGTTGTCCGTCTTGGGAGAGAGACTGCTCCTCTGTTGCTCTCCCTGAGGTTTCTCCCTACAAACCCCAATTCCAACGAAGTTGGGACGTTGTGTAAAACGCGAATAAAAACAGAATACAATGATTTGCAAATCCTTTTCGACCTATATTCAATTGAATACACTACAAAGACAAGTTATTTAATGTTCAAACTGATAAACTTTTATTGTTTTTTGCAAATACTCACTCATTTTGAATGTGATGCCTGCAACACGCTCCAAAGAAGCTGGGACAGGGGCAACAAAAGACTGGGAAAGTTGAGGAATGCTCAAAAAACACCTGTTTGAGACATTCCACAGGTGAACAGGTTAACTGGAAACAGGCAAGTGTCATGATTGGGTATAAAAGGAGCATCCCCGAAAGGCTCAGTCGTTCACAAGCAAGGATGGGCCGAGGTTCACCACTTGGTGAACAACTGCGTGAGCAAATAGTCCAACAGTTGAAGAACAACGTTTCTCGACGTACAATTGCAAGGAATTTAGGGATTTCATCATCTACAGTCCATAATATCATCAAAAGATTCAGAGAATCCGGAGAAATCTCTGCACGTAAGCAGCAAGGCCGAAAACCAACATTGAATGCCCGTGACCTTCGATCCCTCAGGCGGCACTGCATTAAAAACCGACATCATTATGTAAAGGATCTTACCACGTGGACTCAGGACCACTTCGGAAAACCATTCTCAGTTAACGCAGTTCGTCGCTACATCTACAAGTACAAGTTAAAACTCTACCATGCAAAGCCAAAGCCATATATCAGTAACACCCAGAAACGCCGCCGGCTTCTCTGGGCCCGAGCTCATCTGAGCCCTACAGCAGGAATTGTAAGGAAGTTTTTCCTCTTTTCAGAGTGACACTTTAACGGGAACAGTTTTAAGGAGTTCCCTCTTAACGCATACCCGTTATTCCAAAAATAGACATGTACAGGTAGGGAGGGATTTTTTTTCTTTGCAACATAATTGTTGATTTGTGAAAGATAAAATCAGGTCTATGGGATGCTTATGTAGCACATTTTGACAGGTTTTTCTATTAAGGATTCTGTACAGTCATTGAAGTCTTGATTTAACACGAGAAAGTGCCCCTGTGGGAACTACTTACATCAAGGAGCACTTGAATAGTGAATCACAATTAACAGTCGCTGTTCATTTTAGGCGTAGTTTTTCTGAACAAGGACACAATCTATAAGAATAATTTGCTGGCCATATTTTCATATATATATTTTTTCTGGTAGCCAAAAATACCTGCCCAGATTACACTATTTGTTTGAAATTTGACTTCTGTGCTAAAACTAGAGCTGTTTGCGGTCTCAGACAGTAGATACTTTGGACGGTTTTCCAAGTGAAATTAAAAAAAAAAAAAAACTCGGCGGAGTAAAAGGTGGGGAATTTTCAGAGAGTTGCTGAGATAACGACGCAGCGCTATATATTTCAGTGGGGACGTTGAGACCACAGTAGTATGACGCCATCGAGGACTGGAAATGTTGTCAGGTGGAATCAGCTGGCTGCGCACAGCCCACGCACGAGAGGAAAGTAGAGTGACGATAAGCCCACGCGGGAAAAAAAAAAACAACTTCAGCCAATTAAAGGGAGATGAATGTATTAGATTATGGGAAAAGAGAGAAACAGAGAGGCGGCTTTTTTTTCTAGAACTGACAGAGGAAGCGAGAGAGCCCGCATAAAACACCGCAAAGACCTTTCACGTTGCTTTCGTTTCTTATTTCCTTTGTAGTAGTAGCACCGTGGCCCAGTGGTTAGCGCAGAACCGGATCCTCCCACCATCGAAAAGAGAAAAAAAGAAAGGAAAGAAGACACGCACCTTAGGGTATGAGAAGGTCCTGGCTTCGAACCTCAGGCCATCGCAGGTGCTTTGTGTGTGGAGTTCACGTGTTCTCCCCGTGTCTGCGTACGTTTCCTGCGGTTGCTCCGGTTTCTTTCCCGCCATCAAAAAAGACATTCATGTTGGGGTTAATGCTCCCCTGCACATTTCCGCTTCCGGTATGGGGAGGTGGCGGCGCGAGTTCACGTTTGCGGTTGCCCCAGCCAGTACCGTGCATTCAGTGTCGTTGTCCACGTCTAAGTTTGTGTCTTCGTTTGATGGCTGGGAGAGGTTGGTCTGGCTGCATCTTGTTGGCACAGGGACCACGCCTGGAAGCGAGGAGGTAACACTGGGGGCAGGCTAAGCTAACTGCTAGCCAGTGCAGAGAGGCAGTTCCGGCAGTCATCCTGGCTGAGGTTCGTTCCCTTGGACAGTGATTTTTCTTTTTTTTTGGTTGAGTTTGGGTATGTGTTCGTTAGTATGTGGGTTCTTGAAGTTCTTGTGTTGCGTTGCTGTGGGCTGGGGGAAACGACATTTCATTTCACGTACAGAAGTACGTGAAATGAAATGACAGCGTTCCTGATTCCTGAGCAAGGCAATGGGAAGAAGAACTGGAGTTGGTCCCCGGGCGCTGCAGCTGCCCACTGCTCCTGTACAACAGGATGGGTTAAATGCAGAACCTGGACAATGACCAAATAAAAGTGTCTTTCTTCTTCCTCTTCCCGTGAGTTATGAAAAAATGGAAAGTGTTTATAAAAGATGTGTACAGTTAAGGCGACCCTCCACAAAGAGGAAAAACTGTGCGTAAGACATTCAACAGGGTCAAAGGTCAAGTCATGATCCTATGTAGGTTTTACTAAGACTTTTCTCTCTCTCTCTTTCACTCTCCCCCTCTCTCACCCTCTCTCTGGTTTGAATATTTTTTTTTCAAAATAAGTTACTTTTTAAAAATCAAATAAATCTCTCCCCCTCCTTTCCTGTGGTTATGATACAGTCATACTGAACATTCTGACTAACTGAAATCAGAAAACAAAACTTTTGGAGCATTCATCCAGCGTAATTTTGGATAGCACTGCATGTATGAGGAGCAGACAGACAGTCTGACATATTTAATACGAACATTTAATTTTACACACGGTGAATTTCCAGTACATCTGGGGAGGTCCCTGTGCTGTCTTTTTTTCTTTCCCCACCTTCTCTTGTTCTTTATGCCCTTTCCCTTTAACTTCATGACCTCATTCTCCCTTTTCTAAGGTTCTCTCTCTTCGTGAAGCTTTTCAAGTGGGCGATTGTTCAACATGTTGCTTGCATTTTGACACAAGAGACTGTGTGTGTGTGTGTGTGTGTGGTGCCTCTTCTATTAAAGAAAGGTCATTTTTAAGAGGTTTTGGCTTTAACGTTTTTGGGGGAGTGGGGCGGAGGGGTGTGAGGCTGCAGGGGAGGCCCCCCGTTCTTCTCAAAAAGAAAAAAAAAGGACAGTATGACTGGGTTAGGGCAAGAGATGTTAACTGGGACGTTGAGATTCTGGGCCGCTCACCACGACATCTGTGAAATGCAATGAGGATAGTGACAAAAATCACAGTCATTGTGTGGAAGGGGTCTTTTTTTCTCAAAATCCCCGTCAGCGACACGCCCTTAACTGACAAAACAGAAATCGGATTCATTTCAAATCAATTTCCGGACATACTGTAATGTGATTCGTAGCGTGACAAGAATAAGTGATCAAACTGATGGCAGGCACTCTCATGCGAGTATCAATGTGATGACACTCATACCTATGGTACGCTGATCGTGTCCGCTTCTGATTGGCTGATTTATAAACCAACCATGCATTCTCCCTTATCTAAAGTGACATTCTTTACAGTACCGGGCTCCACGATACAAACATCACATCTGCTAAAAACAAATGACACACCACAGGGCTCCAAAAGGGAGGCCCCCGTAGAGCTGTAAAGGGCTGATTCATATTTGTATTTGTTCCTCACTGTCTCACTGATTTCTCACAGGGAACTAGGAAGTTTACACTTCCCTTAGTGTCTCAGAGAGGTGTGACATTCAGACTTTAATAGAGAATACCTCTTTAAGAGAAGCAAGGGGTTATGGGGCGAGTACGGAAGTAGGAAGTAGGACGAGCATGCATGTGGGACACGCAGCATGGATGTATGAACGACAGAACGAGAGTGAGGAAATAAAGCCCCAGCTACTCGCTCACACAGTCGTCCCGTGTATTTATGGACATTACGAGAGGGAGACCGGAAAACAGAGGGAGGGAATCTCTGGCTCGGCATTTCAAAGTGGAGGAATCTGCATAAAAAGAAGTGGCGCTGCCGATTCAGTAAAGGGGGGATTGGGAATTGTGGCACATCAACGCGGTTGCGGCCTCGCTGGCATAGTTATTTAGCATCAACTTTGAGCTAAATCTGTCCGGTCAAGTGGAAATCACACTGGCAATCCTATAAAACGGGACGCGCTGGGGGAGATTGGGTATTACATTAGCTATTGTATAACCCCTAAATATCATTCGACCATTCCCCCAAGTCATTAAAGACTCAGAATCCCTCCCACTCTTCCAATCCCATCTCAAGACACACCTCTTCGCCTTTGCCTTCTCGTGCCCCTCCCCCCGCCCTCTCACCCACCCCTAATCTGAGGCCACTCCCCTAAACCATTAGAGACTCGCTTCCCCAAACAATTAGACTCAGAATCCCTTCCACTCTTCCAATCCCTTCTCAAGACACACCTCTTCTCCATTGCCTTCTCGTGTCCCCCCCCCCCCCCCCATCCTCTCATCCACCGCTGATCTGAGGCAGACTGAGGGCCGAGCGCTCGACCTGCTCCCTCCCTCAACTCCCTCCCCAAGCACATCAGACACCGCTGCGATCTGCCCACAGTCGAGTCATTAATCAGGACTCTTCAGACTTCGTCTGTGATTTATGGTGTTTGTTTTTCCTTTCCCTTTTGTGTCTGCCCAAGTGGGAGAGTACTGCTGGCGTCATGTGTGGGGCTGCCGCTTCTCCCTCTCGTAGCCCCCCTTCCCATCCACCCCCCTGTATGTCTGTGTTATGTTTATCTGCCCTCTTGTTTCACCCCGTTTCTTGTAAAGCGGCTTTGAGTATTAGAAAAGCACTGTATAAGTTCAGTTTATTATTATCATTATTAGTATTACCTATTCAGCCCTAGGTTGTTTCGTTCATTTTCCCCCTGTCGAGTCTATTATGGTTTCATCGAATCTAGATCAACCGTGAAGCAACTACAATCATCTGACATCACCAAGATTGTTTTGTTTTTTTCTTTTCACCATCACAACTGATATATGTAAACATCTTCGTTAATTTCAAGAACCGAATATACTGTAACGTGCATGGATAAGTTGACACGTTGGTCCTTGACTAACGGGTCGGGCCCTTGAGTCGACTGGTTAACGTTGTCGCTTGCGGTGCAGGAGGTTGGCGTCCCGGCTGTGGTGACGGTATCTCGGACTGCCCCCCCCCCCCGAATTCACACTGGTGTCAGAAGTGGGATGGAGCGACCGTAAGGCCATCGGAAGCGTAGGCGCCCTGAGGCGTGAAGGAGCTGATATGCTTAAGCGCGGGGACGCGCTTCCCGAAGGAGGGGGGTAGTGTAACGTGCATGGATAAGAAGACACGTTGGTCCTTGACTAACGGGTCGGGCCCTTTAGTTGACTGGTTAACGTTGTCGCTTGCGGTGCAGGAGGTTCGCGTCCCGGCTGTGGTGACGGTATCTCGGACTGCCCCCCCGAATCCGCTACAATATCGTCTGTGCCGTAGGTAGCATTCATATGCAATAGACATGCATCATATGATTTCCTTTCACCACTCATTCGGGTACAAAGGGGATTTTACATGAGTCACAAAAAGTAGTATATAAGAGTTGCATACCAGCATTTCGGCGTATTGCTCATCGAAAGACAGGTGGATAAGGGGCAGAGAGAGAGAGAGGCAGAGAGAGGAGGTGACGAGATCAAGAAAGAGAGAGAACGGTCACAGCTCACTGCCAGAGAGGAAATGCTGTCGGTTTTCTCAGGAAACAGGTTAGTGGTACCCAACGACAAACAGACACTCACTACACGCCTGCCTACAAGAGTTTAGCTTGGTGAAGTCATTTCTGGTTAATTTCATGAAATACTTCTTAAGTTCACTTCTTTGACAGGATTTGCCTGGCTCTTGGAGACTTCGACCCACTTGCATTACTCATGTTTGCCGTTTTTGCTGAACGGAAAATTGGTACAGACTTTTTGTGGGTGTACCAAAAAAAAAAAATGTGATTGTGGTTTCTAAATGAAGACATTTAGAGAGGTAAATCCAGATACCTTAAGTATTGTGGCATTTGTTCTGATTTCATTCTGATTTCACCCTTTCAAACCAACTTTTTTTACAGATAGTGTCTTGGATAACAGAGAGTCTAATAGTTGATTTAACTTTGAAATTCAGAATTGTTGTATGTATCTCTTGGGTCAAACAGAAATAATCCCCCCCCCCTCTCCCACAGGCCTTTTCACAGTCTTAAGCCAATCTGAAGAAATACACCTACCGCCTCGCTTCATTTTCGGCACTCTGGCTCTCGGTGGTGGAATAGGGCAACTCTCAGGTCGGAGTTAATGCTAATTGTGATAGGGGTTTTTCTCTGCAGGACACCTACCATATTAGCATTAGCTTTGCTCTGGGGGAACACACGCACACGCGCGGCTGCGGAGTGCCAAGGCTGCTGCTGGAAGACGTCACCATCACCATAGGACTGGCAAATATGGCAACCACTAAGAGACACGCATGTGCTTATGTGATACCATCAGCGCTTTCTCGGCTTCATAACTGCATAACTATTTTGGTGTTGTCGAGAAACTGCGAACCACATCCGATGTACCCTAGCCATCGTGTTAAAAACAGCAGATACGCTGGATGGATAACAGCATCCCCGGGACATTGAAAACCAGCTTGGCGCTGCTGTTCGGTGTCGTTAAAAAAAAAAGGCAAACCCTACTCAGATTAAAAACAGATAAGGACTTTTTGTTGTTGTTGCCTTAATTTGTAAAATGTATTCATGGTGATTCACAATGCCCCGACTGGCAGGCTACCATCGACACCTACGCCTGCATGGGAACCGGACGAATCTGCGAGCTCATGTTTTTACCTTCTGGCATATTAGCTAAATTAGTTGGCATAATTAGCATTTGCTAATTCGTCGGGTTCCCAGGCTAATCGACACCCATGTGTTCCACAATTTCGCCTTTTAGCCAAACACTACATCAGCTGATTTCACAAATAATTTTGTTTTAATGAAATGACTTTGCAAGTTGTTTCTAGACATGTTAAATGTATGAACGTGTGCCCCTTGGAAATGTTTTGCACACCTACCCCTGGATAGCACGGGAACCAGACGAATTAGCAGATGCTAATATGCCACAGCTAATGTAAAACATGAGCTCGCAGATTCGTCAGGTTCCCAGGCTAACCCCTGGCTAGTCTGAATTAAATGCACTTTGAGAGACAACAATGTTGTATTTTCTTGTTACTCAAATTACTTCTTAACCAAAAATAATAAAACTATCAACAATATGGCTTTAATTGTTACTGAATTCGATGATTTTTTTGTTGGTGTTGGCCCCGGTTTGGCTGGGGAGATTGCTAGCACTGGCTGTAGAAATGATGTGGCAAGTAAAGATGGACAGGTAAAAGAATCTTTGTTTTTAAAGGGAACCGATGAAAAAGAAATTACTGACATTGTCAAAAGATTTAAGAGTAAGAAGTCAACAGACTGCAATGGTATTGAAATGTCACTAGTTAAAGATATTGAGTGTGTGGTGAAACCCCTTACATATATATATAGAATTCGGGGGACAACGCAACCACAGGAAATGCCGCGGCCGGGAAGCGAACCCGTGTCGCCCGCACCGCAGGAGGCATCACTAACCGCTAGACTAAAGGGTCGGTCCCGCGAGCCAGAGGCCAGCGTGTCTTCCTATCCATGCACGTTACACTACCCCCTCCTTCGGGAAGCGCGTCCCCGCGCTTAAGCATATTAGCTCCTTCACGCCTCAGGGCGCCTACGCCCCCGATGGCCTTACGGTGGCTCCATCCCACTTCTGACACCAATGTAGCGAATTCGGGGGACAACGCAGCTACAGGAAATGCCGCGGCCGGGAAGCGAACCCGTATCGCCCGCACCGCAGGAGGCATCGCTAACCGCTCGACTAAAGGGTCAGACCCGCCGGTCAGCGTGTCTTCTTATCCATGCACGTTACAATATGCAGTCATACTCTGAAAACCTGTGTTTTTCCATGTAAAATGAAAACGGCTAGTCATACCCATATACAAGGCTGGACATAGACACACACTCTCAAATTACAGACCTGTTTCTTTGCTTTCACACTTCTCTAAAATACTGGGGAAAATATTCTGTTCAAGTTTGGATGACTATCACAAAACAATGTACTGTGTGAACAACAATATGGATTTAGAACTAATAGGACTACATCATTTGCACTCATTGATTCTGTGGGAGAGATAACTGCTATAGAAAAGAAAGAATATGCTGAAGCATTTGATATGGTTGATCACGACTTCTTATTGATAAGACTACAAAAATACGGAATCAGAGGAGTGGCTCTTTCTTGGCTAACCAGTTACCTAAATAATAGGAACCAATATGTGCAAATTAATAAACTATAAATCACAATTAATGAAGGTTAAGTATGGGGTTCCTCAAGGCTCAGTGTGGGGGCCATTGTTATTTATTTGTTTATATTAATAATATATGTGAAGTTTCTAAAACACTAACATAATTTTATTTGCACATGACACAAACCTACTTTGCAGTGGGGACAACTCTTGGATACAGTAGGAAATGAATTGAAGAAACTAAAGAGTCAGTTTCATTCAAATAAACTAACACTAAATCTAAGCAAAACAAAATTGATAATATTTGGGAATTGATCAACAAACACACAAGAAGCTCATGATAAATGATGTAGAAATCGAAAAAGTGTCAAATCAATTTTCTTTGAGTAATAATAGACAATAAATTATGTTGGAAGCCACATATAAAGTATGTTCAAGCAAAACATATCCAAGTCAACTGCAATATTATATAAAGTCACAGCTCTCCTGCATCAACCAGCACTATTGTACTGCTCCTTCATACATCATCTACTGTGTGGAAGTGTGGGGGAACATACAAAACCAGCTAACTTATTTTTAGCTTTTGGTCTTCATGTGTGTATATCTTATATTGTATTTGTCTGTGTGTGTCTTGCACTGTTTGGTGAAGCCACAGCCCTCATTTCATTTTTAACATGTGCCTGCACATTGTTTTTAATGACAATAAATTGAAAACAAAACAGATCCAATTTTTATCCTTCAAAAAAGAGCAATAAGAATTGTCAACAAAACCACTTACAGAGAGCCTGCGAACCCACTCTTTATCAAACTGAAAGCACTAAAATTTAAGGATTTGGTTGACTTCAAAACACTTCAAAATCATGCACAGAGTAAAAAAAATCAGCAGTTACTAAACAGTGTCCAAAAGTTGTTCCAAATGAGGGGAAAGTAAATACGATCTCAGAGGAATATTAGCGAGGACAAACGCAAAACTTCATTGTACATCCATCAAAGGAGGTAATCTATGGAACAACTGTAGAAAAGAAACCAAGATGTGTACGTCAATAAGTAAGTTTAAACAACTCTTTAGAAATAACATATTAAACAGATACAGGATGGACGAACGAAGAGGTGGAGTGGAATAACATGATACGTGACGTGTAAGGTGCCTTATTTGACTTGTGCTGTTTTTTTTTATTTTGATTTCTATGCATTAGTCTCGCTTCTCTTTTTTTTTTTTTTTTTTTTTTGTTTTGAAGGTTTCGTTTTGTTTTGATTTGATTGATAATGTACCAGAAAGGGGTAGGACCAGAAAAGTTCTCCACTTTATCCTACACCCTTTTTGAACATGGGCGAGTTATTCCTTGTGTTGTTACAGAGTTTGCAAAATACGTTCGCTATTCTTTCCATTTGTTCTTGTATTCCTGCCTATATATTTTATTTTGTTATTTTAACATGTTCGAAATAAAATCAATTAGCCAGAGCTAATGTAAAACGAGCTCGCAGATTCGTCAGGTTCCCAGGCTAGACTGAATTAAATACACTTTGACAGACAACAATGTTGTATTTTCTTGTTTACTGCATAACTTTTTTTGCGCCTTTTTTATTGCTCTCCCTGAGGTTTCTTCCTATTTGTTCTCCCTGTTAAAGGTTTTTTTCCTGTTCCTTTTTAGGGAGTTGTTCCTTATGTGATGAGAGGGTCCTAAGGACAGGATGTTGTGTTGCTGTAAAGCCCACTGAGGCAAATTTGTAATCTGTGATATTGGGCTACACAAATGAAATTGACTTGACTTATTGAACGTTATGAACATTCAATCAGCAGTTTTCAGACATTCAGCTGTTGAGCGAAATATACATTCTTATATAATTCACATTTCTGGGGGTGAAAATGGAAAAAGGCAGATAATAAAAGGAAATACGCAACGTAAACAAGTTAATTAACGTAAATATAAAAATAAAGTATCTAAACATGATGAATAAACAATAACCTAAATAAAGTCAATGAAACTTAATCGGGGGTTACAGAAAATAGTCCTTTATGATGTGACGGTGTGCGTTCACTTTTTTTGTTCGTCATAAGGGCCAATGTGTCTGTATTGAACTCAACCAGAAAAGCACCAAGGTTTGGGAAGGACCCAGAGGAATTCCTGAATACAACCAACAGTGCAAATGACCATGACTGAGTATACAGAAAACGTCTGCACACTACTCTTCTGGGAAACTCAGAATCTAATTTGGGTATGACTGACATTGTTACACCTTAATTTACATAGTGGGAATCCCACTGAGAGAAAAAAATACCGCTGAGTGATTCCACATCAAGTCTAAAGGTAGAACGAATATCCAGTTGCAGAACACACACAGGGAAAAAAACCCCAGTGATTTTAATTGGGGGGGGGGGAAAGGGGGTAAGAAAAGAAAAGGACAAAATAATATCTATGAGATCCCAATCAAACTTCTGAGCAATAAAACCAACAGCCGCCGAAGTCTTTCACAATAACACCAGCACGGTCGTTTATTCACCGCCGCACGACTATATATAAAACCAGACAGCACCTGTGAAAGAGTGGGCTGGTAATACTCCCCCCTCTCCCACCCCCACCCCACATCCACCTCCCACACCTGTCCACCGCACCATAGCCATCCTCTACACACATCCTCTAACTGTAAACTCCCAACAAGCAGGCTGGCACATTAGATGGCACCATCTGCTGTCGGTATGTATGAATGAGTGTATATTGTGAATGGGGGAAATGTGAGGCAGTCACTGTAAAGCCCCGCTGAGTAGACTATTTACACTCAGAACTCCTGCATTGCACCTTTGGCCCCCCCGTGTCTATATCAGGAATTATACGACGGCCAAACGGCCAGTGCCCTGGATGCCCTGGGAGTGTGGCCGTAATGCCCCTTCTAAAATGAACTACCCACACGTGCCAGTTTGGCATGCCCTGTGTAGGATATGGGTTTGAACATATATACACGGAGTAATACGGTGGTGAGCCTATACTATAGGTAATACGACGAGAGGCCAGTAGGCGTGCTCTCAGGCGGATGTACGTAAGTAGAACGGAAGTCGGCTAGGATGCGCGTGCGCGGTTGTTCTTTGTGCCTGAATAAAGTTCATAAAAAGGACTACCCGCCGGTCTCCTCATTAGTATAAACCACAATATGGTGTCAGAAGTGGCGGCGTTTGATGTTTAATCGCCGAAGAAGACGAGAGACCGAGAGAAGAGAGTGGTGAGCTTGTCGCAAAGTCCCAGTGACGAAACGTGAACGTGTTGGGTCCGACGGCGCCAAAGTCAGTAGTGTTTGGGGTTACGCTAACGCGGAAGAGAAAACATAATGGAACAATTTAAACCAGTGGTTCTCAACCTTTTTGGGGTCCTGGACCCCCTGCGTATTTTTGATCTACCCTGAGGACCCCTCCCCCTGATCTTGGGGGAGGGGGGTTGCAATTTGTAGAAACAGTAGAAACTGCATTTTAAATTGCATTATAGCATTTATTCACTCTTTGGGGCAAAAATAAGAGCTTTCAGTTGTAACTTAGATATAGTTAACAAAACAGAATTCTTATGCAGTAACTTTCAGATATATGTAACAAAACAGAATATGTATTCAGTAACTTTCAGATATATGTAACAAAACAGAATATGTATGCAGTAACTTTTAACAATGCAAACGGGAGCGAGATCTCTTATTAAAATACAATAAATGACACTTGTGAAACAGATTTAATTAGAGAAAAAAGTCCTGTTACCCTTTATAGTTTAGGTAGATAAAGGTCTCCGTCACATTTGAGTAAAATAATCCTATTTCTATAAATGTCATCGGATCTTTTTTCTAAAGATATTTTATTTTCACGGACCCCTTGCAATTACACCACGGACCACTAGGGGTCCGCGGACCCCCGGTTGAGAAACACTAATTTAAACCACCTTCTCCGTTAGTATTAAAAGGCAACATATGTGAAAACTGGCGCAGATGGGAGCAAAGATATAGGTTGCACACGACGGCAACTGAAATGTCGAAAAAGGAAAAGGAGGCGCAGGTGGCGATATTACTGCACGCGCTAGGCGAAGAAGTGCTCGAGGTGTACAACACACCTGATATAGCCAGGGCCGAGCCTGAAGACGTGCAGGTGGACCACATACTGCAGGCTTTCAGAGACTACTGTACGCCAAAGAAAAACTTGGTATTTGAGAGGCACCAATTTTGGACGTATGCAATGCAAGAACCGATGCACATTGACAAATTTGTCACAGAGCTAAAACACAGGAGCGAAGACTGTGAGTTCGGTATAACCGAAAATGCCATGCCGAGAGACAAAATCGTTTTTCAGTGTTACAGATAAGCATCTGAAAGAGAAACTGCTGAGAGAACCTAACCTGGCTTTAGCTAAAGCCATTGATATTTGCAGGGCATCAGAGATAGCCAAGGAGCAAATCAGCATAATGGTGTGCGCAAAGAAGGAAAATGAGGTGCATGCAATAACCGAGGCAACAAGACCGACAAGGCAAAATAAGGCCGATGTCAACAAAACAGCGTCCAATGCTCATAAATAGATGTCAACCAAACAAAATTATGCAATAGCTGCGGAAAGAGACATGGCCCAAAAGCATGTCCAGCGTATGGAATGAAGTGCAGAGCTTGTGGGAAGGGCAATCACTTTGCCAAGATGTGCAGAATTAAAGGAGTGCAAGCAGTTGCAGACAGTGGGTTCACTATTTGTGGGCAGTCTGGAGTGCACCCAGGTAAGTGCACCGAGTAAAGCTAGTGATATGCCGTGGCGAGCTACTTTGTCAATTAGAGGAGTGCCCATCATCTTTAAACTAGACACGGGTGCTGACGCTAGTGTTCTCCCTCTAGAACAGGTCAGAAAACTCCTAGGCAAAGTACCCCTTAGTCCCACAAACACAGTACTAAGAACTTATGGAGGTAACCAGATAAAGCCAGCCGGTAGCACCTACCTGAAATGCAGTACTGAGCGAGCAAAGTCCAAGCTCCAGTTCTATGTCTTTAAGCAGTCAGCATCTCCAATTCTTGCAAGAGCAGCATGTAAGGAGCTGAACTTGGTCAGACGTTTTGATGAAATCAAGGAGAGCTCACCTGCAACCAAAGAAGAGCTGGTGAGGCAGTATCCAGAGGTGTTCCTGTTACATCTGTCCCTCCTTCCGCAGCCTCCACCTCAAAGGCTGCTTAACCTGAGCCACTCCCCGAGTGTCAGTCTCTCTGTGTTTGCGTGTGAGTGGAGACAGGTGAGCAGAGCCTCACCAGCTGCAACCCATTCCTTAATCAAGCCAACCTGCTATAAAAGACCAGCACTGCCACTTCCACCCTGCCAGATCGTAGCATCTGATCCGTCAGTGTACCGCATCCAACCCTTGCTCACTAAATCTGTTTTTGTCAGTATTTTTGGAACCCGCTGTTTGACTAACATCATCCTTTTCACTGCAGTCATCCTGCTCTGCCTCCGGTCCCTGTTCTCCAGATTTTCACCTGCTCCAGATTTCTGCTCTGCCCGGCTCTCTCCACCACCCACGGTCTCTGCCCCCGGTCCTGTTTCCCCAGCCCAATTCCCTCCACTGTGTGTTTTCGCCTTAGCTGGCCCCCTGTAATAAACTCCGAAGTCAGTTGGAAGCAAGTTTCGCGTCTGCGCCCGAGTCCTTCCTGAGTGTCCCGTAACAGTTCCCGGGGCTTGGAGTTCCCTGGTGAGCATCATATTCACATTGACCCAGAAGTGACCCCCCGTGATCCATGGCTGCAGAAAAATCCCGTTTGCCATCATGGACAAACCGAAAAAGACAGAGTTAGCTGGAAAAAGCTGATGTCATCACTCCAGTAACAGAACCGATAGTGGGTGAACAGCTTGGCAATAACTGACAAGAAAAATGGCTCACTCACACTTTGCCTTGATCCTCGAGAACAACGCCTACCAAAGAATCAGGAGGAGCCACTAAAATGCCATGAGCTGCCAGAGCTACCACGGTACAAAGTAGGTGTGGACGTTTTTGAGCTACGAGGCAAATCTTTCCTCCTCACAGTAGGTTATTTCTCAAAATATCCCGAGGTCCAACAAATGCGTGACAAAACAGCAAGCGCAGTAATAGCAAAGCTCTGAAGGCTGTGTTTTCCAGACATGGTGTTCCGGAGGAAGTGGTGAGTGACCACATGCCATTCGCTGGTGCTGAGATGAGCCAGTTTGCAAGTGACTGGGGCATAACGTGGACATTCTCAAGCCCAGGCTATCCACAGTCTAATGGGGTGGCAGAACGCACAATAAAGCCCATTAAACTCATGCTGAAGAAGGCGGAGCAGACTAAGACAGACCCCCACCTGGCTCTGTTGACTTTAAGGAGCACTCCTGAAGAAGAGAAGAGGAGGCGCCAGGTCGTCATCCAGTTTGTCAAACGTCAACACAGAGATGGGATTTGGAGAATGGCGAAGGAGTCGGGAACATGCAGGAAAGCGGGAGTTCGCTTTACTGAAGACTTGACCATGGCAGATAAACAGGCTAGAGAAGCTCTTTGGCCTCGGATACAAGAAGCGAGAAAGGCCGGGAGGAAGGCATACTATCGCGGACCCTTTGGATTCCTCGATGGGCAACGGATCTAGTTGACAGAGTCAACTTTGATATGTAATCCGACCGGTAGAGACATTAAATAAAGGATGGAAGAGGATGGACGTTTTATTTTCTTTTTCCAGAGGAACTTCTGAGTGGAGGACACATTTAAAGAGGTTGGTTCTTTTCATTGTTCCGAACAGAGGGTTGTGAGATTACACTTTTTTTCCCTCATTCTATATGTTTTCTCTAAAGTCAGACATTTCCTTTTTTTATCGTTAAATGCAAGAGGTCTTAAGGGTAACGTAAAACGCAAGGCTACTTTTTTTGTGTTGTAAAGGTCTTAAAGCTCACGCATGTTTTTTGCAAGAGACTCATTCGTGTGAAGAGGACTACATTTTGGAAGAACCAGTGGGGAGGCAAAACTCTTTTTTTCTCACGGCAGTAATCGATCTGGGGGTGTGGCCATATGTTTTTATAGATTCCCTGGGGAGGTTGTAACGTTCAGAAATGATAAGGATGGTCATTAGATTGTTGTGGTTATAAATTTAGAGGGGTCATTTGCAATTTTGATTAATATCTATGGATATAACAATATTGGTCAAAACAAAATATTGTTAGGAGCTCTTACAGAAATTATTGCTGAATATAAGCAAACTTATGGTATAAGATTTACTTTAATAGGTGGAGATTTTAATATGGCACCAGATGAGTGGTTAGATAGATGTCCATCTTTTCATAATCATTACCATTACAACAGTGTATTGAAGGAATTAATAAATGTCAGTTATTTTATTGATATTTGGAGACAGGAAAAAAACCCATATAGGAGACAATTCTCTTGGATAAAACCCAATGGGAGATCAAGATCCAGAATAGATCTTTGGCTGGTCACTCCAGAAATCACAAATTCTGTGACTAACGTCGCAATGTGTGCTGTTCCATTGACAGACCATTGTGTAATTGAAATAGCTCTGAAACCAGATGGTAATCGTACATGTCTAAAAATAATTATTGGAAGTTCAATGCTGATCTGTTATATTTAGAAGAATATGTTAAGGAAGTAAAGGTGTTAATGGTGGAAATTAAAAATGATGCAGAAATAGATACTTACTGCAGGAAATGGGAATATTTTAAATATAAGTTCAGAAGTCTATCAATTAAATTTAGTAAAACCAGATGTCAACAGCAAAGGGAAGATGAATATACATTGGTTCAAGAAATTAATGAATGTTGTAAAAAAATTGAGTTATCAGATGAAAACAAAGCAAAGCTATTGAGTTTACAAGCCAGATTAGATCATTTGTTCATCCAAAGGGCACAAGGAGCTTATGTTAGATCCAGAGCTAAATGGACAGAACAAGGGGAGAAGAACACGTCTTATTTTTTAGGACTGGAAAGGAGGAGACAAGAAAGAAATGCAATAAATGTTTTGATGATCAATAATAGAGAATGTTCTGACACAAGACGAAATTCATCAATTCTATTCCATATTATACTCTTCATCCTATTCAGTTGAGGATTCATTATAATTTCTTGAAAGTATTAAACAGTATATTCCTAAAATTGATTTGGCGTTTAAAGAAATGTGTGATTCTGAGATTAGAATGAGGGAAATGGATGAAGCTATAAAGCAAATGTCAGTAGGTAAAGCTCCTGGTCAGGATGGTTTAACCTCAAACTTTTATAAATGTTTCTGGGAAGATAGAACTTATTTAATGCCCTAAAAGAATGTATTGAAAACAATAACTTAATGTCGACAATGAAGCAAGGTATTATTACCTTACCTAAACCTGGTAAGGACAAAATATTTATTAATAACCTGAGACCAATAACTTTATTGAATGTGGATTACAAATTATTTACGCATATTATTGCCGATCGGATGAAAGTAGGTATAGGACAGATAAGTGAAACTCAATCAGGGTTTCTTAAAGATGGGTCTCTACATAATAACATTACGCTGGTTCTTGATTTACTAGATTATAATTATTTGATCGAAGACAGTGGTTTCATAATGTTTTTAGATTTTTACAAAGCCTTTGATTTATTTGAACATCCATTTATAATAAAGTCTTTAGAATATTTTGGTGTTGGTCCAAAATTTATCAAAGTAATTAATGATGTATAATTAAATTAATAGTTCAGTTTCTCTCCCTAAAGGAACATCTAAAAGATTTGAGGTTAAACGAAGGATTCGACAGGTTGTTCTTGCTCCCCTTTGTTTATTTTAGTTGCAGAATTGTTGGCTATTTTTGTAAAAAAAATAGTCCAAGATATTGAGCCTTGAAATGTGCTAGGCAATCATCTGGTCATAACTCAGCTGGCAGATGATACTACCATCTTCCTCAAGAGGTCAGAACAGATCCCTCTGGTAATCAAGAAGACAGATGAGTTTTCTAAAGCATCTGGAATACACTTAAAAAATGTGAACTAATTGCTATACATCACCATAGTTACGGACTAGTCGGATCTAGGGGTTAAGGGTTAAATATGCAGCACTAGTCCTAACCTGGACTGTGTAGAAAAGATGGAAACGAGGAAAGCTTACTGAGGTAGCGGGCTAGCAGTTACCAGGTCCCTCCGACAAGGCCTCAGATTCTATCAGCGGCGGACACCATCTTGGTAGTTTAGTTCAGTTTCAGGTTGATGGAGCCTCAAAAAAATAAGAGACTTGGTTTTCTTCAAAGTACTTCAAAGCTGGAATGGTGTGAACCTGTGCCGCGTTTTCAAAGTGGCGCATCCTGAGGCGTTCAGGCAACCTCCCGCCATTAACAAACTCCAGGAGACGCACCCGCACCTCACGGTGACGTCCTCTTATATCCCCTGCTTAACTACACCTCCAATCATTTCTCAATGAAAACCAGTCCGAATAAGTAAGAAAAGAAGAGAGGGGGGGGGAAGGCAGCTATAACCCCTATCACTTCTAACACCACCCACTAATAGATTTGTATGATATTCCAGTAAAAAAATGAAGTAAAATACTTAAAATATTGAGACTTACAAAGAAAAAGTAAACCTATACTCAGTTCTTGGTTACAGAAGGATTTATCAATCTTCAGATGTATTTTGATTACTAAAATTGAAACATTATCTAGAATTATGTATCCAGCTTTTTCATTAGCAATTCCTGGCAATTTAATTAAATCAATTACTCAAACAAATTTCAACTTTATTTGGAAAAAACAAACATCTTTATGTTAGAAAAGGGGATGTGGTAAAATCGTTAGAAGAAGGGGGCTTACATGTGATTGACTATGAGGCAATGAATGGAATGACAAAACTAAAAACAGCAGTTCATACAAACTAATAATGGATTCTGGTTTAATATTCCTTCTAAAATATTTAGTAAGTGCGGTGGGATAGATTTTCTGTTAAGATGTGACTTCTGTATTGGGTAACTACCTATTAAGTTGTCTAGATTTCATCAGCAGGCTCTCTTATATTGGAAACTGGTTTATAAGCACGATTTCACTCCACACAGCTCTCCGATCTGGAATAACAGATGTATCTTGTTTAAAAGAAAATCTTTGTTATTGTGATTGGGTGGAGAGAGGTGTTTGGTTTATTTTACATTTGATGGATTCAAGAGGAAATGTTCGAGAGTGGGATCTGTTTAGCTTGTGTATCATTTGCTGCCGCTCCGGATATCCCCTAGGTCTGGAGCCGGTAACACAAACATGAAATTATGCTAGGGATACGATAACATTACATTAATGTAGCGAATTCTGGGGGGGCTGTCCGCGAGACCGTCGCCACAGCCGGTACGCGAACCCGTGTCTCCCACTCCGCAAGCGACAGCGTTAACCGGTCGACTAAAGCGTCCAGCCCTTAGTCAAGGACCAACGTGTCTACTTATCCACGTTACACGTCACAATAGTGTTTATGGTCAGTATAGAATAGTCAAAAACAGGTAAACCTGATCCTAGACTCCTTACTGTAGTTGGTTGCCCTCTTGTGGCCGACAGCTCTTTGGCATTTGCTGTGAGATCTGACGGGCTGCTACGTTTTCAGCGCTATGCCACGAAACGAGCACACAAAGCGTGAAATGGAAAGGGAACGAGACAAAATTGCGACTAACATCGTCAATGCGATGTATTTTGTGTTTGTCTGCTCTGGACACTTCCCTAGGGTGCCGTTAGAGGGGGCCAGTGTTTACATTGTAACGTGCATGGACTACCCTACCCTGCCCTACTACCCTTTAGTCTAGCGGTTAGCGATGTCTCCTGCGGTGCGGGCGATTCGGGTTCGCTTCCCGGCCGCGGCAGTTCCTGTGGTTGCGTTATCTCCCGAATTCGCTACAATATATTGGGCATCACTGTTTCCGGGTTGTCTTATTCTGCACTCTCTCTCTCTGGAATAAAGTCGGATCACGGCACAATGAAAGTCCGCTTCGCTCCTGTTATTTTATTACCTACTTCAAGTTTAGTACAGAGAAGCCGGTGACTTCCATCTGGGAATCTAACAAATTGGCGACGAGTGCGGTACACCCGGCCTTCTCTACAACGCTGTGGTAATGAAGAATCCGCGTTAGCAAGTTAGCGACGTGTGGCTAGGTTAACAGTGCTAGTTGCTAGTTAGCAGTGCCGGTATCACTTCAAAGAAGAGATGGCGGGGGTCATGGGGCATATTGATGCCTTTGACGAGGCGGCGGAGCAGTAGTCAACATACTGTAACGTGCAAGGATAAGAAGACACGCTGGCCGCTGGCTCGCGAGTAGGACCCTTTAGCCTAGCGGTTAGCGATAACTCCTGTGGTGCGGGCGATACGGGTTCGCTTCCCGGCCGCGGCAGTTCCTGTGGTTGCGTTGTCCCCCGAATTCGCTACAATACTATGTGGAGACGTTTGAGCATTTTGTGCTGGCAAATGGGATTGAGGGGGAGAAGAAGTTGTCAGTTTTTTAAAGTGTGATCAGGCCGACAATTTATGGACTATTGCGCAGCTTAATTGCCCCAGACAAGCCAGGAGGGGAAACATATGATCAGACTGTGGCAGTATTGCAGGCCCATTTCTCCTCGAAGCGCATTGTGATCGCCGAAAGATATCGCTTTCACAAAAGTACCCGAGCGGAGGGGGAAACAATAGCACAGTATATTGCTGATCTAAAAAAAAAAACTGGCGGAGCACTGTGAGTCTGAGGCTTATTTACATGATGCTCTGAGGGACAGGTTTGTTTGTGGCCTCAACAACGAGTCCAATCAGAAGAAGCTGTTAACGGAGCCTGCCAGCAAATGACATCATGCAAGTTCATTCTCTACCTGGCATTGTATCAAGATTCAGTTGACACCTGGCAGACCTCTCCTTGGATTTCCAGAAAGATGAGCTACCAATATCTTCTGTCAGGAGCAAAGTAGTCCTTGCCTAAACTGGATTAAGAAATCAGACACAATCCCCAGGTCCTTACCTGTGGCCTGTGATGGCTGCTGTGAACGAGGCTGTGGATGAAAAGTCAGCCTTCACCTACCATGGCGTAAGAAGTCCATGCTGAGCCCACAGATGCATTTAACAGGCAGATGAAAGCAATTGTGGAGAAGATCATCTCTTGTGTTGGAGACCGGTTTGCCACTTTCAGCAGTGATCTAGTTCTTCTAGCGGCAGAAATCTTTGACGATGCAGCACTGTTAAGAATATGGCACACAGGAAATTCAGACCCTGTGTGACCATTTTGAACCGTCGCTCATTCAGAAGGGATGCAATACAGCACACGTGGAGAGAGAATGGAGGAAAGTAAAAGATGGCACCACAAGCGAGAGAAGTTCCTTCCTCTCTGGCAAAAAATGCTCTGTGAGAAAGAAGAAATGTACGCCAACCTACTGCTCCTTGTGCCCATTCTACTGGTCTTTCCCCATATCAACGTCACAGGTCGAGCGTCAGTTCTCTACGGTGAAGCGGTTTCAGGGTGACTCGCGCTTGAGCTTAAAAGCTTCAACAATCGAGGATCTGCTACACATCACCACTGAAGGTCCTAAGCCTGAAGTGTTTGATAGCGAAGCTGCAGTAAAAAGATGGTGGGCAAGCGGAATAAAGAGGCGTCCAAATGTTCAGCCTTATGGCCCACGGAGTCGTTCTGAAACACCCGAGGAGGATTCCTCTGAATCAGAGATGGAGTTCAACAGTTAGGCTAATCAGCTATATAGGGAACAGGAATCTTTTTGAGACGTGGCCTCAGCCATTTCCCTGTAACCAATTTTGTGACTGCCCCTATGATCTCAGACTCAAATGCTAATAGTTGCATGGGTGTGTTGAAACTTGTTCAGATTAATTTTGATCACCCTTAGCCAATTTTACCATTCACTGAGTACCTCACTGCTGTGCCTGTGGTCTGATGTGACTGTTTGATTTGGACCCAGACAGCATTTTGTGGAAGTCAAATATTCAGTGTACAGTTTTAATAAACTCGGTCCTGTTTTTCAACTCACTGACTCCTAATTGTTGATACTGTTTTGTCTTCATACAATGTAATTATCACTTATTGTTATTGCACCATTGGTTTTGGCATTGGTGCCCTACATTTTGGGCGCGGTGTCCCAATAAATTTGTATTCATCAGAGGCCAAAGTAGCCTTGCCCTAAAAATGACTTAATTCCAGGCCTGAATAATATTACATATGTACGTATATTTGCGTGTGTGCGCACGTGCGCCTATATAATACACATATATATATACTATACAAGTATGCGGAAAGGTTATTGCCATGTGCACACTGTCCACCTAGCCATTGCTCGTGTGTGTTCTTTCTTGTGCGTGACTTGTGCATTTCTATAGCTTGCCTATGTAATCTTATGCCGCTGTGACGTCTGAATTTCGCCTCGTGGATTAATAAAGTGTCATCCGGTTTTTGTTCTGCGTGCGCAATGGAGACTGGATGGGAGCTAGACTTCTGGGATCCCAGGCTAACGTAAGGGGGAAACGGAAAGTATTTCTAATTTGTGTAAATACTGCAACGTAATGTATTCAGTGTGATGTAAAGTTATTTCTGCAGCTGCAAGATATGACGAGCCGAACTCCCGCTCGAGGCGGAATTGTTGCCTGCGCGGCTGTGAGTCATCAATCCCCGCCAGGAAAATGAATGGAACTAATTATATAATAATGATACAAAACTATAAAACTATGTGAGATGTTATCCATCGTGCCTTGTTCTCGTTAGCCAAATTCTTTAATTTTTTTTTTTGGTTTCTGATTGTATGTTTCTTCGGAATATAGGAATAAAAAACTAATAGAGTCTGTCCCCCCGTCCAAAACCATTCTTAGATCACTTGTTTTAACTGGAACGGCGGAGTTCACGCGCTACAGGACCAGCACGATAAAACCTCCCAACCAGCAACACGCCTTATGATTGGCTGGGCGGAGCGGTCAGTCAGCTGGCTTGCTGACGGACCCTACGTGTTTAACCTATGGATGTTTTTCGTCACGCGACTGTTTTTTTTTGTTGTTGTTGTTTTTTTCAAGCCAATTACTGCTGGAAAATGTGGCAGGTTTCACGCGACCGTACGAGAGAAAGTCGCGCGGTGGAAACGGACCTCGGCATGTGTGAGCCGCGCGTGCACGGGGGGCCGGGGAGGAGTATGCGCTCGCGCGCCACATGAGTTTCCTCTCGTTGTGTTTTACGATAGCCACCGGGTCTTTATATACTCCCGAGCCCATGGGATGGAGCAGATCACATGCCGTTACCACTGTGTGACCCTGTTGACCATTATTTGCTCCTGCCGCGCCGTCGTCCTGGAGTCGATTTACTGGAACAGCTCCAACACAAAGTAAGTGGATCGATATGATGGCAGTTTAAATGCAAATGAGAACTTTTTTTTTGGCTGCTGCCTTATTATTATTATTATTATTATGGGATGTACCAAGTTTTAGTGACCTGAGACGGAACAATAATTTAATGGCAAACTGAGATGTTGCTGTCCACACTGTAATGCTGAATTTATCAACATTGTTGCAGGAAAAAGAAAAAAAAATCGAGCTGCGTCGACTAAATTATATGCATGTGTACGACGTGCAATAACATCCGTCTAGCTGATGTTACGAAGGGGTTTATAAACCTTATTTGCAAACAGTAAGATGAAAAGTATTTGCATAATATTTCTGATATGATATTAAGTGCTGTAGCAGGTTATCATCTTGCCTTTGATATATATTGTATGCCAATCTACATAGACTGTCTGATAAAACGACAAAACAAGGGACAAAATGCATGAAGCGTGAGTCCATTATGTGTTTCACCGGTATTATAATTCATTTTTTGTTCTGTCTCTCTGTCTCTGTTCCTCTCCATCCACCGACCAACACACACAGATTCACTCCCGGCCAGGGTCTGGTCCTCTTTCCTCAGATAGGGGATAAGATGGACATTGTGTGTCCATGGGTAGGGGGTCCATCCGGAGGAAAGGAGGAATTCTACAGGGTATACCTGGTGTCCAAAAGTCAGATGGAGAGGTGCACAATCGACAAGACAGACGCTCCCCTGCTCAACTGTGACAAGCCTCATAGGGATGTCAAGTTCACGTTCAAGTTCCAGGAGTTCAGCCCCAACCTCTGGGGTTTGGAGTTCCTCAGAGGAAAGGACTATTATATCACCTGTGAGTTCAGTGTCGCCACGTTGCATTTGTGTCCGCACCTTACCTTTTTACAAGTGATCATGGGTTGCAACCATGGCGTCTATCAACGCATGTTTTCCTGCACTAAATTCTAAAATTGTAAATCTTAAAAAAAGCAACGTCACTCGTGAACTGAACCGCCAAGACGAGCACTGGGTTTCTACGAGCGTCATCCGTGGGACGAGGAAGCTCATCGTCTTCGGCTTCCTCTCATTTTGTCGCATCACATCACAGTCAGATGTGTCCTTGTTTACTGGGGCGCTGCTGGTTAACCAGCATCTGAGGGCCGAGTGTTGCGTGAGACAGCGAGCGAGTCTTACCATGTAGACTCACCCCCTCGTCTACCTCACCATGTTCTGACAGCACACTTTGCACTGACAGGCCAGTGTGATTCTAAGAGCTTACATGCCCCAAATCACACGAGGCTTTTACAGCATCAGGCAGATTTGACGGGAGCTTTCATGGCACCATAGCTTGTAGCCTGTGAGACATTGTTATATGACCTAAATGGGCGTAATAGGGCTATGTGTGTGTGTGTGTGTGTGTGTGTGTGTGTGTGTGTGTGTGTGTGTGTGTGTGTGTGTGTGTGTGTGTGTGTGTGTGTGTGTGTGTGCGCGCGCATGCATGTGAATGTGCATTAATGCATGTGTGTATGGCTTGTTGTTGAGACTGTTGTGTGTGTGTGTGTGTGTGTGTGTGTGTGTGTGTGTGTGTGTGTGTGTGTGTGTGTGTGTGTGTGTGTGTGTGTGGTATTTGTGTATGCTCCCTTTGAATGTTTTTGCAGAGGGTCTATGTGTGTTTTTAACAAGTCACATGTGATCTGCTAAAAAGAGACTCATTCACTTTTCTGCAAAAAAAAAAGTGCTGTTAATGTGAGTGGGATGGGGTGGCGGGCGTATGTGTGATTGCCGTGTGCAAATAAATCATTGTTTTTGTTCCGTGTCATGTCATGTGCATGGCTTTTTTTTTTGCATGTGTTTTTGTGTGATGGGAGTAAATTGTAATTTTCTGCACGAACTGTTCCCAAAAATTATTGTAATGAGAAGCAGCAATGCTTGATAATCTTGCACGGTGGTGGTGGTGCTGGAACGTCACTAACTTCAGAAGCTACGAATTCAGATATTTAAATTCCCATACCTTACACTAATACTCTCCCTCCCTCTCTCAATCAGCCACTTCTACCAGCTCTTTGCAAGGCTTGGATAATACCAGCGGAGGAGTGTGTAGAACCAAATCCATGAGGCTGGTGCTGAGAGTGGGCCAGAGTGAGTACTGTCAGAGTAAGAGAGCTCTTACGAGAAGAAACCTCAAATATATCTTCAACCAGCTGTTCATATTTGTCAAATTCGACGTTTTCACCTCACTGGCATTACTAAGTGGTCAGATATTCCAGATCGGCATTTATTCCCGTGTGGAAGGATTACTCCCATGAATTATTTTAAATCCCTAATTCAAACCACTGGCAGCTTAAAACCACCGGTATAATGGGGCATGCTATCGATTTGGACTTGACACTGCAGTCGGTATAATCTCTTATCATAACATGAGATCAGGCAAAATTGTCCATTTCACCCATTTTTATTCTTGAAATCTACATTGGGACTTGTCACATGGGCAGTTTGATGAAATAAACAAGATCCAGTCCTTGATACCACCGAAAAGCCTCTTGTCAGTCCACCAATTAAGAACCTGCAGAACCCCAATACGGATAAAAAAAAAAGAGGCACATTGACCCTTTTTAGTCACATTTCCACACGCTACCTTTGGAAAAGTTTGGAATTACTCAGAGGTTAATATCTAAACCGAAACGAGTCACACTTATATGACCATGTGAAGATGAGATTCGTTTATCAAAACTTGCAAAACTCAAATTTTCTTAAAATTTTGAAGTGCTTTCAAGATAACAGTATAAAACACATTCCAACACCATTTGTATTGTAGTGTTAACAGTGCTTTGTTTTTGCACCTGGCCTGCTAGGACATACAGTACATGTGTTATTATGAAAGCAAGGATTCCCAGAATATTTTTTATACACACAGCTTAACGCCATTTCATACACTCCATCTGCATTAATCTAGGATGTATGTGGTAATAATAGTGTAAAAAATACCAAAGTGCACTAGTGTTGCACCTTCTGGATATGAGTCCTACCCATTTGGGGCATAACCGAGTGAGTCTTTCAGCTGTTATGATGGTTAACAATGACAGTGGCATTTTGAAGGAAGGATGTGTATAGTGTTTATACCAGCATGTCAGGATGCTGCTTAACCACCCTTCCTCATTCCAGGTCCCTCAGACCCGTATACGACTCTCCAGGAGTCCCCTACGAGATTCCCACCCAAACAGCCAAAGTCCAGGGCCACGGACCAATCCACTGAAAAAAAAGGTATGAAAAGCAATTTAAAAATTTTTTGATATAGTAAAATGACAGGAGTATTAACCCTAACGTGCATGTCTTTTTGTGATGGTGGGTGAAACCGGAGCACCCGGAGAAAACCCACCGCAGACATGGGGAGAACAGGCAAACTCCACACAGAGAATGAATGGGAGGACCCCCAAGGTTGGACAACCCCGGACCTTCTTGCTGTGAGGCGACAGCGCTAAAACCATTGGGCCACTGTGCTGCCCATTTTGCACAGTATTTATATAGTAATGTTGCTATGTGAAGTGGATAGATTTATGGCCTGTGCAAAGTTTGAATTCTCCATCTGCTTATTATCACTGCATTTTCATGCCAGAAATAGATTATTGTTATTGCTCTTGGGAAGTCAGAGCTTCATCAGTGACTAGTTTCTTCTGTCACCCACAGTGGGTAATAGGACAGGGGTCTTTACCCAGGCCACTTGTCTATGATATTCTGCTCATGCACATGTCCACAGACTGAATCTGAGATATGGACAAGGTTACACTATAGCAACATACAGACTGCCAATCGAGGTCTCTGTTCAGAAACAACAAACCTGCCATAATAGAGAGCATACTTGTAAGTAAATGTTAGTTGAGCATCATAGGCGTCAATGTTCAATTTGGGTTTCAGTTCACCAGTGGGACATCACAGGCTTAAGTGTATTCTCTAATTTCTAGTTTAGAGTTGGACTGATATCAGAGGTCACATTTAACGTTTCATGTCTGAAAACGTTGAACACAGCATGATAAAACATGAACCAGCATTTCTTTCTTTATGTAAATGGCTAATATTGTGTTTTTTGTACCATTATCCGTGACTGTTCGAAACGACGTCAAGGTCTGTGAGGGAGTGGTCTAGTCCTCATTAATATTCAAGAGTGGAACTTTGAGTGACAGGTACAAGTAAGGGTCAGTGGCAATGGTGGGTGGGATTTTATAGTTTGATGATTTCATCTGATTGGCTGTATGTAAATGAGTGCGTCTGACGCTAACTTCCTAGCTTTGCGTTAGCCTAGTGCTAGCTTAACGTCAAGATCAACATGCCGAAAAGAGATTCTGGAAACAAAACCTGTGCATCACTGCTGGAACAACAAGTCGAGGGCTTTGATGGTTTGTGCTCGCCGTTACCTTTTGCACCAACTAAGAGCCCGGAACCGAAGAAGCAGCGCCCCAAAGATGGGGAAGAATTGGAGGGCATTTCAATTGCTGACATCTTTAAAGCGGTGATTGATTTGGCAAAACGCTTCACTACTCTTGAGCAAAACATAGCCAAGAACACTGACGCCATTACCACAGTGTACGAGCAGCTGAAACGGACGGCGATTCAAGTAAAACAGAACAAAGAACATATGAAAGAGATTTCGGGGCAAGTCTCGCAACTGCAGAAGAGAGGCGAAGAGGCTGAACGTTACAGCAGGCGATGGAGTTTACGCCTGCATGGAATGAGAGAGACACCTGCAGAAAACGTCAAAGGAGAAATCATCAAGCTTCTCATATTGCTCGCTCCTGAAGATAAGGACAAGATGGGCTCTCTCGTCGACACGGTGCATAGAGCTGGAGTGCAACGTGAAAATGCAACTCGGCCCGGCCTTGTGCATTACACAATGCGATCCTTCAGAGACGAACTCATGAAGTTTTCCCATGACAGTGGGATCTTGAAAGAGCGGAAACTACTTCTCAAGGAAGATCTGACACAGGCCGACAAAATGGAAAGAAACAAACTCTGGCCACTTGTGGAAGCAGCCAGAAAGCAAGGAAAACGCGCCGTCTTTCGTGGTGCACAAGCTTATATTGAAGTAAAAATGGTGACCCGTTAAGTTAACATGTGAGTTTAACAGTCAGTGTTCCAGCAAACAAGCCACAGTTGGACTGACTTTTGATAATACTAAATGGTTTAAAATGCACAATTGAGTGGGTTGGTACTTAAAGTTATAGTTGAGGTTTACTGTTGGTAAGTACCTATTTCATTATCTTTCTACCATAGTAAGAAGTTGTGTTTGTTTTGTTTTTTCAGACATCAGCTAATCTTTTGTTAGTTTATTTTCTCAAAGTATGACGAATTTTTAGTTTGGTGCTTTAAATTTATGTTCTATCAATGTAAGGGATTACGTCATAGCACTAAAAGGAAGGCACTTTTTCTCTTTAGTAGGTGTTATAATGCAGATATAGTTTTCTTACAAGAAACTCATTCATGTAGTGATGATGAAACATTTTGGAGATCCCAGTGGGGGGATACAGTGTATTTTTCTCATGGCTCAAATCATTCCGCTGGAGTCGCAGTGCTACTGAATAGATTTAATGGTGACGTACTGGAGTCTGTTATTTCGGAGGAAGCACGGTGGATTATTTTGGTCTTAAAAGTGGACAATCTTCTGTTTATTACTTGCAATTTTTATGGACCATATAGGACAGTTAAAGCAAAGGATATGTTCTCTAAGCTCTCTTTAAAACTGACAGACCTTAACAAAGATCCTGTTGTTATTATTGGAGGGGACTTCAGTGACGCTCCAGATGATGAAATGGGTCGATAGCTTCCCAGATCTTCGTTGTCGTTGGGTTTTAAGCCTACATCATTTATAAGTGATCACCTCTTGCTTTCAGATGCTTGGAGGTTTATGAACCCCAATGTCAAAGATTATACATGGACCAACTATAGCAGATGCTGTCAGTCGAGAATTGACTTGTGGTTATTATCATCACAAGGATTACTGTTCATTTCAGAGGTTACTCGTTCTCCGCTGTCTGATCATAAAATAATAAGTCTTAGATTAAAGGGCTCTAAAGAAAACTCAAACATCAGAGGATATTGGAAGTAAATAACAATTTATTGGATGATAAAAATTTGAAGGGAAATGTGAAACTACTTACAAAAGATATTTTTAATGAAAAAGAAATGACTCCAATTCAACCATGGGAATTCTTTAAATTTAAAGTTAGAGAAGTTGCAATAAAACGTAGCAAAGAAATAAAAGACTAAACTCTAGCAAAGAAGATCTCTTAATGAACCAGCTATAGTTGTTAACTTCTAGGCACAATTTATCCGAAGAATTAAAAACACTTAAAAGTCTCAGTGAAGAACTTGATAGAATGAGACTCACCAAGGGGGCCTTCATCAGGTCAAGGGCTAAGTGGTTAGAAGAGGGGAAAAACATTTCCAGTTACTTTTTTGGTTTAGAAAAAAGAAATGGGAAAAGAAATAATATTGCATCTTTTAATGTAAATGGTATCATTAGCTCTGACCCTAATAATATTGCAAATTATATTACCTCCTTTTATAGCAAATTATATACATCCGAATTTAATCTGTCAAAATGTGACACATTTATGGAAAATGTTAAAGAATTTATCCCCCTGATTTCTGAAAAATTCAAAGAGAGCTGTGAAGGTGAGCTTTTAAGTTCAGAAATCACTGAAGCTGTACACTCAATGAAATTAAGGAAATCACCCAGAAATTATGGTCTCTCAGTAGTATTTTATGTTTGGTTTTGGGATTTAATTAAGGACAATTTATTACTCATGTTCAAAGAATGCATAGCTAGAAAGGAGATGACAACAACCATGAAACAAGGTCTGATAACCCTAATTCCTAAACCAGATGAAGATAATTTAGTAATTGAAAATTGGAGGCCCATTTCACTTTTAAACACAGACTATGAAATTTTATCACAGGTTCATGCTAAATGCTTAAAAATGAATCTAGGAGTGATAAGTGAAAACCAAAATGGTTTTATGGTCAAGCGTCACATTAGTTCTAACATCATATTAGTATTAGACTTAACTGACTGTTCGAACTACATAAATTCAAATGCATTATTTGTATTCCTTGATTTTTATAAGGCATTTGATTCAACTGAACAGTCTTTCATTATACAAGCCCTGCACGTTTTTGGGTTTGGAAGTAACTTTATCAATAATATTGCCATGTTCTATAAGGACACAAACAGGTCTGTCATTCTGTATCCCAACGTTTCAAAAAGGTTTCCCATTTCAAGAGGTGTAGTATGTCAAGGAGGTCCTGTTTCTTGTTTTTGATTGTTGCTGAACTTTTGTCTTTAAATATTTCACATAGTCCAGATATACAAGGCTTAACTATTTTTAACAGAGAGATAAAAATTACACAGCTAGCTGATGACACGGTATTATTTCTTAAGGATAAATCGCAAATACAGAGTACATTACATGTAACTAGTGAATTTTCAGAAGCTTCCGGTCTTAAGCTAAATATAAACAAAAGGGAAATTTTATGTTTATATGAGACTGAAGAGAAACCTATGTTTAATGTCCCTGTTAATGTGTAAAATACCTTGGTATTCACATTTCAAAGGATATGGCTCTCAAGACGGCCGCTAAATTTTCTTCCTAAAATTAAGAAAACCAAGTCAATTCTTAATATGTGGCTTCAGAGAGATCTTTCCATTTTTGGAAGAGTGTTATTGACAAAGACTGAAGGAGTATCAAGATTGGTTTAGCCTACCTTGTCCCTCTGTGTTAATGATGTGCTCTATAAAGAAGTTAATAATTTATTTATCAAATGTGTATGGAAAAACAGACACCATTGCCTTAAAAAAGAAATACTCCGATTGGAGAGAGCTGAAGGATGATGGGAAATCTTAGATTTTGTCCATTTAAATTGCACCTTCAAGATCAAATGGCTTAAAAAAATGTTTGGAGCTCCCAGAATCATTATAGAATTTTATACCACACAATATATTTAAAAATGTAGGTGGCTTAAAGTTTCTAATGGGATGTAATTACACTGTCTCTAAATTGCAGATAAAACTCTCAAAGTTCTATCAGCAGGCTTCATTGTCTTGGAAATGATGTTATGTTCACAACTTTTCAGCACGTAAGGATATAATTTGGAACAATTGTAGTGTTGCTGTTAACAAGAAATGTATACATAAAGAGAACTGGATTGAAAGGGGTATAATCTTTGTTATAGTTTTGTTTGATGATAAAGACAATCTTTATAGTTATGAAAATTTCCTAAAAGCCAAATCTTTTCCAGTCAAATATAAAGAATTTACTTCTGTGATAAGGGCAATTCCCACAGGTATAATTGAATTAATGAAATGTCACTTAGGATATCAAAATGTTAATCTTCAAATACCTTGTTTAAAAGCTAACGGAATTTGAGTCCGCGGTGGTGTAGCGGTCTAAGCATCACGCAGTACGAGGGTGGGTGTTTGAATTAAAATAGGGATCGATTGGCCACTAAATTGGGAGAAAAAAGGGAAAAATCAGAAATAAATGTATATAAAAGTTAATGGAATAAAATTAACAGACATGAAATGTACCAACAAACATATAAGAAAAGTGCTTTATGACTATGATAAGATTTCAGCCAGAGGGGAAACCTTTCTGGAATTCACAATTGGATGACATAAAATGGTGTAAGGCTTGGCTGTGCCCATTTCAATTCTGTATCTCAAATAAAATGAGAGAAATCCATTTTAAAATTTTACTCAACATCTATCCATGTAACGCATTAATTTCCACATTTGCTGACCTAGAACTTGATGGCACCTTTTGTAGCGCTGAGCCAGAAACGACTATGCATTTGTTTTGTCACTGCCCTTCCTCATCTGTGTTTTGGAGTGACAGAGAATTGTATACTTAACAAGACTGGACAGTCTATAATAAGTATGCCTATAGACATTATTGCTAAATTTGAATGTGAAAATAAATCTTTAAATGACATGATGAATCTTATAATTGCACTTGGTAAATTTCACATTCTCTAGGCCCCTCCCAAACCTTGGTGCTTTTCTGGTTGAGTTCAATATGTGTATGGACACATTGGCCCTTATGACGAATTAAAAAAAGTGAACGCACACTGTCATATTATAAGGAACTATTTTCTGTAGCCTCTGATTAAGTTTCATTGACTTTATTTAGGTTATTGTTTATCATGTTTAGATACTTTATACTTGTTAATTGTTTACTTTGCATATTTAATTGATTGTCTGCCTTTTTCCATTTCACTCGTAGAAATTTGAATTATATAAGAACGTATGTTTCACTTAGCTAAAAAAAAGTTCTTTGTGACCTTCAAACTTTGAAAATATACGATGTCTTGAACATATGTATTTAATGTTTTTTTTCTTCATGTCCCCTGCTGTATTGTTCTGTATTGTTTATAATTGGTTTGTGTATGTGTGTGTGTGTGTGTGTGTGTGTGTGTGTGTGTGTGTGTGTGTGTGTGTGTATATATATATATATATATATATATATATATATATATATGATGTTCTCTTTGTGATGTTTTGAATTGGATTTAAATAAAGTTTTGTTTAAAAACCAAACAAAAAACAAAGAGATCTGTTGTTCCAATCAATAAACTTGTTAAACGAGAGAGAAAAAAAAAAGAGAAAGAAACCGGACTAGGGAGCGAGCTCTTGAGGAAGTATTTTTCCTTATTGGAACATCCTCACTGGCTTGCTCTTACCTGTTCCCCTCCTTCCCTCCACTCTGTACTGTCTGTCATAGTGGACTCCGGTTCAGAGACGGGAGAAACTCCACCCGGGGTCAGCAGCGGCTCAGGTCCTGGTGTATTCATCGGCATTGCCTCTGGCTGTGTCATTTTCGTGCTGGTCATCGTCGTTCTGCTGGTGCTGCTGTGGAGGTGCCGCCGCCGGCCGTCCGACCCCGATGGCCCCCGGTCTGCCTCAGTGTCCCTCAACACCTTGGCCGTGCCGAAGCGGGACAGCGTCAGCAGTGACAACGTGGGCTCGGATCGCAGCGAGGTCGTCTTTCCTCTGCAGGCGTCTGAGGGCAGGGTCTGTCGTCACTATGAGCGGGTGAGCAGCGACTATGGGCCCCCGGTCTATATTGTCCAAGAGTTACCGCCCCAGAGTCAAACCAACATCTACTACAAGGTCTAACACGGCAGCGGCTCTCGATCGAGCGCTGTTGTTGACTTGAGTCTGTCCTGTTGAGGATGCCGTCCGTGGCTTCTTGGGGGTCAGGTCTGGCTTTGCGGTAAACTCTCACGGAAAGCTGATGTGTTTGACTACCCACACGAGGGACAGACGCCAGTGTAGTGATTATTTATGATGTACCTCGTGTGCACAGTGCTGTTGAAACAACATTCCTTTTTTTGCAGATAAAAAGACTCATGGAGGAGAATGTAATTTATTATTTAGCGATCATTCGGTGGCGGACGAAGGTCTTTGTTTCTATTAACTTCCTCTGTGAGAAATGGTAGGAGGTCATGACTGAACAATAATTGTGATAATGGCTATGCCCCCCTCCCCCAAGCAATATAAGTAATGGTTTGTCACTTACATGCTACATACCCCTGTTATGTATGTACGATAAATGTGTATTCAATTTACTGGGCTAATTTGATGAAGACGTGAATTTGTAACCATTGAACTCTGTTATTTATTTCTTTTTTTTTTATGCTGTTCATTTAACTGCAAAACAAGATTTTGTGGCTTTTGAGGAAGTAAAAAAGAAAAAAAAAGAAAAAAGGAATTCACAGTGAATCTGTCTGGCCGATCATGTCTCTATGTGTAGTTAGGTATATCAGCGCAACCGTAGTTAAGACAGCATTTATGTTTTGCCTTTACGCCCTGTAACGCACACACACACACACACACACACACACACACACACACACACACACACACACACACACACACACACACACCACAAGGTGTGACATGGTGTGGGGACCCCTCATTGACTATATTCATTCCCTAGCCCTCAACTATCATAACTACATGCCTAACATTACCCCTAACCTTAACCTAATCCTAATTCTAATCTTCACACTAAACCCAAGTCCTAACCCTGAAATAGACCCTTTTCCTCATGGGGACCCATAAAATGTCCCCATAAGGTAGGTGGTTTCAGGTTTTCCTATCCTAATGGGGACAAGACAAAATGTCCCCATTAGGATAGGGAAACCTGATACACACACACACACATCATGTCTCCCTATACCAGTGGGGACCCCTCATTGACTACATTCATTTCCTAGCCCTTGACCATCATAACTAAATGCCTAATCTTATCCCTTACCCTAACCTTAACCAAATCCTAATCCAAACCTTAACCCTAAACCCAAGTCCTAACCCTAAAATAGACCCTTTTCCTCATGCGGACCCATAAAATGCCCCCACAAGGTAGGGTGGGACACACACACACACACACACACACACACACACACACCAGGCTCTGCTCCACAGCCTCTTGATGAAGGTATTGAACACTACATTGGTATCGCCTAAAGCAGTGGTTCTCAACCTTTTCGGGGTCCTGGACCCCCTGCGTATTTTTGATCTACCCTGAGGACCCCTCCACCTGATCTTGGGGGAGGGGGGTTGCAATTTGTAGAAACAGCAGAAACTGCATTTTAAATTGCATTATAGCATTTATTCACTCTTTGGGGCAAAAATAAGAGCTTTCAGTTGTAACTTAGATATAGTTAACAAAACAGAATTCTTATGCAGTAACTTTCAGATATATGTAACAAAACAGAATATGTATTCAGTAACTTTCAGATATATGTAACAAAACAGAATATGTATTCAGTAACTTTCAGATATATGTAACAACAGAATTTCTACGCAGTAACTTTTAACAATGCAAACGGGAGCGAGATCTCTTATTAAAATACAATAAATTACACTTGTGAAACAGATGTAATTAGAGAAAAAAGTCCCGTTGCCCTTTATAGTTTAGGCAGATAAAGGTCTCAGTCACATTTGAGTAAAATAATCCTATTTCTATAAATGTCATAGGATCTTTTTTTTTAAAGATATTTTATTTTCACGGACCCCTTGCAATTACACCACGGACCACTAGGGGTCCGCGGACCCCCGGTTGAGAAACACCGGCCTAAAGTATATGAAGAATACGTTCACTTCTCTCTGGCCCCTGAAACTCAGGGGAGAGGAGGACAAAAGGACGGAGAAAAGTCAAGAGAAAGGAAGGACAGCAAACAACAATTGAAAAAATAAAGGGAAAATGGAAAAAGGGAAGGCCACGTGCGGTGACGCGTTAGAAGGCCTATCTACATACGGTTCATGGCTGTGGTGAAGGACTAGCGAGCAAAAGATGAGCCCCGGCACCATGGCTCCCTGAATATAGAGATGCTGTTTCTACCAGTTTGGGTCCCGATTCCAAAATTTACAAGGAAACAAAAAAAAGGGTTCACGTGCCAATCCGACGTATAATTACACCGTCTGTTGGGCGTGTTGTGGTTTGTGCACCACTCCTCTCTGCCACTGCATCATCCTAACGGTGTGTTTGACTTCGGCAACAGATGAAAAGCAGATCTCATAATCACCGATGGCTGCGAGGAGCCCAGCCAGCAAAGCATGCGCCTCCTAATGACGCTCCCGGGACTCCCACCGTCATTCCGTCCGGAGGGGGGCGCAACGCAGCCAGCGGCTCCGCACGGCCCGTTAACTCACATGTGTGGTATGCGAAGCGTCATTTGACTCTTGTTTAAAGCGGCGATTTCTGTTTTATACCGCCGCCCTGCTGCACAGCGGGGTGCCAGCAGGGGGAGGGGTGGGGGGGGAGTCCGTTCGACTCGGCGCCACTCAGCGTCCGTGAGGACTGGTTCGCCTTGCAAGACGCAAACCACGTGAACGGCGACAGGTGGCTCACGAGCCCGAACCGCAGCGTTTCTCGGCGTGTCGCAACAGAGCGGCGCGCGGCACAACAAACCCCGCCCACCCCCCCCGACTCGCTCACCTCGGACCACCACCCGTCTCCAAGGCAACACGTCTCACTTTGTGGCAATGGGTAGGGACATGTGTATGTGCGTTTGAAATGGAGAGACGGACATTTTGGGGGAGGATGGGAAGTAAACCCGACCACTTTTCACAAAGTTGTGGGTGGAAAACCTTTTTTTTGATCCCGACATTTTTTGGGGGAAGTAAAAAAAAAAAGAAGGGGGGGTTCAAAGTGAAGCTGTCTGTCCAATCGTCCATCAATCAATCAATCAATCAATCAATCAATCAATCAATCAATCAATCACTCAGATTTTATTTGTACAGCACTTTTCATACAAACATGTGTAACACAAAGTGTTTCACACAATAAAACAATAAAATCTCCAATCGTGTCTCTGTGTCGTTAGAGGAACCAGCGCAACTGTACCTTAGACCGCATTTATGTTCGCCTTGACGTCATGTAACGCGCACGCGCACACACTTCGTGGCAATGGCGAGGAATATATGTTGGAAATGGAGAGTTGGACATTTTGGGGGACGACTGGAAGTAAATCCAACAGTTTTTGACAAAGTTATTGGTGGAATCTTGTAAAACTTGACACAAAAAAACCCCAAAACAAAATAGAAAAACAAAAAAACCAAACAAACAACAATAACCATTGCTGCGGAGTAAAACCTTGATCGTCGTTGCTACAAATAATTCAGGTCAATTCAATTTATTGTCATTAAAAACAACGTGCAGGCACAGGTTAAAAACGACACGAGGGCTGCGGCTTCAACAGTGGAAGACCGACACAGACAAACATAGCAAACATAGTAGGCTATAAGATATATACAGATGAAGACTTAAGAGCTGAAGTAAAATAAATAAAAATAAGAAATAAAGAGCACGAGTATAACATATTCACAGACATTCAGTGGGTAGCAGGTTCAGGTGGGTAACAGCTTGGGCAGAGAAGCTGTTTTAGAATTTGAGCGGATTTAGAACCCCACGTTCTAGATCTATTCCCCCCCCCTTCTTCCAAATTGTATTTGGGCAATTAGCCCACTCTTCCGAGCCGTCCCGGTCGCTGCTCCACCCCGCTCTGCCGATCCGGGGAGGGCTGCAGACTACCACGTGCCTGCTCTGATACGTGTGGAGTCACCAGCCGCTTCTTTTCACCTGGCAGTGAGGAGTTTCGCCAGGGGGTGTAGCGCGTGGGAGGATCACGCTATTCCCCCCCCCCCCCGAACAGGCGCCCTGACCGACCGACCAGAGGAGGCGCTCGTGCAGCGACCAAGACACATACCCACATCTGGCTTCCCACCCGCAGACGGGGATTCGAACCGGAGATCCCCGTGTTGTTAGGCAACGGAATACAGCGCTATGCTACCCGGACGCCCTCTAAAATAGATGTTTGTCTATAAATAATTAGAAATAGATTTAATGACTTACAATCTTTCATTTTCTTTTCAGTCATTTAAGACAATTTCCCCCACCCAAAGCCAACCAACCATACCGTAAGATTAGATTCCCAGATCCCTGAAATCTCCCTCAACCAGTGACGGTTAACGTGCAGAATTATGACGAACAGAGCGGGTTGGGGTATAAAGTATTATTTTTCGCCTTCCTCCCAGCTGGCAATTTTTTTTGTTATAAAATCTTCTGACAATGTCAGGGGGAAAAAAACTCTCAGAATGTTCTCTTGGTGTTTTCAGCGGGAAGTTTTCGTTGCGTCCACAGAACCTCCTAGGATAACATTCTGGGAAGGTGTTATAGCAAAACCTGCTGTAATTTCAGGCCTTAATAATATCCTGAAAACATTTCCAAACTGTTGCTTTGCAGATGTTCTTCCTTTGTTCACATGTAACACTGCAGGGATGTTCTAGAGAAGAACATTCTAGAATCTGTTACCTCAACAACATCCTCAGAGCGTTGCACCTGAAACGTTCTTCCTTCGTTAACATGTAACGTTATGGGAACATTATTTGAAATGGTAAAACATCCTTAAAATGTTCTTTTAACATTAGATGAAAACATCTTCTTTAAAACACAAGCAGAACCTGTAGGGAATGTTAGCCAGTGTTGTGGGAACATTCCCTGCTAGCTGGGCTAATGTTAGTTTTGGGGTTTTTTTGTTTGTTTGTTTGTTTTGAGGTGAGATATTTTCCTTTACTTTCTTCCCGGCTCACACTTGACCTGATTATTGAACATATCTGACCTTGTATCAAGACATATTGCCCTGTTTTAAGGTTCCGTCTGTTATTGTTCAAGTCATTAAGCCTTCATTGAAACTTGGCTATTTTAGCTGGAAGAGTCTTAGTAGATATTTTATCACACCTGTTCAGACGTCCCACCACTCAGCCTCTTCCAGCTGCTGGAGAAACTGTGGCCTCCAGGAAGTCAATCACCACCACTTGTTTTGGGCCTTCCCAAAAGTAAACACCTTTTGGCGTAAGATTTATATAGAACTATATTTGGGACAAAAATTACTCTTAATTGGAGTGAACTCCTCTTTGGTCTGTTACACGCAACGCCCACAAGCATTAATACAAGTTGCTTAATTGGAATAATGAGTGTGGCTGCTAGAAAAGCAATGACAAGGAAATGGCTTTAGCCAGACAGCCCATCTATAGAGGACTGGTATGATTTACGTCGTTTTTGTGATGGAAAGAATTACTTTCTCCATCAGGCTCGGGGAAACTAAATTTGAGAAAATTTGGGAGAGGTGGAAATTTTATATTTAAATTTGTTTTATATTTAAATTTGTTGATCTAAGTAGGGTTTTTGAACGTTTTCTTTTTTCTTTTATCTCAAATGGAAAAAAACACCCCATGTTCTATTGTTGTGTCCTATAATTACTCCGTAAAACGCATAAAAGATGGATCGCTTCATAAAAGCATCTAACTAAAGATGATAATTTGAAAGGAAAGAAAGAAAGGAAGAAACTTGACTATTATAACCCAATATATGACACTGATGGCAAAATATACACTTTGCAGAGATTTTTTAACCCCTGGCAAATATTAAGGGTCAAAAACCCCAATTTTTATTTTATTTTTTGTAGTTACAGTGGTCACTTGCTAACTGATTCTGTGGTATGCTAAGACACCAGGCGAGGTGTGGGCTCGAACACTGTGTGGATAAGAAGAAAATCCTTTTTATGTATATTTTTTTCAAAGCAGTTTAATTGTATTCGGGGTCTCTGCGGTGGTGCTGCGCTCGGTTTCCCTGGGTGAACATGTTTCATGCTTCCTCAGCCACATCATGCCTCACATTTTCAACTTGTCAGCCTCCACGAGCCACTTCCTGCCACCAGGGACACTGTTGCTAGTAACAGCTTCTTGTGCAAGAGCCAGTCTTCAGGACCCCCCACAACATATACGTTGTGTGCATTGTGTAATGTCACAATGTAACTCTTGCAACAGTCAAATGTCATTTCCCCCCCTCATTTGCACCAAGTAGAAGCACGGTGTGTTATGCACGTTGCCCTGCATTCGCAATACTATCATCATATAGCAGTAGGAACGCTTGCGATTGTGCACATTACACCCATGTAGAAACGTGTTAATACAGGCAAAGCAACGCTAACCCCAGCAAATTGCTGTATTTGTGGTATTCGTTTCTTAAATGCAACATCTTGCAGGAGATTACACATTTAGAAATGAAAACTCATTGAGCTATTCAAAAGTCCCTTATTCGGTTATTATTGACCTCTGTTAAATCGTCCGGTCTGTGCCGGCTAACTGAACTACGGTGCTTTCCTGACGAGAGGAAACCCACGAGTTGGTAAAAGCTTATCCCTAATTCGTTGCATTTCACTCGGCCAAAGGGCTCGCTCCGACGTGCCTGCACCAAAGTTGAAACTGGCATATTAACCGTACAAAAACAAATTAGACAGTGACTCTGAAACATCAGCGAACTTGTTTGTTGAGCGCACACCCCCCCCCACACACCCCCACCCCTCCGCTTGAAGTGAGCCTTGCTCTTGTGAGATGTTTTTGTCCTATGCGAAGCTTCACAGTTGAATGGGCCCTGGTAGGGCGAGGTGAGTTCAGTTGACCCCGAGGTCACACACAGACAATGGGAGCCAGGCCTCTATAGGAAGAACAAAACAGACCTCTCCCCCCCCCCCCGTGCTCCTGGCCCCTGTTGTGGGAGGAGTCTGGCTGTGGTAGGCCATTTTAGAAAAAAAAAGAGAAGGAGGAAAGAAGTTGCATAGCATTAGAGGAGAAGTTCTGGAGTAAAGGCCTGAACGCCTCTCAACAGTTAATCGAAAGCATTTTGTTAAAATAGCCCATTTCCTTCAGGCCTTGACCTCTCGGTTCAATGTCTTCCGAGGCCCCAAAAGTGAAAGGAAAAAGTCGATGCGTTTTCAATTTAACATTGCTGCAGTTAGCATATGTCGATGCCCTCGTTATAGCCGTCTTCGTTTCAAGTCACCTGGGCTGTCCTGGCTAACTGAGCGACGGTGCATTTTTTAATGAGGAAAACCCGCAAGTTAATAAAAGCCTATTCCTAATTCACTGCATTTCACTCAGTCAAATATAGATCGTAGATAGACAGGGGGGGGGTGGTGTCTCATAAGGACATGCATGAGCTGTATCTGATCCCGTGGAGCGATGCGAGGTCTCAAATCCTCTCCGTCCACCCACCCCCACCTTACTCGCATCTACTAGGAACTGACCCCACTGCTTGCTTTTGTGCGTGGGGGGTTGGGAGTCACCGCTGAACACCCCCCCCCTCCTCACAACAGCATTTCACATAAAGGCTGCGATCAGAGCAATGGAAGAAGAGCAATTCTATTATTAGAGCAAACTAATTATCCTCGTTTATGAACGTTGTGCCCCAGCCTTGATGAATCGGGCGGAAGGGAGGAAGAGTGTGAACTCCGGCTACAACACACCCCTACACAGGCATGGAGATAGTCTCGGTGTTGCACCACCCCTGGGTTAAAGACGCTCTTATCAAGCGGGCTTTGTGTCTGTGATGGTGCTTTTGCAACAACATGGAGTACAGACCGACTTATACACCAAATGATTGCATGCCCGGTCGTGACCCCTCCTCCCCCCCCCCGTCTCTGAAACTGCATTTTCAGTCAAGAAAGTTGCCTCTTTGAACAAAGGATCTGCAGTAATGGGGTTAATGTGTGTGGCGTGTGTGTGTGCGTGGGTGGGTGGGTGGGGTGGGGGTGGGGGGGTCACAGCTTTTGTTTCCAAACAAAATGCAACAAACTTCCTCTCAAGGCAGTACAGTATTTAGTTTTCTAGTTCCCTCTACTGGCCAGCTGCCATACTGTATGGCAGTCGTGTGTTTGCAACAGATTGCAGCTGATGGCAACAAACCTGAGGCTCGTGTCACCAGGAATCTCCCCCACTTGCTGCTGGGAAACTCCACAGCCACACATCTGCACGTGTAGGCCTCAGCACATGTTTCCCCGTACGGGTTTTCCATCGTTGTGTTGTTTACCCGTGTCCAAATGGCCCACACATTCCTGAAAGGCACAACAAGATCACAGGTTTTCACGAGTGTATAGGTTGGGGTATAAGGGGTCTCTGAGTCCCATCTGTCAGCGGGTCCACATGTTTATTATAGTACCACTGCAAAGTAATAATCAAATTGCATGCCTCGTGCCATCGGCTGTTGTGTCTAAGCCAATGCATAGCTTATGATTTTTGTTTTTAACAGGGAAGAATTTGGGAAAATAAATGCAGTTTTGCACAAGTATGTCTCATACAAGCAACCAGCAAAAACGTCTGGTGAGTACGTTCCTTATAGTCTGACCCAATAATGATTTGATGCAGTAACTGCCTAAATGTGAACAGCAGTCATGCTGTAAAACATTTAAAAAAGGTATATTAATTTCATTGTTTTGGTAATATATGCAAACATATTAGGGGGGTATTGTATATCTAGCTGTGTCGGGACAACGCTCAGCGTGACTGGAGTGAAAAATCATGAAAATGAAATTAAATGTTTACGAGGCAAAATGCAATAATCTCATTAACAAAGAACAGATTCAGTTGGAAACATTTTCTGGAGAGACGGTTTCAGCAATGAGATGGTCTTTAACATATTTAACTCTACATGCGGTTGGATATTTTGCTTGTATTTTTGTTTGTTGCCATTTTACAGAACAAGTCATTGAGGTGACTTGACTCTTAAAACTAATGTATAAATATTTTTATGCAAGCTTGATCAAACTCGCCACAGAGAATATCCAAAAAACAAACCAAAAAACCAAAAACCAAAAAGAAATAAAACAAAACAACAAAAAGCACCATTAACAGACTGTATGTTGTGTTACGGGGAGTCAGATCAGATTAACTAAATGTTCTCATCTTCATGTTGGATTCTTTTTAATAGCATATTGATGCTACTTTGGTTTATTTAATGCAACCAAATCCATTTCCATTTGGACTGAGATCAGAGACACAAGCCGAAGGTAAACAAATGCTAATGATTAATCACAACAGAACAAAAACTTAACAATAATAACAAAACGTGCAGGCAAAATACACTGCAAAGCAAAATGCATACGATTGATCCATGTATGATTATAGACGGTTTAATCAGTGTTGATGAGCACAAACGACCAGTCTGCAAGCCAAAACTCACAGAGCCACTTGTGACACGAATACTAGAGCAAACCTGCAGCCCCCCCCTGACAGCAGCAAACAGGCTGACTTAGATAGGTCGCAGAGGCTTGCTTTGAACATTGGAAACCAAGTGAACTTTGGTTTAAATAAAAACCATTTTGCCAACATTTCAGATCTGTGCTGTACTCAGATCACCCGCACGCCAATCTGTAAAGATCTGAAACAAACCTCAGTGGCCACAGAGTCAGGGTTTGCTTCTTGGTTTGTTTTTATGTTTAACAGGATTATTTCTATATATATATATATATATTAAAAAAAATCTTCATAAAATAAAAACACATGTAGTCTATCACCAAGAGCCTCTGTGAACTGTAGTGCAGCCTACCACATTTCCTCATCCGGCTCTCTACCAATTAACACAATTCCCGTTTAATTCTCGATTATTTTGGATACAGCTGCGAACGCGTGCTGCGTTTATATTTATTTACTGATGTCGTGCAAAAAAAATGCGCAAGACTAATGTGTTTACTATATCCCTACGTAAAAATCAGATATACCCTTTTTTATATATTCGTTATAGTTGTGAGAACAGATGTAGTCGGAAACAGGGCGCCCAAATGATCCGATGGTTACATTTAATTTATCACAACTATTAAAGCAACAGGTCACTTCGTCGTTTGGTACGTCGCACTTTACCCTGCTTACGAAACGAGCACGTTTCCTTCCCCGCGCGGAGAAGTTTTAACGCGTTAAAATCAGTCGTTTTGCCTCCCGAGCCCGCGCGTCCTGCTCCCTCTTGGCCTACGCCGCCGAGTTTAATTGCCCGTATTATGTATGTTGTATACACTGTATCCGACATGTCCGCAGCCCCGCGGCTGCCCCTGCGCTCGCTTCTTAAAAGGCTCATTTTTTAAACGGCGTTGGAAACCCAGCGGCGGATCTCCTTTCCCCTCCTCTCTCGGATAGGTGGAGGCTCTCTGGCAGAAGATAGGGATCGGAAGTACCGTAGTTTATGTATGCTAATAAAGGAGTTGGGGGGTTGTAGCTAGATATTTACGTTCAGTGGGAGCCGCCCTTCATTCACCCACATGGTTACGAACTGGTCGCATTCGCGCCACTTTCCGTGGGCCCCCCTTTTCAATGATCTCCAAATTCTACAGCCTCGGCCTAATTTAACGCGCGATCGGCTCGGATTCTCAACTTTGTGCCTCGCTTCCGTCCGCCGGGGAAAAGTTTACGGGATAGTTGTGTGTATATTTTCTCCCCCTTTGTCGGCGAGAGTGTGCACGGCGGCCGACGCGAGTGAGCGAAGATGGTGGATTTCGCTGGTGAGTCTGCCGAGCGCATGTTTATCGGCGAGGAAGTCGGCTTCGGGTACGTTGTCTCCGGCGTGTCGCGTTTCGGGCGCGTTTCGCCCGCGTTTGCGCGCGTTCCGTCGCGTTTCGGCACAAAAAAAAAGAAAAAAAAACACGTTTCAACGTTTAGCCGCGACGGGATCAGGTCGCCGATTAGAGAACGGTGTAAACGCGAGGCGCATGGCAGCCCCCTCTGCTCCACCATTGAGGGAATGAGGGAGATTTGAAAAGCGTGCTGCCCCTCGTCCCTCCGCCGCGCTTTCGGAGAACTAGTTGGAAAATCCACTTTTACCGTCTCTTCTCCCCCCCACACACAACACAGCCCCCCGGTCGTTTTTTCGCCGACGTCCCCGAGAAGCAACTCGCAGCACGAAATCGGGGAAAAAAGAAAGTTTTCAAACGTGCCAAAACGTGCCCCTCGGTCTCGAGCGCATTGGCGTGTGAGTTAAAGTGCCCCCCAGAACAAAGCGGCAGCACATGGGGCAGTTTTAGGCCGCGCGTTTTAGCTCGCTCGCTAGCCTAGCCACGCGACTTGGGACACTTTAGGCGTGGTGTGTGCGGGGCTTATTCGCGAAGACCTCGTTCGTTCGGCGCTTCCCCGGGCTACCCTCCCCGGTCTACTGAAAACGCCCGTCGGGATAAAATACGAGCCAGAGGAGAAAGCCCCGGCGGGGCGTTTTATTTTCGAAGTAAACGCGTGGCTCGTTTTGTTGTGGCTAGGCTAACGTTAACGTGTGGCTAGCTAGCTAGCTTGCGTGCTGGCTAGCTAGCGTCGTCCAACTCGATAGCAGTTTTGTTCGGGCGAGCCGGGGCTAATTGGGCACCGGGACCGTGACCAGTCCTACGTCGCCTCTTTTTTTTGTGTGTTGTGGGTGACGGCTGGTTTTTAAGACGATCGGCCGTTTACCATGTTTTCACCAAGCTAACGCCGAGTTAACGCTAACTAGGCTAGCTAACCTGCCCAAACCAGCACCAGCACGGGGCACTGCTGTTTAGACGCGACTAGCCAGTGTCTACGGATTCACGGTCGCGTTGCAGACCAGACCCGTCCGCACTTGTAAGCCCGCACGGTTTAGTGAGAAAGAAACGCCAGTGCACGTATTCGAACTGTTGATTCACACTTATTTCGCATTTATTTTAATGGTCTTTGATTGTCGTTTATGCTAAGGTTGGCGCACTTCAGGGCGCCATGTTAAAAGACAATGGGGGAGGGGTGATCAACATTTAAACGAGTTTGCTCTCTGCGCATGCGCTCTGTTGGCGCAGCTAACGCGGGCCGCAAGCTGCGCAACTCATTCATGTTTTTTTTTTCTTCTCTCCCTTCTGTGACCTCGTGTTTCTTCAACTAATCACAACATTTTACCTTTTTTTAGCGCAAACCCGTCAGATAAAACCCAATTCGCTATTAGTGATGGTGAGAAACGAGGATTAGCGGGCCAGTGCAGTCGGGACTGTAGAAACAGTTAAAACAGATAACGGCGCCTCAGTTCTCGAGAAACTAACTTGTTGCGACATTAGTAACACTTGCTTATTGCTAATAGTGTCTGATGTGTTTTGCTTTAATTTCAGGAAGCCCATAGACTGAAGAAACTCGGACAAAATTGAGAACATGGACTGGTGTGACTGTATAACATCTCCATGGAAATGTCTTACCTGGAGGTTGATACAAACGCAGCAGAGATATTTAGTCTTTGTATTGTCAAAGTGCTTACAGTGCAGGTAGTACTATATAACATCTACTGCAGTGGAGGCACTTATAGCAATACCCTGACAATAGTTTGCAATCTGTATATCCTCATTATCGAAGTACTGTCTTTGTGCTAAGGTGCATCTAGTGCAGATAGTGAAATAGACTAGCACCTACTGCCCTAAGTGCTCCTTCTGGCATAAGGGGCTGTAATATGCACCACATGACATTATTTTTAATCAGGCATTAATTTCTTGCAGTTCTCTACTAGTTTTGCATAGTTGCACTACAAGAATAGATGAGTTGTGCAAATCTATGCAAAACTGATGGTGGCCTGCTTGCTCTCCACCTGTTAAAGGCTTTTTTTTTTAAGTGCCGGGTGACAGGTCACTTACACCCTGCTTCAGTTATCATGAAATTTAACCACATTGTGCCCAGGAATCTTTGCCAGCTCTCCAAAGACCTCAAAGTTTCAGCAGTGCTAAAGTGCTTATAGTGCAGGTAGTGTTGTCCTCCGATCTACTGCAATGTGAGCACTTGAAGTACTTCTAACTAACTGCATCTTTGTGAGGAACAGACCACATAAATGTAAGGAACTCGTGTAATAATCATTGCCCCTGGTCAGTTTTGCTGGTTTGCATTCAGCTTTAACTGATGCTTGCTGTGCAAATCCATGCAAAACTGACTAGGTAGATGACTTTCTGCACAAACCGCTATACACTTGAATGAAATTGTCTTTTTTTTGTTCGGTAAGTCTCGTTATAATCATTTATCTCGGTTGTCATTGCTTCAATTACAAGAAAAAACTTTATGTACCTGATCTTGCGGGTATTATGGATTGTCCCTTTCTATGCAGGTGGGGATAGGTAGCAATGCTGTGTACATATAGAGGTATTGCACTTGTCCCGGCCTGTGAAGAAGTGGGGAAATGGACCTTCCTCCGTTTATGTTATTTGAATCAGCTTGAACTTGCATAAAAGCTCTATTCTGTAGTGTTGTGCCTTGGTCAGCTTTTTCTGAACTGAAATGCACTTCTATGATATTTATATGACATTTGCGTTCATTCATGTAATGTCTATTTTAATCCGAATTAAATTAATATTCCCTTGAAACCCATTTTTGAGATGCTCATTTCTGAATTAAATGTCTTAATTCTAATGTGTGCTGTGAAGGTGAAATGAAGGGGAAATGGCGTGCAGTAGTATAGCTCCTTTTTTGTGCCGAACTGTCTGGCAACTTCATACTGTGTATTTTGTCATTGCTAAAATGACACCGAGGGGTTATGTTGGGAGCAATATTTTCATTCCATATCCCAATTTTGGTCCACAAAGCTAATGTTGTTTAGGTGCGTGAATTGAATGTTTGTGCGGAAGATTGGCAGAAAAAAAGGCTACAAAATTCGACTGTCGTTTTAAGGCCACTAAAAACCCAACTTTCCATTTAAGATTTTCGCAAGGAATGTTTGGCTGCAACAGAAGCAAGTTCGTGAAGAAATAACACCTCGTTACAAAAACGCATGCATAATTTGTTTTTCTTTGCTGGGATGGTATAAATATTCTGGGGAAATCATAATAACAATTTTAATTTATTTTCTGTGCACTTTGTGATGAAGGCCAGAAGCTTTGCAATCCAACGAGGAGAAACTGTTAGGTTTTTTGCAAAATTCACTCGACCAACCCCTGCTGAGCTAGCTGCAGCGCTGCATAGAGCTGTGTGGGCCTGGATGGCAGCACTGCAAGCTATATGTTAGCCTGCCCTGCTCACTTGTTAATACCCGGAGGCTGGGGAAACCTCATCCTTTCAGTAGGCTGGTTCCAGAGAAATTCGCCACCGGTGTCGTGAGGGGATGCTTGGTAATTTCCAAAGGGAGCCGCGTATTTAGTAGCCAATCTGAGGCAGGTAAAACATGCTAGTAGGCGTGACTTACTCTTACACATATATGTATAAATCATACTAATGTGCTTCACTAATACAGTATATTATTCAGTTACACATTAATGCTTTACACATTTACTAAGGTTATCTGATTCCAAAAAAAAATCAGTACATCAATACTACTGTTAGCTATTGTGTCGTTTTGCAAACCAGGGGAGAGATATGGAGAAGTTGGGACTAGAATGCTGCACAGACTGCCTCCCCTGCAGCCAGGCCCCCTCCAGTCTGCACCCTCTGAAATGGAAATGAACGTGTTGGGGGTCCTGTCAGGATCCCCGGGAGTTTATTGTATCACTTCGCGCATCACGTCGTGAGGGAGAACGAGGTCCGACGAAGGGCTCGTAACAAGCCATCCCCTACGCACGAGACCGCGTCAAACCAAAAAAAAAAAACCCTAAAAAAGTGTGACGCGGTGTCCAAAAAACTGCTCCCAACTCCTCTCGGAGGAAGTATTTCAAATCGAGGCTATCCATTTGTTGACGTCTATTCGTATCTGCAAATGGAAGGGTACTGGGTATTCACTTTCTGTACTCTCATACTTCAACTCCCGTAGAAGACAGATGAACCCATCACACTTTAAAAGAAAAAAAAGAAGTTAAGGTTTGGGTTTTGTTTCCCCCTGTGCCCCGCTTTGCTTATGGCGGTCCTTTGTTTTGGTTGTTCTGTTTCCTTACATACCAGAAATGCTTTGCGGTTGTTCCTTATCTCGCGTCGCCGACGAGGCCGGCCGCTAGATGGCGGTGTCCGGCTGCTGGTGGCGCGGCGAAGCGGCGCATAGAAGAAAAGCGGACAGGTACAGTGCCGCCTCTGCCGCCGGTCCGACCGAGCAAGTTGGGGGGAAAACACGCCGACGTGAGAGCAGGAGAATGCGACTTAACGCGCGCACGAAGGAGAGAATCGGCCGTCGCGCAGGTCTCGCCAGCGTCCGGGAGGTGCTGCAGCAACGCGGGGATCCGGAGCAACGCTCGGATAACTGAGTTTCCCGGGCTGATCTCCTTTTTACCCGCTCGCGCTGGAAAACACGTAGACGAGCGTTCATCGGCGAAACGCGGAATTCGGATGGGACTCTCACCTGAGTTGTCCGGTTGAGCCCGCCGGGTACACAGCGAAGAGGGGCGCGTTCTGCCGGCGAACGCTCCCCGCGACCAAAGTCGTGTTGTTTGTTAAATCATACGGGGATTTTTAAAAAAAAAAAAACATTTTTATAATGACTGCGCGAGGAGTTATCTGCGTTTTGCTCTTTGCCGGTTGCACTGGATTAAGCCTCGGGAGCCCGGACAGCTGCGACGAAGTGCGCAAAGTTTTCCAGCTCGGGCAAATTGGACCGGTTAAATTGGTGCCTCTGCACCCAAAGCCAGGTATGTTGGAGATGCGACCTAACAGGATGGGAGTCGGGGTGTCGTGCAAAATTGAGTAGTCTGAAACATATTGATAAATTGGCGACTACACCCCTCTAGGGGATAACTTGTTGGTCATGTAATGGTGCACTGCATCGGTAGTGCACCCTGTTCTCGTTTTCTGTTTGTACCTGCACCGCCCGGCATGACACTGCTAACCACTGACTGAATATGAGGACGGCGCACTGGTAATAATACTGAATACACTCGTTTAGCGACTTAAAGGATCAGACTGCATAGTTTGTGCCTTCGGTGAAAAAGAAAGAAGTTAACAAGTGATTGCCTCTGTGTCCACCTGTCAAGTCAGAGGTTAAACTTTCTGGCCCACTCCTTTACAGGGCAACACCCAAACTTACCCTCCCTTTCAGCTCCCATTTAATCACATTAGTTCACATTGGTTTATCTCGGTGTATTGCTTTGAAGGTTGGCAACAGGACTGGCGACCTTTGTGTTGTAGACATCTAACGATGGACGATCACGCGAGCCCAGTCCCATGAATGATATGAATATGAATTATAGGTGTCCGTCAACAGGGAACGCACGTGCTGTTCCCCTCCGGCCCCCCCAGACCGAGGCTTCAGGGGGGAAAGTTGGGATTAAAATTTCCAGTACAAATCATGCAGCTCTGCTGGAGTATCCAGTTTTGACGTTACACAGGACATCACACCCAATTAAAGCCGTCCTACCACCGAGGAGAGGCTGCAGCCATCTGTGTTGACTTGGATCTGGGGTTTGGACCAACGTTTGGACGTGCTAGTTTACCCCTGTAATCTGAACAGGTTACAGAGAGGTTGTGTCTTTTCTAAACCAGAAACCGGATAGATGGCTCGTATAGATTAAAGGTGGAATAACAGTGTGTAAAGATCTATAAATCGGTTTCAACCGCCTTCCTAAACACCACCTTTATTACTGTGTTGGAAATGTTGGGGGGGGGGGGAAACGTCAGCATTTTTTCCCCCCTTCCTGATGTGACATTACAACCGACAGAAACACAAAGTCTGGATCACAGACGCTGCATGCTTTTCCCCCTGTGCTCCCAGTCTTCCCATGAGCCGTAAACTGTACCGACTACTCACCACCAGCCACAAGCCACTCCGTTTTTACTCCATCACTCTTTCCTCTGCCACTGAGGAAACGGTGCCTGAAAACCCTCAAATACCTCTTAAACCTCTAAATACTTCCTTGAGAGGCCATCGCCACGCCGGGGCCCCGTTGAACAGGCGTCTGCGATTCCAACTCTGGGCGCCGCATTGTTTGCGGCGCCCAGAGTTGGAGCCCTGCTTTGAACTCCCCGTGTTGACTGATGTGCAACCGGCCTTTTCACTCTGCCCACACGTCATTGTTCAGGCTATGCGGCAGCATGTAAAGGCTGTGCTCCCCCCCCCCCTCCCCAGTAGCCTTCAGCCGATAAAGTGGTCATAACCGCCACGTCAGCCGCCACCGGATTGTGTCAACTTGTGGTGGTGACCTTTTTTTCCCCCCTTTTCTTTTTTTCCCCGATGCACGTCAAAAGCTGTCGATTCCTACTGGTGCTCTATGAACCTCGCTCGGGAAAACACCGGCGTAAACGAGTCTGCGCCGGGGCCCCCATGCCAGATGGTCAAAGCGGGGCCCCGGCCTGCCCATCACCATCAGACATCACATAGCATCATGCCAGTAGCGAATGAAGGAAGGGAAAACGTGCAGCTTTAAGACGACCAGCAAGAGGGAAATGCACCGCACGGTTGATGCCTAAGCGAAGCGATTACCGGGGAAACAGGCCGCCATGCTAAAGAAGAGGAGTCATAATAGCAAGGCCAAGGTGTTGCTGGACTAGCCCAGTGTTTCTCAACCCAGTCCTCAAGGACCCCCTATCCTGCATATTTTCTTTGCAACCCTGAATAGGAACCCGTTTGTAGTTATTCAACCAATCAGCAATGAATGTTGTCAGACGTTGCACACCTTGCATAATTAAGTGCTGCGAGATGATTGGTCGAGTAAGTACAAGCAGGGCTGCCTATGCAGGGTTACAATGCAAATCTGCAGGATAGGGGTTCCTTGAGGACTGGGTTGAGAAACACCGGACTAGCCTACTTAACAACATGGTGTCGGAGCGCCATGGCGGATGAGAACATAATCGATGACGGCGCACGGATGAAAACATAATCAGTGACGGCGCACCTTCAAGATGAGGACATAATCGATGACGGCGCACCTTCAAGATGAGGACATAATCGATGACGGCGCACCTGGACACCGATGAAAACATAATCGGGGATGCTGCACCCGCACATCGACAACATTATCCGTGTTTGTGCATAGGCCTTGCAAACACGAAACATGTGTGTAGGCTGATTGGTCAAATAAGTAATAAATTAGTTCTACTTACGTCAGAAGACAAAGCTACTTACATACATACAGAGAAATTCCTTCTCTTGCATTTAGCCCATCCTCTATACCCACACTAGAAGCAGTGGGCAGCCGTAGTGCGGCGCCCGGGGACCAGCTCCAGTCCGGCGTCATCGCCTTGGCCAGGGGTGCGGGCAGGAGGGTTCACTTTACCACGCGTGTCTTTCATAGGCGCTCTCCCCGGGCTTTTCACTGTGCAAAGTCTTGACACTTTGCCAGCTAGCTAGCTAGCTCTTCTGTGTGGACTTTGCTACGCAGTAGTACGTGTGTGGGCCAACTGGACCCAGGGGCTCAAGGGCTCTGGGGATCCCTTAGCTAGAGCCTCTGCGTGAAGTCACTGTTATTAACTTTGCATTTCTTGTCTCATAGCCAAAGGCCTTAGTCATCCATGTCAGTAACAGAGGTCCGACTGAACAACTGCAGGACGCTGCAGGGGAATGTCTGTCTTAGCTGATATGCTGTCGGCGTTTATTGTGTGTACGTGTGCTGTAAAGCTTGTTGAGGTACAGGTGAATTTAGTTATTGTGCTGTTGGCTGCAAGTCAGTGTACCGTGTACCTGCCCTGCCGGGGGGTGGGGGGGGGTCCATGCCCAGGGGCCCATTGTCTCATAATCCGCCTGTGCACGTCCATCATTACGCATGGGCACACTTTGCACATTTCTGAACGTACCGTACACAGTAGACTCGGCGCTGGAGATCTTTGAGGCGATAGCAGTGAGATAAAGAGGGGCCCGTGCGTGCGGGCCCTTAACTGTTGCGGGCCCCGGCGCAGCCGCGTGACCTGCATGTGTGGTAGTTTCACCTCTGCTGAGGAATCTCACAACATTGAAGGACGCAAGATCTCAATACTGTGACACCACACGTGCCACCAGCAGTGATTCCACCCGGGTTTATACTCAGTTTAATGAACTTGTAGTTCCTGCAGAGTTCATCAGATGGGGCCGTATTGAACAGCTGGTGATATTACAGTGATGGTAGGTAGGCGAGTATGGGTTATGAAATTTCTCATAACATTTTTTGTGCACTTTTTCTAGCATAAAAAGACCAAACGAACTTTTTTCTGAGCCGTTCCCATGTTTTGGACCAGCTAAACGGCACCGAGCTGAAGTCGGATCACAACAAGCCTTGAAGTCTGTCACCTTGACCAAAATCTGCGTCTCTGGCATTGGAGTGGAAATACTTCTGGGAAGCATTTGGGTTAAAAAAGAAAAAAAAAACATGACTTGGGGCACTTTCATGTCGTCTTATCTGGAAGAGCTGGAATTCCTCAATATGTGCCATCGCTGGCTCCGCTCCCTCCTAAGTGAACCTCCGAGGGGGGCTGATAGCGTCTTTGGCATCAGATCTCATACACTTCGCCTCAGCATGTCCGGAGAATGGTTTTTTAAGTTACCCCCCCCTCCCCCTCCCCCTCTTCTTCTTCTTTTTCTTCATGGATGTTTTTGGTTGTCCCCCCCATGTGTGCAGATTGCCTACATGTATATTCTGTGGAAAATCTTAAGACATGACTCGGCGAGGCGATAGCATCTTGACTCACATCTCCTCTCAGATCTGCGGGTTTTAGTCGTCCCGCTCCACCAAAGCATGTTTAAACTTGTGCGGTGTCACAACCGCATGGATATTATGTGCCGGGCCTTCTCTGTTCTGTTCTGTTGTGTAGTTTTGTGTCGCTGGGATGTGCGGCGTTGCCGTGATGTGCCCTAATCCCAGTCGAAGACACTGACTCATACGTTTCGAAGCTCATTATTTCTTCTGTTGCTTCTTCCCCCCCTTTATAATAATGACTCACAGGATCAGACACCCAGGTCTGCATGTCCAGGAACGTGACTTGCTGCACTAAAAAGATGGAGGAGCGGTACCAGGTGGCAGCCCGCAGAAACATCCAGAACCTCCTCCAGACCTACAGCTCCAGTCTCAAGTTCCTCATCTCACGCAACGTGGCTGCATTTCAAGGTGAGCGGGGCCCCCGGGGGCCCGCCGGTCCGTGTGTTTGGGCATCGCCGCTCGGGGGGGGGGAGGGGGAGGCTGAAACTTCGAGTTTGTTTGAGATGGGAGACCTGCTGTTTATGCACGTAATTGTCCACGGGTAAATTGTTTGAGTAGATGTTTAACATATGCTTCTGAGTTCTTGTGTGCGCGGGTAAGGGCTTGTGTGGGTGCAGCGAAGAGAGTTGGACCAGCCGGCGGGGTGTCTTTTTGGTGCGTGTGTACGGGTGCGATGATGCTGCACCTCAGAGTAAACAGAGCGGGCTCGGCCCCCTCCCCGACCCACCGCCCTGCCGCTACACTCTGATCATGACATTAGATAGCTCGGGAGGGGGCGGGGGCAACAAGAGATGTAAATAAATGGTGAATGGACTGTATTTATATGGCACTTTTCTAGCCTACCCACCACTTTACAGAGCTTTACAGTGCTTTACAGAGCTTTACAGAGCTTTACAGAGCTTTGCAGTGCTTTACAGTGCTTTACAGAGCGTTACAGTACTTTATAGTGCTTTACAGTGCTTTACAGAGCTTTACAGAGCGTTACAGTGCTTTATAGCGCTTTACAGTGCTTTATAGTGCTTTACAGAGCTTTACAGTGCTTTACAGAGCTTTGCGGCGCTTTACGATGCTTTACAGAGCTTTACAGAGCTTTACAGTGCTTTACAGTGCTTTACAGCGCTTTACAGTGCTTTGCGGTGCTTTACGGTGCTTTACAGAGCTTTGCGGTGCTTTACAGAGCGTTACAGTGCTTTACGGTGCTCTACAGAGCTTTACAGTGCTTTACAGAGCTTTGCAGTGCTTTACAGTGCTTTACAGAGCGTTACAGTGCTTTGCGGTGCTCTACAGAGCTTTACAGAGCGTTACAGTGCTTTACGGTGCTCTACAGAGCTTTACAGAGCGTTACAGTGCTTTACAGTGCTCTACAGAGCTTTACAGAGTGTTACAGTGCTTTACAGAGCTTTGCAGTGCTTTGCAGCGCGCGCCTCACATTCACCCATTCACACACGCGTTCATGCGCTGATGGCGGAGGCGCCAAGCTGCTCATCGGGAGCCGTTAGGGATTCGGTGTCTTGCTCAAGGACACTTCCACACGCTCTCGAGCCAGCAACCTTCCGACTGCTACACGACCCCGCTGTACCTCCCCTGAGCCATGCCGCCCCAGAGGGCCCTTTACAGATACTGCCAGTAGCTGCGGATAGTGTGCTACGGCGGCCGATCCCACAGAGATAACATTATAATGGGGTATCGCTGTGAAATGTCAGAACTCCTTCTCCAAATCGCTGTAAAGATGTTATCCTCATGTGACCCAACCCTTACCCATGAGCCTCTATGACTCCTTTTTAAAATTTGTTTTTTTTATCTAACTCTGATTACTGAGCCTCGTCGCTCTCTATCATCTCAGCCCTGCATCCATTCAGGTCATCCATCCACCCCTCCTTTTAACATTTCTCAAGTGCCCTCCTTAACTACAGTCATCTTAGATAATCATCAGCATCATAATCACCATCATCTTCATCGTCATCAGCGCCACCGGTTCCACCACCGCGTTTGAATTGTTTAGTCTTGGCTATTGACGCACACAGACCTGCGCTCTAAAGTAGTCATCAGCACCAGAATTCCCCTCGCTCTTAACCCGGTTCCCTCCGTTTTGGGTTTTTTTTTTTGTTTTCTCCTCCTCCTCCTCCGCTCCTCGCCATCCTTTTACTGTTTAGCGCTGACTGACAGTTGACTCACAGGCAACGACTTGCCCCCCCCCCCCGTCTCCGCGCTGCTCCCCCTCCCCCACCCCCGCGTGCCAGAGTTCACCGGGAGCACCTGAGAGCCGTCGCGTGACGGCCCGGGCGGGTGGGGTTATTTTTTTTGTTTGAATGCGGAGCTTATGACTCACATGTGCAGTGGGGAGACGTATCATTAGAGGAATCGACTTTAAGCGTCTCTCTCGGTCTGCAGATTTACCGTCGCCCTCCTCGCCCGCTGCGCTCGGCATGATTTGTAGGGAGAGCGCTGCGTAAACACTGTGTTTTGGGAGCCGTTTACGGGGGCACCGGCCTGTTTTTGTTCTCAAATGTTGTTTCCCCCGCCCCCCCCCCCCCCGAGCCGGCTGCGTCTCATTCTGGAAAGTTCAGCCTCATTGTTCGCAACGAGATCTGCAAAAGCTGTGGGCTCCGAGCCGCTCCGAGCTCCCTGGCGAAGACGCAGAGCCGGACGGTTTTATGGATGAGCTCTTCATGTAATTTACGCGTAAAGGCTATGTATGGGTTTAACCCCACGTGTACTTTTTTTAAATTAAAAAAAAATTTTTTTTGCTACGTTACCCCAATCCGAGGGCACCAGGAAATGGGTCATTTCGGCCGTATTGGGCAACGGTCAAATAATTATTCAGAATTCCTGAAATAAGAGGTGTTTAAACGCGTCCACATCTTGAATAGCTTCCAGTGTGCGCTCCTGCCAAGCCAAACAGAATTCCCTGTCAAAACAGCTACTGCCATTACCACTTTACTGCGTGTGTGTGTCTGTGTGTGTCTGTGTGTGTGTGTGTGTATGTGTCTGCGTGTGTGTGTGTGTCTGTGTGTGCGTGCGCACGTGGGCGTTTTTAGCCCATGATGATTTTGTTTCTTTATTTGCCTCTGCCATAACTACCGACTGCCACGACACAGCAGACATTAAATGACCCAGTTATCACCCAAAAAACTTCTTCTTCTTCTTTTTTTTTTTACCTCCTCAAACGGGGCCGAAGCTGTTTAAATCCACTACTTCGAGGGCCTAGTTTTAAACTTTGAATCCCCAGTCAGCGGAAGGCAAATCGGAGGATTGATGTGTTTCCAGATCACCGTCCCCTAAATCAGACCGTCCTCCCCGAGGAGACATGCCTTTGATTGCATGATTTTTTTTAACATTTTTTATTATTATTATTATTATTATTATTATTATTATTATTCTCTACTGCGATTGCTCTGCTCCTCCGTTGACACTTCCACGGTCACCTCGCCAGCTGATTCATGGTGGGGTAGTGCTCCCGGGGCAGGGTTTGGCTCCTGCCCCACAGGGCCCCGGGTCGGTTGCCATGGAGGGAAGACAAACCTGAGCGGGGGAAGAAAGCGCTCCTCTGAGCCCCTCTCAGCGTGCTACTGCATATTTGTGCATTGTGAGGACAATGTGCAGGAACCTTGCGACGCATGAGAGGCAAACACTCGCTTGTCCGGGCGGACACCGTCCCGACACAGATGAGGGAAGGAGGCGAGGAGAAAAGAAAGCAAACCCCACCCCACCCCCCCCAAAAAAACACACCATCTGCTCAACAGTGTTGCAGCAGGGTTTACATTAGGCGTTACGTTAAAGTGTCACGTGGCCTTTCTTACAGTAAATATGTCCTTGAGTGATTTTTTGAAATTTTTTTTATTTAATTTCTTATCCCCCCCCCCCCCCGTTGTGACCCATAAAGGCGCGCAAACAGGGACATTCCCGCACCTCGGGAAAACCAATTTGAATCCCATTTTATAGACGCGTTTTATTTCCCACTGTCTCACAATGTTATCACTCCTGTCTGCAAAAACCTCTCAATTTGTTCGACCCCCCCCCCCCCCACACCCCCACTCCCAACCCACCAAAACCCCCCATCTCCTCCTCCTCCTCCTCCTCGCTCTCCTCGCAGCTGCATCAAATAGAGATGCCTAATTGAAGGCCTTGCATGTATAACAAATGGCAACATTAGCCTGCCCCCCCTTTAAACTTGTTTCTGCCTGCTTGTGGTTGTGATGCATTAGGTACTGCTCACGCTCTATGTCGTCTCTCAAATTAGAGTGCAGGAGCCAATCATTTATAGACTAACAACAAAGACCCCCCCCTCCCCCCCCGCCCTCCTGTCCCCTCTCTCTCTCTCTCTCTCTCTCTCTCTCTCTCTCTCTCTCTCTCTCTCTCTCTCTCTCATTCTTCCTGCCTTTCTTCTTCTCTAATCCACAGGGCTGGGGGCATTTATTTATGAGTAATATTCGGTTACCCAGTTTAAATAGAATGACGTAGATCAAAAACACAAATCGTGTCTCCGCTCTTTTCTTTTTTTATGCCTTTGTTAGATAGTGGAGGCAGACAGGAAACGAGGAGAGAGAGGGAGAGGGGTATGGCATGCAACAAAGGTCGCTGGCTGGAATTGAACCAGCGACGGTTTGCGACCACGTGGCCATGTGGTATGAGCTGCAACCACTCAGCTACGGGGGCACCCCGTCTCCACCTCTTTCTTTCTTTCTTTCTGGAAAAAGGTGCACAGATTGTGTAGGCTATCATCTTGATGCATGCTGGATAACCCAGGTAAGAAAATCAAAGAAGGTTGAATCAGTTCATCTGGATACAATGTTTATTGACAGATACGTTTCATCCCTCAATTACATTGAGTGATGAAACGTATCTGTCAATAAACATTGTATCCAGATGAGTGATGAAACGTATCCGTCAATAAACATTGTATCCAGATGAGTGGTGAAACGTATCCGTCAATAAACATTGTATCCAGATGAGCGATGAAACGTATCCGTCAATAAACATTGTATCCAGATGAGTGATGAAACGTATCCGTCAGTAAACATTGTATCCAGATGAGTGATGAAACGTATCCGTCAGTAAACATTGTATCCAGATGAGTGATGAAACGTATCTGTCAATAAACATTGTATCCAGATGAGTGATGAAACGTATCCATCAGTAAACATTGTATCCAGATGAGTGATGAAACGTATCTGTCAATAAACATTGTATCCAGATGAGCGATGAAACGTATCCGTCAATAAACATTGTATCCAGATGAGCGATGAAACGTATCCGTCAATAAACATTGTATCCAGATGAGCGATGAAACGTATCCGTCAGTAAACATTGTATCCGGATGAGCGATGAAACGTATCCGTCAATAAACATTGTATCCGGATGAGCGATGAAACGTATCCGTCAGTAAACATTGTATCCAGATGAACTGATTCAACCTTCTTCGATTTGTAAGCTGTCTTTTTCCATGTAAAAATAATGTACAAATATGATCAGTACGTTTGCTTTTCTCATGTAGTTGCATTGTAATTCTAAGGTGATTTGTACTGTAATGTTAGTTGGCCCTCTTCCATGGGCATTAGAATGAGAAAAACCCAAGAACCCTCCATCACATAAAGGGGGACTGAAGAAACAATTTAGCCTCATTAATGCAACATCACTGAGCACTGCCTAGATAGGAGAGACACATGGAGTGCATGACTTGGATGTCTTTTATGTCCACACTTGAACAGCATGACAATTCTTTTGTCCATTCTCTTAAGGATCCAGGAAACTGCTTTGTTGGAGCTTTCTGTCCCTCCGTGCCTCCCATACATATGGTGCCACACTCGCTATAATGGAGGGTCTTCGTCTTCTTTGCTAATTGCTTAGGCCCTGTAGAATCTCAATGATGGAATTGAACAATGCCACGTGGGTGGTTCTCTCTCTCTCTCTCTCTCTCTCTCTCTCCATCTCTGTTGCTCTGTCCTTCGCTCTGTGTGTGTCCGTGTGTGTTTATTTGCATGTATCTGAGCGAGTATTTGTGTCTCCTTGCTTTCAAAAACGGATGGCGAGTGCTTGTACCAAACATTTGCCTTGGACAGGGATATTACATTTGACCGTGGCTCTGCACCAATAACGACGTGCAACAACAGTACCTAAAGGTCCCTTAAAGGTTGCTTTTGTGACGCTACCTATCATGTGGCTTGTACGCCAACATACTGGGCTCCGTTTTCGTGCTGGAGCGGAGCCGGCGGAGACGCAGACGCGGGCTGATTGGCAGTTTCCTTGAGCGCAAGGGGAATTTTTCCCGCCCACGCCCGTTTGGTAATTTCGTGGCTCTAAGCCTAGATGCGTTTCAGCCTGCCGGAATTAAATCATCAAACCAACAGCACAAACTAACCGAATGCAACACGATTAACAGCTTAATCGGAAAGCAACATTGATATGTGGTTGTTAAATTTTGATGTGGATCAAAGGATTTGTGCCCAGCATGACGCACGGAAAATTCAACCTATAGATCTTGGCAAAGTAAACATCTGTCTGGTCCTATAGGATGCATCCACTAAGATAACGCGTGCTTTATTAATCCGCGTGGGGAGATTCATCCTCAGCATTTATTCATCCCAACACACGCTGTAGCTATAGGAGAAGTGGGCAGTTGCAGCGCCCAGGGACCAAGTCCAGTTCTTCTTTCCATTGCCTTGGTCAGGGGCACAGACAGGAGTATTAACCCTAACATACATGCCCCCCCCCCTTTTTCGCTCCAATTTTAACTGGCCAATGACCCCACTCCTCTGGGTCGTCCCTATCGCCTCTCCACCCCCTCTGCTGATCCGGGGAGGGTTGCAGACTTCCACGTCTCCTCTGATACATGTGGAGTCGCCAGCCGTTTCTTTTCACCTGACAGCGAGGAGTTTCGCCAGGGGGACGTAGCGCGTGGGAGGATCACGCTATCCCCCCCGGTCCCCACTCCCTCCTGAACAGGTGCCCTGACTGACCAGATGAGGCGCTAGTGCAGTGACCAGGACTCATACCCACATCCGGCTTCCCACCCGCAGACACAGCCAACTGTGTCTGTAGGGACTCCCGACCAACCTGGAGGTAACACGGGGATTCGAACTGGCGAGCCCCGTGTTGGTAGGCAACGGAATAGACCGCTACGCTACCTGGACACCCAACATGCATGTCTTTTGATGGTGGGAGGAAACCGGAGCCCCCGGAGGAAACCCATGCAGACACGGGGAGAACATGCAAACGCCACGCAGGAAGGACCTCGGACGGCCTGGGGTTCGAACCCAGGACGTTCTTGCTGTGAGGCAACAGTGCTAACCTCTGGGCCACCATGCTGCCCTTACATACTATTGTAACGTGCATGGATAAGTAGACACGTTGGTCCTTGACTAACGGGTCTGACCCTTTAGTCGAGCGGTTAGCGATGCCTCCTGCGGTGCAGGCGATACAGGTTCGCGTCCCGGCCGCGGCAGTTCCTGTGGCTGCGTTGTCCCCCGAATTCGCTACATTGGTGTCAGAAGTGGGATGGAGCGACCGTAAGGCCATCGGAAGCGTAGGCGCCCTGAGGCGTGAAGGAGCTGATATGCTTAAGCTTCCCGAAGGAGGGGGGGGTAGTGTAACCTGCATGGATAAGTAGACACGTTGGTCCTTGACTAACGGGTCGGACCCTTTAGTCAACTGGTTAGCGATGCCTCCTGCGGTGCGGGCGATACGGGTTCGCTTCCCGGCCGCGGCAGTTCCTGTGGTTGCGTTGTCCCCCGAATTCGCTACACTATATATACTATAGTACAAATGGTCTACTCGAGCCTGAGGTCTACAGTCCTGTGGGTCACGGGACTACCGCAGAATTCCCAGTGGGACCGTAGTCGGTTCTACTGTAAACACGGTGAGCCGGACGGGACGGGAGGATTTTATCACTGAGTCACGGGAATGAGACGTGAAACTCTACTCCCACGTTGGACTCTAGACTAAACTACTGTGACACAAACACAAGAAAAACACATTTTTGAGTGGAGGGGTACTTTAAAGGGTATGCGAGGAGGAGCTGATTTGATTGGCCACGCCATAGCCTGCCCCCGACTCCACCTTCTTATAAATGTGTTCATGCTAATCCACTGTGTCGCGCTGTGCCACCAAATTACCCCGAAATATATTCGCCGTGCCCATGTGCACCTGCTCCCAGTGTCCCAAAAAATAGAGCCCACGGTGTTGTGACATATGGTAAAGCTCTATGGACAGTAACTAAGAATCCCGTAGACACCCATGCAGCGCGGTACGTAGGGGTCCAGTCACTATCAAACAAAAGCCGAACCAACTGTGTCGAGGAAGTTTCCTCATCACGTGGCAAAGGGAACCGATTACGACCGTTGCCGAGAGCGACGTTTTGGAAGGAATGTTTACAAGTGTGTAGAAATAACACGTTTTCTTATGAAATGATAATAAAAAAAAGAATTAGCCGACGAGGCGGCGTCGACGTCATAGTGAAGCCGCTGCCTACTGGGTCGAGAGGCATTGTCATAAACACGGCATATACTCGCAGTAACAAATGCCAGTCTAATGACATTTCTGTGGCACAAGGGCTGACCAGCAAACCACGGCCGTGGTTTGCTGGTCTGCCCTTCCAGTGGGTATATCATTTGTGTTTTCTCTGTCCCGAAGGAAGGATTCGGTCAGTATGTAAAACGGGAACACAGCAGACAGTCAGTCCGACTCGCGGCTATTTTGTGCTTCCTCTAATTGCTCTGCAGTGTTTGGGGAGGAACCCGGATGATGTTAATGAATGTAGGATGACAGAATCACACTGCCCGCTAGTACTTCGGAATTGAAGGCTTGCTTGTGTACTTAGGTCTTCCTGTTTGCCCTCCCCTACTTGTGTTCCAGCTGAACTGCGCTCAAAGGATCCTCTACTTCTCCCTCGCTCATGACGAAAACTGTCCAACTAAACAAGCAATAACCCAACAATCCACGCTGCTGATACGTTGAAACGTCTATCTAGGCCTGTCTGTCTTGCCTGTCTGCATAGGCAGACATATTGGAAGAGTACAAAAGTCTCCATAAAGATTTTTCAGCCATGTATGTCGAGCTCGGCAGTCGTCATAGCAGCTCTGCTAGCTTGACATGGGGTAGGTGTGTAAATTAGTTGATCATGTCTGTGTGGCACCTACTGGGGCGGCGCGGTGGCCCAGTGGTTGGCGCTGTTGCCTCACAGCAAGAAGGCCCTGGGTTCGAACCCCAGGCCGTCCCAGGTCCATTCTGTGTGGAGTTTGCATGCTCTGCGTGGGTTTCCTCCGGGTGCTCCGGCTTCCTCCAGCCGTCAAAACGACATGCATGTTAGGGTCAATACTCCTGTCTGTGCCCCTGAGCAAGGCAATGGAAAGAAGAACCGGAGTTGGTCGCTGGGCGCTGCAGCTGCCCACTGCTCCTATACAATAGGATGGCTTAAATGCAGGGAACACATTTCGTTGTAACCTGTACAATGACAAAAATAAAGTGGCCTTCTTTCATATTGAAAACTGAACAACTTGCCCCCTTCTGCTTACTTTACTTGTCTTATTGCACCAGAACCCAGAACAGTGGACCTGTTTTTTGTTTTTTTTTTGCCTCATTCCTTGTAATCATGACATTCCCATCCTTGGGGTCAGAGGAAAACCTGACGTATTTCTGGTTTCGGACTCTCTCGAGGATGGCCAACCTTGCAATCTCGTGACAACCATGACAGGCAATAGTGGGTTTATGCGAGTTTATGCCAAGTTTGATGCCACGGATGGGACAAGGCTGAGTGGAAACACAAGTGGGTTTTGCTTTTGTCAACAAAAAAAGAAGAAGAAGAAGAAGAGTTTATGCACTAACTGGCCAATGCAAACACGTTTGCCGAATTGAAAACGGAACGCGAATGGAATTTGATCACGTGATCAACGTTCTTTTCATCTGAACTGGTCCATCTTTGTTGTGGGACTTGAAGTATGGAAATGGAAATTTATACTCAGGGGTTTTTTTTTTAGGGGGGATTTTTACCCCCTTTTTTCTCCCCAATTGTATCCGGCCAATTACCCCACTCTTCCGCGTCATCCCGGTCGCTGCTCCACCCCCTCTGCCGATCCGGGGGAGGGCTGCAGACTACCGCATGCTTCCTCCAATACATGTGGAGTCGCCAGCGCGTTATTAAGAATCCCACGGCACTTCTAGGCAAGACACGCCCCGCGTAGCGGCCAAGCGCTAGGATTGGCCAGATTGGCCAGTACTCGCTGCCTCCGTTGGTTGGGTTGGTTAAGGTTAGGGCGAGGGCGGGGTAAAGGTTAAGGTTAGCTAATCAGAGGCAGCGTAGGGGCGGGTCTTCCTAGAATCCTAGCGCCTGGATGCCACGCGGGGTGCGTCTTGCCTAGAAGTGCCGTGGGATTCATAATAACGCGTCGCCGGCCGCTTCCTTTCACCTGACAGTGAGGAGTTTCACCAGGGGGACGTAGCGCGTGGGAGGGTCACGCTATTCCCCGTCCGACCAGAGGAGGCGCTAGTGCCGCGACCAGTACACATACCCACATCTCACCGGCAGACAGGGTCAATTGCTTCTGTAGGGACGCCCGACCAAGCCGGGGGTAACACGGGGACTCGAACCGGTGATCCCCGTGTTGGTAGGCAACGGAATAGGCCGCTACGCCACCCGGGCGGCGCCCCAAAGCTCAGGATTTTTTGTGCAAGCTAATCAAAACAGCGGCTGCAGCGCTGTTGATGTATAGCAGAATTTCCTCGTTATATTTTTTAGTCATTATTTTACTCATTAAAGCCCCCCCGCCCCCCCCCGCCCCCCCGCCGCCCCCCCCCCACACACACAACTTGCTCCAACAGCGAAGTTAGGTTGGTGGGGCCCTCTCTGTAACGGGCATCCTGCAAGAAGTGGTCGGCCAGTAAAGCCACGGCCAGTAAAACCCGCCCCGCGTTCAAGGCTGTTAAGGTGGAATTGCCATCACGCTCTCTTAATTGCTCCTTTGCAATCCAAAAACTCACTCCACAATTGTGAGCGCCAGTCTTTTTTTTTTTTGACCCGGGGCAGATAATGAGTCGCGACCGAGCCCGAGTGGCGCTGCATCACTGACTACAGTAACACAGTGTTCCCTTCCAGTAAAGTTTCTATATCGGTCACAAAGTGGCTGCTTGCTCCACTCGGGGGAAAATATGCCGTTGTTTATGGGAGAGTCTGTATTTAAGGATCCTTTGTCTTTGCTGGAGACGGAATGAAGTCACTTTCAGAAACAGCCAGCTCGCTGGTCTCTGTTGCATTTAAGTTGTTGTTTGTTTATTCAAATTGCAGTCCCCCCCCCCCCCATTTTTTTTAATGCTGTGCTAGTTATGGGAAAAACACGCTACAAGTGGCATCGGGGCACGCAAACAGACCGGAAACGTGAAACTCGAACTCGCACTTGAAAGCCGGGACTACTTATTCGTCCCCTTATTGTGGGTGTTTCTGACTCCGAGCGAGTCGGTCTGATCCCCCGGCTTCTCTAACGGGACCGTGGGGGGGGGGGGGGTAATGTCGTGCGCACGCTGTCCAAAACGCCAACCCGCTGTTATGCAGATTGTAAACTTTAAAGCGTTGAAACTTTTTGTTCCCCCCCTTCTTCTTCTTTCCCCAAACCCCGCTGAACCCTGAAACGTTGGACCTCAAGGTGTGACCCCCCGACCTGACAGAGGAAAATCCATCAGAGCTCGGTAGAGGAGAAGGGGGGCGGGGGGGGGGCAATAATGCGGGCATGGTTTTGCACAGGGCAGTGTAATGGCTGTATGGATGGGGGGACCCATGTGCACGTTTTCTCGCAGCGTCGAGGCCCCGTACCTGGAAAGACCGACGGTGCCGCGGAGATCCTGCGCGCTGGGTAGAGAAGTGTTCTGTTGCGGCTCCGCGTTCGTAGGTCGGTTCTCGCAGCCGGCTCCCAGATCTATTCTGACTCCGCTCTCCGGTCCCTCTTTGTGGTCTCGGGACCTTTCCTTTAGTAGACACTCTTTGTCCACCGGGTCTACAGCCGTGCCTCCTTTGTTGTCACTCCTTACAAGAGGAGTGTGAGAGAGTTTGTGTGCATGTGTGTGTGTGTGTGTGTGTGTGTGCGAGCTGGAGTGGGGGGGGGCCTCCTCGAGATTCCCACAGAACCGGCCTTGGCTTTGTGATTCGGGGCCGGACAGCTGATCCAGGGGAGGACACAGCGAGGGGAAGAAAAGAAAAGAAAAAGGGGGAAAAGGAAGGAGAGAGAGAGAGTTGGGCGGGTGCCAGACTCCATTGAAAGTCTTCCCACAGCGTTTGAAGTCGGAGGATGAGGATTTAGGGTGGCGCGGGATTATTCGGAGTCAATACCCCGCAACAACCCAGCCGCTCGGGCTGCGGCGATGGCACAACAGAGTCAAGCCACAACAAGGCTGTTTTATTTTGGGGTTTTTTTTTTTTTTTTTACTGTTCCTCGAGCAGCAGCCCCCCCCCCCCCGTGTTAAACACGCCATCCTGGTTAACAGGGGGCTTTTCTAACTTTGGGACTACTCTCCCCGGATAATTGCATGTACTCTATGGGTGTGTTTGGGTTGCGGGGGGGGGGGGGGGGCTCTATATCACAATGACAAAAAAAAAAAACCTTTGTAAACTTTTAATGTTACTTTGTGACCAACACACGTGTAAAATTCCATTGGTCAGGTTGGGTTTTTTTTTTTTTTACATAAAATAAATTTTTTTACACCCAGACACCCCATATAAAACCCGCGTGTGTGTGCGTGTATACATAATGGCTCCACTGTTATGGTGTCGGAAATGCGTCTAATTGCCGCTCTTGTCCGATAAAGTGTACGTGTACGTGTGCGTGTGTGTGTGTGTGTGTGTGTGTGTGTGTGTGTTTGCTCCCCATCTGCTCACCGACGTCTCGTTTACACACTCTGGATAAACACCGGATCACTCCTCTGTGGGCGGACGGAGACACCAAGCACGCACTTGAGCACCAACTCCTCAAGTACCCTCCCCCCTGTTTCTGCCCTTTACATCTCCTGCATGCACAGGCAGGAATACACACACACACACACACACACACACACGCACACACACACACACACACACACACACACACACACACACACACACAGACACACACAGCACTGTGCTGCAGCCACTCGCTGCATAGAGATGAGCCCTAAAAATACTCACACTTGTCAGCACTTCACATTGTTTGTCTTGTGTGTGTGTGTGTGTGTGTCTGCCCTGGTTGAAATGGAGATTTATGACCGCCGGGCATTTTCTTAAGGCCACGCTGCAGACTGCGTCTCTTGTGTGAATGTCCGAGCGATTTGCAAAGACGAAGGCGATACCGTTTCGACGTCACGTCTCCGTGTGAAGCGTATTTGGGAGCGGCGCGTGCTGACTTCCTGCAGGGCTAAAACAAAAAAAACAAGTCTCACCATAATGGATATAAAACACTACGTTAGGTCATAAATTATGCGATAACCATCCCATATTGGGTATTGCTCATCTGCTGTTTACTGGAGGCGGCGGTCGTGGTCGTCACCTGTGCAGCACTAAAACGAACAAGACCGGAGGGACCGGGGGGCAGGACACTATGCTCACCACTAGAGGGCGGATTTCTTTTTCACATAAGGGCCCATTTGCAACTACGACAAGTTGGTAAACTCGGTACTGTTAGCTACCGGGTAAAGGAGCGGGTGAGGTCTGTTGTATCTCACAGCTTTAGTGCTCAACACCTTTGTGTCGACAAGCTAACCGGATGAGTTAAAACTATCATGCGCAGTTTCCGAAACAGTAGCCAGCAAACGCTATTGTTCTGATATTGTCAGGGGTCGCAACCTTTCCAAAGTTTTTGTTGTTGTTGAAATTTTCCCCCTTTTCTCCCCAATTGTACTTGGCCAATTACCCCGCTCTTCCGAGCCGTCCCGGTCGCTGCTCCACCCCCTCTGCCAGTCCGGGGAGGGCTGCAGACTACCACATGCCTCCTCCGATACTCGTGGAGTCGCCAGCCACTTCTTTTCACCGGACAGTGAGGAGTTTCGCCAGGGGGAGGTAGTGCATGGGAGGCCAAGAGTACATCTATCGCAATCTTACAATGCGGTGATTGCAACTAGTCCCCCAATCACCTGTGAATAGCTCACATGGCCATCGAAACGCAAGTTAATGGTCACGCCTATTTGCATATGAAACTGGTCTTTGGCTTTGGTTGTTACGCAACTGCATTGTTTACAAGGGTGGGGATGCCTGCAGTCTGCTGAGGCTGAAGAGGTCACTTAGATGAGTGATGAACCGTTCCTGTCAATAAATGTTGTGTCCAGATGAACTGGTTCGACTTTGTTTGACTTTCAGTGCAAGAGTTTTTTGCTGCTTTATGTTGTCAGCCATGTCTGTAATGCTTCTCTCTCTACAGTTCTCACGGAAACGGGCATTTCTCTGATCCGGTTGATGATCGTGTCTTTGTTTGGTAGCCCATCAAATATGACCTGCGAACTGCCGAGGGAAGCCTCCTTTATATACTCTCCATCGGAGAATGGCTTCCCATGTTAAGCAATGCACTGTAGGACCTTATAGCTGCCCTCTCTAGCTTGGTTTTGGGCGGCACGCTTTGCTTCCCGTACTGGGCCACTGCCCTCTGGATTGGTTCAGCTTCATCAGCCTCAGTTTTTCTCGGGCCTTGTTTCAAAATGACCTTTTACACTTGAAGTTCGACACACAGCAATTCCGCCCCAGGGAGTGCACACAGCTCGGTCCTTTAGCGAAATAAATCCAAATTTGTTTGTGCGAGAATGCTGAAAGTGGGGAACATTAGACAATATTGCTCCTGCCATCGTCGTATAAAAGAAAACAGAAAGCTAGCTAGCTATGCTACATTGTCACTACCTCTATAATGTTGCACTCATGTGCAGATCAGAGGGAGGGGCACGATAGACCATGTCGCTTATGTGCGTTCTCTTGCTGTCAAAAACTGGTGTATTTTGAGGCTAATCAATTATTTCAGTATTATTTTAAATCGAATTGTTCATTTAGTTCACAATTAGGTTATATTTTATATCAAAATATTTTTATCAAAAAAGTATACAAAATGTTTTTTTTTTGAATTGCTGCACTTGGCCGTGTCACTGACTTCGCGTGCCACCGTGGGCACACGTGTCATAGGTTGCCGACCCCTGCTTCAGGTAATGCAGAACTTAAAGTAATGTTTTGCAGTGTAATACACATGAGACGCATTCTCATCACATCTGGGTGGCACGGTGGCGCAGTGGTTAGCGCGGTCGCCTCACAGCAAGAAGGTCCTGGGTTCGAGCCCCGGGGTAGTCCAACCTTGGGGGTCGTCTCGGGTCGTCCTCTGTGTGGAGTTTGCATGTTCTCCATGTGTCTGCGTGGGTTTCCTCCAGGTGCTCGGGTTTCCTCCCACAGTCCAAAGCCATGTAGGTCAGGTGAACACCAGCACTAATGGAAATCAAATGGCAACCGCCGGATTGAAAATTGAATCCAATGCTGAAGTGCCTTAAGTTGCAGTTCCACCGTGGCCACTAGGTGTCTTGCTCCAAAAAAAACTTTCGGTCCAGTGAAAGTCAACCAGGGAATTCCCAACTTCTACCTTCAAATACAAAGTCAATGCATTTTTTTCTCCCAGTAGTTGGGGTCTCAATCACCAATTTCAAGTCTGGCACAGAGTGTGAGGGTGATTATTTTGAAATTATTGCTTCCTTAAAAAGATATAAAGGATAAAAAACTGGCATCTTTGGGGCAAGTACGCCTTGATCGACAGGTCTTTTTACCTGTCTGCCACTCAGGTCCCACCTCAGCTCCACCCTTGCTCCACCATGTTACCCAAATTTGGACTTTCTGGCTCCAACAATTCACAAGATGGTGGCGAGCATAGAGCCAAACCACTGGTGTCAGAATGGCCTCTTCAGAAACCAATGGGTGACGTCACAGGCACCACGTCCATCTTTTTGCACAGTCCACGACGGAAACACAAACGATAAAAGTCCTTGCTGGAGTTGCACCAAAATATGTGACCGTTGAAAATTGTGACCGTATGGTTGTTCTGAATGGGCAGAAAGCGCCATCTCATCACTGTCACTAGACGGCGTTGCTAGGTAACAACCACGCACCTGACTTTTTTGTCCTGACCTTGACCACACCAAACCCATACCTATTTTTTGACCACCCCCCTTTTGTCCCCAATTGTATCCGGCCAATTAGCCCACTCTTCCGAGCCGTCCCGGTTGCTGCTCCACCCCCTCTGCCGATCCGGGGAGGGCTGCAGACTACCACGTGCCTCCTCCCATACATGTGGAATCGCCAGCCGCTTCTTTTCACCTGACAGTGAGGAGTTTCACCAGGGGGATGTAGCGCGTGGGAGGATCACGCTATTTCCCCCCAGTTCCCCCTCCCCCTCGAACAGGCACACCGACTGACCAGAGGAGGCGCTAGTGCAGCGACCAGGATAGATACCCACATCTGGCTTCCCACCCGCAGACACGGCCAATGGTGTCTGTAGGGACGCCCGACCAAACAGGAGGCAACATGGGGATTCGAACCGGCGATCCCTGTGTTGGTAGGCAATGGAATAGATTGCTACGCTACCAGGAGGCCACCCATTCCTAAATCTAAGCAGGAAGTGGGAAGACTTGGAGGTTTCTGCAACTACCAAACTCTCTAGGACATCGTGACAGTTTTCTGCTGTCGCCGATTTTGGCGTAACACCTATTCCGGCACGCCACGGCACGGCACACGATGGCCTCATTACGGCCTCGGCATGATAGTGGAAAAAATGTGTTACACTGGCTCATTTAGCAGGGTGAGTGAATTCAGATGGGGATAAAGTCCCACCCAGCACTGTTTCTTCTAACCGACATTGCTGCCAAGAGTCCGGCTCAGGTTGGAGTTGTGTTGTGACTTGTGAGATGCCCCGACCCCAGCTGATGAGTGTGTCTGTGTGTGTGTGTGTGTGTGTGTCACTTGGAATGAGGAATGAAGACAGACGGAGAACGTGAAGTAACTGTGAGCAAAACAACTGCACTTCTATTTATTATATCCTGATGATCGTACTAGAACATTACCAATACTTCCTTTTGTAACTATCATAACAGTCGTGGAAACCGGTACATCACGCCACCCCCTAAGTGGGAGCACGATTTTGTTCTCTTGCAGTTATTACAATGAAATTCCAACCAGTTTTTGTTCATTCTAGAAAGGTACAGTTTTCCTGCGCTAAGTACTTTAAGTAAAACACACGACTGACATATTGGTAGAAAAACACAAGGGTTATAGGTATGATCTCTACGATAGTCATTTTGCAGAACAGGACATAGGGTTGTCAGTTCCTCCAATAATTCCAGTTTCTGATCAAAGGATGGGTGAAATACGCAAATAAAATCAGTGCTCGAATTTTGCAGGGTATTGTACTTGAAATCTAAAATCACCTTCCTGCAGTTCATCCTGGCGGAGAGACGGTGGGACGTGAACCTATTCCAGTTCTCACCTTGGTTTTCGTGACGCTTCGGCATGATCACCACGGGAGCACTCGGCATATTTTCCCAAGGGATTGAGAGGAATTCATATATATACGTATATATATGTTTTTTTTTCCATTTCTGGTGCGGGAAGATGGTTGCACGAATTCATGTTTGCAGCGGCCTCACCCAGTACCGGCCATGCAGTCTCTTTGTCCACGTCTGCATCTAAGTTTGGGAGATCTGGCGCTGGATCAGCTGGGGGAGCCTGGTCTGCTGCGTCCTGTGGGCCCAGGGACCACGGCCCTGCCTGGAGCTGCGCCCGAGGAGGAAACGACGAGGGCGGTCTGACAGGACGCAGAAGCGGGGCAGGCTAAGCTAACTGCTAGCCCATGCAGCCCGACAGTTCCGACCTCTTGTACAGTGAAAACATTTTTTTTATATATGTTGGATATATGTGTGGAGGCACAGTGGTTAGCGTGGTCGCCTCACAGCAAGAAGGTCCTGGGTTCGAGCCCCAGGGTAGTCCAACCTTGGGAGTCATCCTCTGTGTGGAGTTTGCATGTTCTCCCCGTGTCTGCGTGGGTTTCCTCCGGGTGCTCCGGTTTCCTGCCACAGTCCAAAGACATGTAGGTCAGGTGAATCGGCCGTACTAAATTGCCTCTAGGTATGAATGTGTGTGTGTGTGTGTGTGTGGGGGGGGGGGCCTGTGTGATGGCCTGGCGGCCTGTCCAGGGTGTCTCCCCACCTGCAGCCCAATGACTGCTGGGATAGGCTCCAGAATCCCCGCGACCCTGAAAAGCAGTTCGGATAATGGATGGATGGATGGATATATGTGTTGTTGTAGTTCTTGTAGTTTTTTTGTAGTTTAGATATGTGTTTGTGTCTTTGTGTTGCACCGCTGTGGGCTGGGGGGAAGGAAATGACAAATAAATATCCCTGATATATGTGCTTGTCTACTTTGCTGTAGCTATTTGCGGAATGGAAATCAGGGTTTTCTGCAAATTGGGAGGAAGGAAGTGTTTCCTCAGCAAGGAAGGAGTCACCAGGGATTAGAGAGCAGACGTCTGGGCGATGAAATCCCAAACACACCAACACACCAAGGCTTCTGTCTCCCTTGCCCCACTAACAACCACCCCCCATCCCCCCTCCATCCCCCATCTCATCCCTCTCTTCTGCATGGCGGATGGAATGACATAATTGCCCTTTCTTTATCGTTAGCATCCCGGCATGAGTGATTAATGAGTGTTGTTTTTGCTGCGGGGTGTGTGAAAGGCTGTCCCCTGTCAATGCAGAGATTGTGATACAAAAACCCCTCCTTACTTCCCTCAGATATCTCCTTTTTTATGCATAAATTTCACCGTACACAGTTAAATCGGTTGATCCATTGTTGTTGTTGTTGTTGTTTTTGCAGTGTTTTGTAACCACTGGCCTTAATTGGCCCTCTGTTGCAGCCCAGCCAATGGAAAGAAATGGCAATACTCGCCCTCTTGGCCCCTCGCTTATAAAGTGCGGTAAACTACCTGTTTTAATCTGACGTTGTTATTTCATTCAATAGCGTAATCACCGACACACTGCACTCATCATGCCTTCTATTCAACCCTGTGACAGCCCTTTTGACTCCCTCGCCGCCGGCTGGCGTGTAACAGCTCCCTGAGGGCGGCCATAAGAAACCCTAAACAGCCTCACACAGAGCCACCTTTGAAAGCTAATGAAAGGTTTATTATGATATTATTACTTCACTTTGGTTCCTGACATTTTGGCAGCGCTCTCCGTCTGTCTGTGTGAGCGCACGCACGCGCGCACGTGTGTGTGTTTGTGTGTGTGTGCGCGCAACGTGGGCTTGTTGCTCCAAAGTATCAGAGTGGAGCTTTGTTGTTACATGGAAAGCACATATGAAGTGCTGCTGAGCAGACACATTCATGCCAGTAGGCATGCGCACACGCACGCACGCACGCGTACAAGCGTGCGCACACACGCACACGTACAGGCACTCTCACACACCCACAGGTATAGACACACACGCACGCACACACATATACACACGTACAGGCGCGCGCACACGTGTATAGGCACGCGCACGCACGCGTGCACACATACCAGGCGCGCACGCACGCACGCACCTCTCCGACAAGCAGCGTTTGTGCTGCGCAGCGCTGGCCTCCCTCCGCCGCGTGTTCCTGAACAGCGCACTACAGCTGCGTTCACAGCGCAGCTCGCGGCTCTTTGAAGCGTTCGAGCGCTGCAACGCATCCTCAAATATTGACTATCAAGCCTTCAGGAGGGAGGAGGGGGAGACGCGGGAGGAGAAAAAAAGGGGGGGGGGATAAAAAGGGACAGGGGAGGAGACGAGGGAGTTTTACCAGGGTTCAAATGGGTCTGCGCAGAAGGGTTTTACCCAGACTCCTCTGCGCAGAGGCGCGTGTACGTGTCCCCCTTCCCCCTCCGCGTGTTGGAGGACCGGCTTGTTTGTTGATAAGAAGGAGGAAGCACGCGGAGATAAGGGCGGACGGCAAGCCGAGGCTGGCTTCAGGAGCAGCAGATAGAAGGAGGCGCTGGTTTATGAACTGAACGTGGCTCTCCCTTCCTCATTCTGCCCCTCCTCCTCTCAGCGCCCCCCCCCACCCACCCCGCCTCCTCCCCCCACCGGCAGCCTAAACATCGCCGCCGCGGTGTGTTGGGTTCAGCAGAGAGGCCCTCGCGCCCAGCCGAACGGCGTTATCGCGTGAATCTCGAAGCCTCGTCGTCCTCGCGACACGAACGCGCTCCTGCCGCACACAACTGGTGCACTTTAACACAACTGGCGTTCAAGTGCGGGCAGAGATGGAGGGAAAGGGGGGATGAAAAGTGTGTTTTGCTTCCTCCCGACTCGCAGCGCTGTCTCTGGAGACGTGCGGGTCACACCGCGGAGCTGAGTCCGGTCCGAGGCCGCCGGTGTCTGGGCTGCTGTTGTTGGCAAGGAGTCAGAGAGACGCACAAACAGGCGGAGGCGGCTGGCTCGGCCGCTATCGCGCGCTCGCGTTCTCCACTTCCCCTCTCACACGCACGCGCAGTTGTGCACGTGTGCATGCACACACGCGCACACACACATAATTTTATGCAGATGCCACCCCCCTCCCCTTCTGTCACACACACACACACACACACACACAATATAA